>NC_058403.1:208990722-209056366 GCF_002201575.2 Neomonachus schauinslandi
GGGCGGCGGCGGCGCGGCGCTAACGGCTCCGCTCGGCCTCGGTAGCGGCGGCGGCGGCAGCGGCGACGGCGACGGCGGCGGCGGCTCCTCCTCAGCGCGCACGACCCGCTCCGGCCCGCGGCCCGGACACGCCCCCCCGGCGCGCGCGCCCATTGGCCGGCGTCCGCCACGGTGCGCTTCTCATTGGCCGACGTACCTGTCTCGGCGCCCCGGGGCGCGCGGCGGAGGCGGGACTTCCGGCCGGCGCCGCCTGCGAAGGGCTCGGCGGTCGGCGGAGACGCGGGTGGCCGGCGATGGCCGCGGAGGGGGCCAGCTATGGCCCGGCCCACGGAGGCCGACGGAAGGCGGTGGCCGAAGAGCCGCGCCCCTTGCCGAGCGCATGCTGTATGCCTCGCGCCTGTCTTTCCCGCCGCCGCCGCCTCCCTGCCAGGTAGGAATGGTCAGCGCGCCAGGGCTGTGGGGACAGGACCCGGGTTCGAATCCCGACCCCGACGTTTCCGCACTACGTGCCGTTAGGAAGTGGCTGACGTCACCTCGTGGGGCCTCAGTTTCCTTATCTGGTGTGGTGAGGAGGTGGAGCATGGGACGTGGTCTGCCTTATATCAGTGTTGACTGTTGGAGCTAGCGGGTTCCCGGAGGCGCAGCCTAGCAGTCGTTAAAATTTTATTGAGCGTCTACTATATGCCAGTCACTTGTATTGGGCAGCGAATGGACAAAAATGTTAGTCACAAATGTTAGGTGCATATTAAATTTTCTAGGAGCTGTGTTAAAGGAAAGGAAAGTTAAAAAAAAAACAAAAACAAACAGGTGATGTTACTATTAATGATGTGTTTCATTTAACAACGTGTCCAAAATGTTATTTCTACGTGTAATCAGTATAAAAGGTTATGAGATTTTTTATATCCTCTGCCTCCACCCCCCCACTCCTCTGAAATCTGGTATGTCTTACACAGGGCCATCTCAAAGTGGACTGGCTACATTTCAAGAGCTCAACAACCACGCGGCTACTGCTTTGGACCTGCAGTGCTAGGTGGGGAGGCAGAAGAGACATCAAGTGGACTTCCCATCAAGTGGCGGAAAGGGGTAAGAAGAAAAGTAATTGGGAGAAAGGGTATGGGGAATGTGGGGGGATGGCAGTTTGAAAGAGGGAGGTGGGGAAGGTTGAAAAGATGGCATTTGCAGAAGGAATTGAGCAAGTAATTATGCCATTCATTGTTTAATGCCGTGTTTGTCTGGTCGGACTTCCTGCAATGATGGGCATGTTCTTTATCATCACTGTCTAATTTAGTAGCCACTCGCTCCACGTGGCTTTTGGGCACTTGACATGTGGCTGGTGCCACAGAAGAACTGAATTTTTAATGTCCTTAATTTTTACTTAATTTAGTCACATAGAGCTTGTGGCTCCCATAGTGGATGGCATAGATTTAGTAGAATGGTGGACAGTGCTCTGAATCCAGTGTGTACTTCATGCTAAATACTTTATGTATAATCCTCACAGTAGCTCTGTGAGAAAGGAGCTATAATCGTCGTCATGGTGAAGAATGAGGTCCTTCATGTATTCATCTATACTTTGTTTTTGTTCTTGTTAATAGACTTTGTCTTTTGGAGCAGTTTGAGATGTACAGAAATATTTGAAAGAAAGTACAGAGTTACCATTTTCCCCACACCCAGTTTCTCCTATTAGTAACATCTTTCATTAGCATGATACATTTGTAATAATTAATGAATCAAAATTGATACATTATGAACCGAAGTTCATAGTTCATTTAGATTTCCTTTGTTTTTACTTAATGTCCTTCTTCCCTTTCAGAATCCCATGCAGGATGCCACATTACTTTTAGTTGTCCTGGTTCTCTCTCTCTCTTTTTTTTTCTTTTTTTTGAGATATAATTGACGTGTAACACATGCTAGTTTTCGATGGACAGCATAATGATTTAATATGTGTATATGTTGTAAGATAATTAGTGCAATAAGTTTAGTTAACACCTATCAGCACCCATAATTATAAATATTTTGTTGTTGTTGTGTTGAGAATTTTTAAGATCCACTCATTTAGTTGTCCTATTTCTTTAGGTGCCTCTCGGCTGTGGTGGGTTCTCAGACTTTTCTTGTTTTTGATGACCTTAATGGTTTTGAGAAGAAATGATCAGGTATTTTGTAGAGTACCCCTCTTTTGGAATCTGTCTGGTGTTTTTCTTTTTTTTTCTTTTCTTTTTTAAATTTATTTGACAGAGCGAGACACAGTGAGAGAGGGAACACAGCAGGGGGAGTGGGAGAGGGAGAAGCAATGCTTCCCGCAGAGCAGGGGGCCCGATGCAGGGCTCAATCCCAGGACCCTGGGATCATGACCTGAGCCGAAGGCAGACACTTAACGACTGAGCCACCCAGGCGCCCCAAGTCTGGTGTTTTTCTTGTGATAAGACTGGGATGATGGGTCTGGGGGGAGGAAGAACCCCAGAGGTAAAGTGTGACTCTCATCACCTCCTGTCAAGGGTACATACTGCCAACATTATCTATACCTGTTGATGTTGACCTTGATTGCGGGCTGAGGTAGCATTTGTCAGGTTTCTCCACTATAAAGTTACTTGCCCCCCCCCCTTTCTATATTGTATACTCTGGAAGGAAATCATTATGTGCAGCACACACCTAAAGAATGAGATATGTTCCTTACATGAGATGTCTGTGTAAATTATGTGGAATTCTTCTGCATGGGAGATTTCTGTCCTCTTCCTAATTTATTGGTTTACCCATCATTTAATTATAACAGCGTGGCTGCTGGATATTTATTTCATACTCTCCTTTATAATCCAATACGACTTTATTTTGTTGTTCGAATTGTTCCAGCTTTGGCCATTGGGAGCTCTTTCAGTTGGCTCCTGCCACCCTTTGACACACTCCCATCAGTGTGTTTGGTTTGGGGGTTTTTGGTTTTCTTGGGGATACTTCCTTACTTCTGGTACTACAAGATGCTCTGGGCTCATCTCATATATTTCCTGCCCCAATCCTAGAATCAGCCATTTCTCCCCACCTGGTTTCTTTTATTAGAGAGTGGTGTTAGAAACCAAGATCTGGGCACTCGGAGTGCTTGTTGCTACTGGGGTGTTGTTTCTTTTAGGTCATCAATACTTTTTAATCAGCCCCAGTGTGCCCAATGCAGGGGCTCCGCCCTGGGGATACAACAGCGACTGTGCCAGAGGGGGAATCTGCCCTCACGGAAGTCACAGTCAACCTGTGGGAACAGGCTTAAGAGAGCAACTCCAATATTGACGAGGTGTGCAACCTTGGGTAAGTTTTTTTAATCTCTCTGAACTTCAGCCTCCCCATCCGCGAAATGGGGATGATTATAGTACTTCATGAGGGCACTGGGAAAATTAAATGAACTCACCTACTCTTAGAACCTTTGGAACAGTGTGGCGTGAAGTGCTTATTAAATCTGATTCTTGTTCATAGTGATCAGAAATCGCACAATTACTATCATTATAAAATAATTAAAATCTGCAGAGGTTCAGAGTGCCAGAAAAGCATGTAGCAGGAGAACCTCATTTTGAGGTGGCCAGGAAGGCTTCCCAAGTCAGTGGGGTTGCAGCTGAGGCAGGAAGGGTAAGTCACTAGGCAAGGGGGAGGGGCAGAATGTTTCAGGCAGAAAGAACAGGAAGTGCAAAGACCCTGAGGCAGGCAGGAGCCTGGCACACTTAGGGACTGAGAAAAGGCCAGTGGTGGAGACGGGCAGTAGAGAAGACTCATGGGATTGGAAGGGGCAAATCACACAGGGCCTGGTGGGCCATGGTGAATTGAGACTCGGTCTTAAGAGCAAGAGAGGTGTGCTCGTTTCGGCAGCACATATACTAAAATTGGAACAATACAGAGAAGATTAGCATGGCCCCTATGCAAGGATGACACGCAAATTTGTGAAGCGTTCCATATTTAAAAAAAAAGAGCAAGGGAGGTGACTTGTCCAAGGGCACAGGTCTAGTAAGGACAGTCAGGATCGGAACCCGGGTCTGTTTAGTCTCAGAGATCTTTATTTTCTTGGTCTGAATTTGAGAGAGGAAGTTCTTGATTGGGGGCGGGGGATTGTTTTGTTTTTGTTTTTGGTAAGAAGCATAGTTTTAGTTCTTAGGGGTCAGAATCTGAGTACACGCCAGCCACCGAAATTCTACGTTGTTCTTGCCGTCCCTCTAAGTACCATCTCTGAGGGCCTGTGAGGTCAGGAGACACAAAGCTGGCTTAGCCTGCATTCCCGCCCTTGAGCACATCACTGCCCGAGGGAGAGGAGGATGCATATACACATAAATCCAGTGGGGGTGACAAGGGATAGGCACAGAGCACCGCTTCTCATGGAGCACGGTGTCTAAGCCGAAATATAGTGGGAGCAGGTGCGAGGTGGGGCTTCTGGATGGAGGAGCCTGGAGGAGTGCAGGCACGGATTTGTCCCAGGGGATCTGGTAGGAAACAGGAGCCATCAGGAGCACTGGATGCAGATTGTGAGGTGGGACTGGGGAGTCTGTCTCCAGCCTCAAAGGGCCCTGGAAAGTCAGGCAGAGAAGTTGGGATTTTATCCCGTTGACCAGGAGCCGGCAAATTACAGCTTGATTCAGCCCACACTTGTATTTGTACAGCCTGTGAGTAAGAGTGAGGTTTACTCTTTTTTTTTTTTTTTTTCCTTGAAGCCAAAGAGAGCATGAGTGCACAAGGGGGTGGGGAAGGGTGAGGGAGAGGGAGAGAGAGTCCCAAACAGGCTCCATGTCCAGTGCGGTGCCCGTCACGGGGCACGATCTCCCGACCCTGAGATCTTGACCTGAGCCAAAACCAAGAGTCAGAAGCTTAACCGACTGAGCCATCCGGGCACCCTGGATGTTTACATTTTTAAGTAGTTGAAAAAATAACAAAAGAGGAGCGCCTGGCTGGCTCAGTAGGTGGAGCACGTGACTCTTGATCTCAGGGTCCTGAGTTCAAACCCCACGTTGGGCGTGGAGCTTCCTTAAAACAAAAACAAAAGCAAAAGCAGAATAGCGTCTTGTGACCTGAGAAAGTTATAGTTTAGGTGTCCCGCCAAGTTTGCTAGTGACACAGCGTCACCTGTCATCTGCATATGGCCCTTTGGTGGCTTTCCAAGCCACAGCGGCAGCAGCAGACAGCTCCCAGGCAGGGCCCGCTTCCTGGCCGTGCATGCTGTGGTCTCACCGGGCCCTGCTCTTTTGTCACCATTTTGAAATTCTCAATAATCTGTGAATGAGGGGCCCCTCATTTTTATCTTGCATCAGGGTCCTGAAAATTACATAGCCAGGCCTGGTGACAGAGACCATATGGCCCACAAAGCCTACGGTATTTACTATCGGGCCCTTTTCAGAGAAAGTACGTGAATCCTGTTACGGTGGACCGAACAGCAGCCCCTCCAAGATGTCCATGACCTTGTCTCCTGGTACCTCCAGCTGCATGACCTTACCTGGCGGAGGGGATTTTACAGATGGTATTAAGTTAAGGATCCAGAGAGGGGGAGATGATCATGGATGATCCGAATGGGACGCGTAATCACAAGGTTCTTATAGAAGGAGGGCAGGAGGATCAGAGGCAGAGGAGATGTGATGACGGAGCAGAGGCCGGTGATCCTGTTGCTGGCTGTGCAGGTGGAGGAGGGGCCATGAGCCACAGGATGCAGGCAGCTTCTAGAAGCTGGAAAAGGCCCAGAAATAGATTTCCTCCTAGCACTCCCAGAAGGGCCGCAGCCCAGCTGACACCTTAATTTTAGCCTCGTAAGACTGCTTTCACACTTCTGACCTCCGGGGCTCTAAAAGAATAAATGTATGTTGTTTTAGGCCACCGAGGGGGCAGTCACTTGTCACAATGGCCTCAGGGAATTGATACACCTGTCCTAGGCAACGAGCATGTAAAAGAATTTGTTTTGTAGCCAAAGAGAATTTTAGATGAGAGACTGACTTTGCTTGCTTGCTTGCTTATTTATTTATTTATTTATTTACTTGAGGGAAGGGAACCAGAGGCAAGGGTGGACAGCCTGGGGCAGGGGCTGGGGGGCTGGGTCTGGATAGGAGGATTCCAGAAATTGATGAGGTGGGATCAGTAAACTGGTCGGTGACCAGTCAGATGTGGAAAGGAGGTGCCCTGATTCATTAGACCCAGTGACGTGGAGGGGGAAGCTGTGACGTCTGAACCATTTCCAGGGCTCCGAATACAGGTGGGGGCTATTTTGGGGACACAAGAAACGGGTTTCACTGTCCGGTGTTCACCGCCTCCCAAACAGAGCTGAGGCATCAAAGCAGATGCTCGTTGGGAGGACAGAAGCCAGGCGGGCCTGGACAAGCCCAAAGAGTGTTCTGGCACTCAACACGCTTTACAGCTGCAATCTGATTCCATCTCAAGTGCCCAATAGGTCAGTTGTGTCAAGAACAGGAAGCTTTATTTATTTTTCCTTAGGCAGCAGCATGTATTTTCAGGTTAGCCACAGTTTGGAGGTCATGTCCATGTGCCAAGGGGACTGGCCCCTTCCAGGTGTGGGTCACCTTGGTTCCTATGTGTGCACATTTCTGCCCCAAAGAACCCGGCCCCGGAGGAGGCACAGAAATGCAGGGTTTTCTTTTAGGCACCGCTCTGCTCATCATGTCCCTGCGCCTCCGTTTGCTTATTTGTGAAAGCAGGTGGCACCACCACCTCAGGGATACGCAGAAAGCAGGCGCCGAGCAGAGCGTCTAATATGGTTAACACCCAGAGAGCAGGAAGGGCTCTGCTTTTTTTTTTTTTTTAAGTCGGCTCCATGCCTAGCGTGGAGCCCAACTCGGGGCCTCTAACTCACAACCCTGAGATCGAGACCTGAGCTGAGATCAAGAGTCCGTCGCTTCACCTACTGAGCCACCCAGGCGCCCAGTCCGCTTCTTGTCTTAAAACCTCGGCTCCTGGAATACCACCACCTGAGATAATGTGGGTCACTGACCTGGACAAGTGTGGCAAATTTTGCTTTCCAGAATGATCTTTCTGCAACTGACGCATAACCATTCCACTGCACTATCTTCCTGGCAAGAACAGCACTGGGTGTTTTATCTCTCCTGAGGTCAAAGGTTAGGAAAGGCCCTGCAGCTCTGGTTCCTGGGGTCGTGGCGTGGCCTGGCTTTCCCTGCTGTCCTGGAGGGTTATCCATAGCAATCACTTTTTTTTTTTAAGATTTTATTTATTTATTTGACAGAGAGAGACACAGCGAGAGAGGGAACACAAGCAGGGGGAGTGGGAGACGGAGAAGCAGGCTTCCTGCCAAGTAGGGAGCCTGATGTGGGGCTCAATCCCAGGACCCCGGGATCCTGACCTGAGCCGAAGGCAGATGCTTAACGACGGAGTCACCCAGGCGCCCCGATAGCAATCACTTTCACTTCCAGGTGTTCTCACACGGTCACCATCAGTCCAACGCTGACTCTGTAGCAGCCTCTATCACTTTTAGTTTTCGTTTTTAAGATTTCTGATGTTTCCTTTTCATGGTGTACAAGTTCTCTTTCTTGCTTGGCTCGTATGTTTCCCATGTATTTGCGGGGCTTTCTGCAGTGCTGTTTTTTTAAAGTTTTTTTTTTTTAAGTGAAAATTCAGGGGTTTCTAATATATTCACAAAGTTGTGCAAACATCACCACTGTCTCATTCCAGAACATTTCTTTACCCCAAAATGAAAGAAACCCATGCCTGTTAGCAGTCACTCCCCAGCCTCTGGTGACCACGAATCTATTTCCTGACCCCATGGATTTGCCTGTTCTGGTCACTTCATGTAAATGGAATCATGGCACATATGGCCTTTAGTGTTTGAGCATCCTGTCATCGAGGTCCATCCACGCTGGAGTATGAATTGGTACTTCATGGCTGAGTAATATTCCACCGTGCAGCAACACCACATTTTCTCTATCCATTCATCACGTGATGGACATGGGGGCTTTTCCCACTTCTTGGCTATTGTGAATAAGGCTGCTGTGAACATTCACGGACAAGTTTTTATATGAACATATGTTTTCCTTTCTTTTGGGTCAATACCTAGGAGTGGGATAGCTGGGTCCTCTGGTAACTCTACGTTTAATGTTTTGAGAAACCACCGAACTGTTTTCCAATCTTTTCTTTATAAATGAGGTGGAGGCTTCATGCTTGTCGGTGATTAGCAGGTAGTCAACTTGTGGCAACACGTCTCTAGCCTGGTTCTTCATCCGGCAACTCACAGGAAACAGGCCCGGGACTCACGCGTATGCCGTGGCCTGCGTGCAAGGTGCCTCCCACCAGCCCCTGATGTGCTGGGGCAGGAGCTCCGAGGACGTGTGTTTCCATTACTGGGTCCTAACCCCCACCCCCAGCAATACCCACACTCCCATATCACAAAATCTTCAAACCTCCCACACCCCCAGACAACATATCCAAAAGCACACATTTCTCACAGCGCTGCATGCCCATGTGCAGTCGAGAGCAGGTTGTGTGATAGGAACAAGCCAGGTGTTATCAGTCTGTTAAGAGCTCATGCAAATTGGTAAGAACCAAAGGAGCAAAGGTAAGAAGCAGTTCGGGGGGCGGTCAGCAAACCCCAGACCGGGTCTGCCAAGGGGCCCAAGGGTAAGGACCCAAGGTGTCGATCATTCTGGCCCTGCCAGGACCCCCAGCACCGGCTTTCCCCGGGGACGGCAGCCAAGTGAAGCTGGAAAGACACCCATTGGAAGCTACCTGCCCAGCGTAGGAAAAGGTTCATGTTCTGCCCCTGTGGTCGTAGCACTGACAGTCATCCTGAGCCACCAAGGAAGGGCTGTTGGCCGGAGGATGTTTCTTCTGGTCTCCAGTGGGTTACCTTTGGCTTGGCACTGATCCAAATGCCAGAGATGACGCTGGCTTAATGAATTGCACATCTGCTAGAAAAGACGGGTAGAGGCCCGCAACCATGTGGAATAAGAGTGGCTCCCGGCCTCCAGGCTGACCACTGTGTGGATGCAGTTCCTTTTTTAAAAATTTTTAATTTGGGGCGCCTGGGTGGCTCAGTTGTTAAGCGGCTGCCTTTGGCTCAGGTCATGATCCCAGGGTCCTGGGATCGAGCCCCACGTTGGGCTCCCTGCTCAGTGGAGAGTCTGCTTCTCCCTCTCTCTCTGCCTGCCACTCTGCCTACTTGTGCTCTCTATCTCTCTGTCAAAGAAATAAATAAAATCTTTTAAAAATAAAATAAAATAAAAATTTTTAATTTTTATTATTATTTTTTAAGTCGGCTCCCCTCCCAGCATGGAGCCCAACGCAGGGTTCAAACTCACGACCCTGAGATCACGACCTGAGCCAAGGTCAAGAGTTGGACACACAACCGACGGAGCCACCCAGGCGCTCCATGTGTGGATGCAGTTCAGTCCTCATGGTAAGCCTCTGAGTTGGGGCCTATTAGCCCTGTTTTACAGAAGGATCAAGTGAGCCCAAGGTCACACGCTCCCAGAGGATGGCAGAGAGGGGACAGGGGTTGGGACCACAGGGCCAAACAGGCCCATGATGTGATGAGGGAACAGGACACACAGTGCTCCCCCCGAGGCTGGAAGAATGTGGGGGAGAGTGGAGAAAGGGGAAGGTGCAGGTCAGCACCAAGAGAGGCCCCAGCCTCAACCCCAAGGGGATGGACAGGAGGAAAGAATGAGTAGGATGCAGATAAGCAGTGTGTGTGTGGAGGGGGGGGTCTAGGAGAGAGGAGGGGCCCGAGGAGAAGGTTTGCATAGACCACTCTGGGAAAGGAGAGCCCAGCGGGGTGGGAGTCATGGGTTCACAGTGGCATCTCTGGGGTGTTATTACACTCCCCCATTCAGCCAGGGCCCAGTAGCCTGAGATGGTTGAGTTTGGAGGGAAGGGGATGTCCTCAGGATGCAGTTAAAGCACTAGGTCTGCATGGGAGAGGGGAGAAACCAAGGCCATAGAGAAAGGGTCTGTCTTGCTCTTCATTCCCTCCCCACATCCCTAGCACCCAATATGCTGCTGTCTTACTCAGGTCCGTTCTGGGCAGATCGGTATGCTCTGGCTGCAGAGCCGTAACAAGGCAGCCCAGTCTGGGTGGGTCAGGGACAGCAGAAATCTGTTTCCTCACATTGAGAGCATCAGATAAATGTTTTTTGTTTATTTTTAAGTAATCTCTCCACCCAGCATGGGGCTTGAACCCACAACTCCGAGATCTCAAGAGTTGCACATTCCACCGACTGAGCCAGCCAGGCGCCCCTAAATAAATGTTTGATGTTGTTATATGTATATGAAGGTACATCTTAAGTAAAATTGTTTTATTATTAAAAAAACTATTTCTTCCTGGTTCGTTCTGGAGGCAAGGAGCCCAAGATCAAGGTGTTGGCAGGGCTGGTTCTTTCTGAGGCGTCCCTCGTTGACTTGCAGATGGCCACCTTCTCCCTATGTCCTCACACGTCTTCCTTCTGTGCGCATCTGTGTCCTATTTTCTCCTTTTTATAAGGACACGAGTCATTGGATTAGGGCCCACCCTAATGGCCTCATTTTAACTCGATCACCTCTTCAGAGGCCCTCCCTCCAAATACAGTCACAGCCCGAGGCCCTGCGGGTTAGGGCTGCAACACATGAATTTTGGAGGGGGCACGCAGTTTGGTTCGTCCCCCTAGGTAAGCCCACTGGGTCTCAGCAAGGTGGGCAGAGGAGCTCAGGAGGCCCTCGTCACCCATGGGCATGGCCCAGCCTTCCGCAGTTAAGGAGGCAGGATTCTCTGGTGGATGGGGCTGGCCTGGAGCTCCGGTGGGAGGATGGGGAGCCGTACATCAGGGGCTCAGGCCCGGCGAGGGGCCCCATGGATGTCCACAGAGGCTGGCCAGATGAGCTACAGCCAGCATAGGATCAGGAGAGGAGGAGATCCAGGAACAGCTGGGGGGACTGGCCATCTCAGAGCAGCCTTCCTACCCTTGGGAGCAAGGGTTTTGCTGGGCTCACACCGAGGGGAGGCCCCACTGGACACATGCTCTCCTTCCTCCTCCTCTCTTTGCCGCCGCACCGGGCCTTGCTCTGCCCAGACCCCTGCCTCCCTCCTTTCCCCTGGCCAGCATCCCCAGTCCCTTCCCCCAGTAGTGCAGCCCGCCTATTCCCACAGATGAGCATGGTGCCAAAATGAGAACGGTGGTGAGACCCCCCCATCTCCCACTCCCCCCACCGGCACAGGGTCCTGTTCAGTTAAGCAGCTGCCAACGTGAGCCCTGCTCTCCCTAGTCTCTGTGGCTCCCTGAGAGACTGGCTGAGTCTTGTCACTGCCAGTGCCCAGCAGAGGGCCTGGCAGCCAGCAGGCATCAAAGATTTGCTGGCCAAAGGAGCAAGAAGCAGGCCCTTCCTGGGAGGACCAGCACCACTAAGACCCCAGCCCGGGTTTGTCCCATTCTGGTAGGGCCTGCCCCTGTCGCCCCCGCCAGTGAATCAGGCCACCCACTTTGGGGTCCCTTCCACGGCTGGTGAGCAAGAAGGGCACCCCTCCTCCTGTCACGGGTCCTGTCCCTGTCCTGAGCTAGCTTAGTCCCCACCCAGTGACCAGTGTCCTTAGCACACCATCTGCCTCACCTTCCCCATGCATGCGGGGACCCAGAGGCCAGAGTGGTCAGCCTGGGGTGGGGTGGGGCAGGGCAGGGTGGGATGGGGTGGGGTGGGGAGAAAGCATGACCGCTCTTCCAGCCATCTTCCTGGGCCTTCGCATTCCCCAGTGAGGAGTGTTCAACCCACCCAAGTGTACCCAGGGCAGGCCGAGGGTCAGGAGGAACTGAAAGCTGCTTTTCCCAAGAAAGGCAGGACTGGTGTGAAAGGCCAAAGGTCACTGAGCAGACACCCTCCAAGAGGGTGAGGGGGAGCCCCTCCGGGTTTGGAGAAACAAGGCCAGGAAGCAGCTGTTAGTAGCTATGCTGTGAGCGGGGCTTCTCATTCTCGGGGCCACTGACCTTTGGGCCGGAGGATTCTTCATGGGGGGTGGGGCAGGACGTTTAGTAGCATCTCTGGCCATCTCTTGACAACTAGTTATCTCTCCAGGCATTGCTAGGTGTCTCCTGGGGGCAAAATCGGCCCACTTGTCAGAACCAAGCCTGGAGAGAGGATTCCCTTGCCTAGGTTCTTAGGCTGATGTTAAGGGCCTTCAGATCACATCCGGGTCAGGTATTCAGGGGGCCTGCTGTTTGATGTGCCCTGTTCCAGGGGCCTGAATTCTCCCCCACCCCCATACCCACCCACCGTTTTCCAGAACTGGGTCCATATATCACTTCCGCCAAGAAGTGTTCTGTGGGTGCTGTGGCAGGCAAAAAAATGCCCCCCCCAGATGTCCACATCCTCATCCCCAAAACCTGAGAATATGTCACCTTCTGTAGCGGAAGGGACTTGGCAGATGTAGTTAAGTTAAGGCTCTGGGGATGGAAGATGATCCTGGGTTATCCCGGTGGCCCAACATCATCACAAGGGTCCTTAGGACAGGGAGGCAGGAGGGTCAGAGCAGAGGAGAGTGACAACAGAAGCAGGGTGCAGAGAGAGCCTGGAAGGTGCTCTGCTGCTGGCTTTGCAGGGAGAGGAAGGCCGCGCGCCAGGGGGCACGGGCCACTCTGGAAGCTGGAGGGGTGAAGACACAGATGGCCCACAGAGCCTCCAGGAGGCTCTTGGCCCAGCCAGTAGCTTGATTTTAGGAGTTCTGCCCTCCACAACCGAAAGATCAGAAACTCGTATTGTTTTAAGCCACCGTGCTTGAGGTAATTTGTTACCTCGGCCGCAGGGAACTCAGGACAGGCATGCGTTCACTCTGGAGCCCGAGTCGGGGAGGGGGGCGTGGGGGGCGGCCCCTGGGCAGTCGGGCTGGCCTCTGCCTCTCTTGGGGCACAAGCTACGCTGTACCCCAGGCCTGCTGTCTCTCCCACTAGATGCTGAGGACTCAGTGTATGCAGGTTGAGGGTCAGGCCTTGGGTGGACCAGATATTCTCAGGCTGAGAACAACGAGATGAAGCAGACAGGGACCACTTTTCTCCCCACTCCACCCCCCAAAAGTCACACATAAAAAGACCAAAAAGCCCCAGTCTTTGTTTCACATTGCTGACTTGGAAAGGCTTCTCAGGTTCTTTAAGGTGTCCTGGGCCCAGTTCTTTTCACCCCCACCCCCAGGAAAAGACATCTCTGATTTTTTTAGCCAACAGGGCTAAAGGGAAAGTGAATTTTGCGTTCAAAAGTTCACAATTGGACACGTAGCCCAGGAGGCACCTCCAGTCCCTTTATCAGCAGCAAAAATACCAAGTGGGGGTGGTTGTGTCGTCTCAGCTTGACCCCAGAGAAAGGGACCAGGGACAGAACCGTGAGAAAATGCTCTTGTCTCAGAGATGACTGGAAAGGAGAGAAGAATCCAGAGCGGGTGTGTCTCTGAAGCTGAGGCAGGCAGGAGCCCTCGGGGAGCCACCAGGGGCCCTCAGGCCACACGGGCTGCTGTCAGGCTTCCATGGAGCCTGTGCAGGAGGTGACGGGGACAGTCAGCAGGAGGGGTCAGGGATGCCAGGTTTCTTGGGGTGGAGGAGACTGGAGAGGCATCCTTGGCATTTATCCCCTGCCAAACGGGGTGGCTGCAGAAACAGGCAAGAAGGGAGAATGGGTGGTGAGAGCAGAGAGGTGAGGAATGTGTCAGTTGTGGTTTTTATTTTCTATACTCTGATGCTTTGAGCTCTTAGGGCCTTGCTGCTGTGGGAGGGACTGCCCCTCCCAGGGCTAGCTGATCCCTAGAGATAGCACACACCTCGCCTGCCACTGCTCCTCCTCTGACCACCTCCTTAGCAGGCTGCCACACTCCAGGAGGCAATGTCCCCTTGCCCTAATGTCCCCAGGGCCCCGGGGCCAGACAACTAGGCCTGCCCCTATCCCCCAGAGCCCACAGAGATTATTCAAACCAGCCAGTCCTGAGACTGTTGACCCTGCCTTTCCATCCTGTAGAAACCACAATAAAGGCTCCTGCTCACGTCTCTGCCTTGCTCCCTCTGTCTTCTGAGCGACCCTGGTGCTTCCTCGTGTAGCCCCACATGGTGTGCGGTGCCCCCTCCTCCTGGGATCTGTGAGTAACAGACTGTCTCCTCCTGTGTTAGCCTCACCATACCTGAATAATAATAAAACCTACACTTTAAAACCCTGAGGGGCAGATCTGTCACTGGGGATGGACAGAAAGGGGAAAATGGGGTACAAAGGAGGTAGAGGGAGTGGACGCATGGGCCTCCTTGTCTGGGTGATACTGGAGAAGGGGGGGACTGCTCACTCAGCTAGAAGCCCACAGGAGCTCACATGTACTGGAGGTGACCCCCCGCCCCCACTCCAGGTCCCGTCATCTGGATTCGACAGTCACAGGACTCCGCATCGGCTGTGGACCTGAGCCAGCACACTTTTATTTTATTTTTTTAGATTTTTTAATTTATTTGACAGAGAGAGACACAGCGAGAGAGGGAACACAAGCAGCGGGAGTGGGAGAGGGAGAAGCAGGCTTCCCGCGGAGCAGGGAGCCCGATGCGGAGCCCGATGCGGAGCCCGATCCCAGGACGCTGGGATCATGACCTGAGCCGAAGGCAGACGCTTAACGACTGAGCCACCCAGGCGTCCCTGAGCCAGCACACTTTAAACCCTCTGCAGGTCCCACCCCATGAGCCCCAGGAGGTAGCTGGCCTTGCCAGCCCCCATGCTGACTGGCACTGGCTGGCACCAGCAGCCCAGGAGGAAGCCGACACTCGCCTCCAGATACAGCCCCGCCCCGCAGCACCCAAACACGCGCCTGGTGACCAGCCCCGACCATGACTCTGGCATCCAGTCAGCTGGGGGAGAGACCCACAGCAGCTTCGGGCCGAGCACCATGCACCCAGCCCCCCAGCCCCCCAGCCCCTATGCCCTGCTGCTGTCAACTTGGGTACAGCCTGGGGCACCGAAAGCCTGGGCTTTCGGACTCCTCAGCTTACCCGTCCCTTCCTTTTTAACAGAAGCACCGCATAGCCCAGCAGTTAGGGGTGCCTGGCCTAGCAGCTCAGCCCTGACTCCTTGGGCACAGGACTGACCGGCCGGAGCCTCAGTTGTCACATCAGCAGATATAAAATTCCTCGGTACAGGACCTGGCATGTTGCAAGCCGACGCCAGTGGTTGCATCCTTTGATACTACAGCTCCTAAGGGATCGGGGTCAAACAGGGTCAGGAGTGTAAACATACACGCATACAGCAACACAGCCTGTGAGACAGGACAGAAACTTGGATCCCCCCAGTTTCTCAGTGGATCAGTGGTTCCCAGCGGGGGTGGAGGAGCCAGGGAGTTTTGTCTGGGGACAGTTTGGGGTGTCACAACCAGGGACCAATGCCAGTGGCATCTAGTGGGTGGAGGCCAGGGATGTTGCTCGACATTCTATGATGCCCAGCATGGCCCTCAACAACACAGAAGTATCCAGCCCCTAGTGTCAACAGTGCCAAGACTGAGAGGCCCTACCCTAGAATGTGAGCCGTGAGAGGCCAAGGGGTTCAGTTTCTATCGTTCACCATGTAGCCTCACATTCTGGAACACGGCCTGGCAGAGAACAGGCTCTCAAAGGCGTTCGTGGTACTCACGCTGTCCCAGTCCAAGAGTGCCAACACCTGCTCACAGCGCCCTTGGACCCATTCCAAGGCACCGGCTGCCCGGTCACCACCCTCCGAAGCCACCTGCCACGACAACCCTGTCCCCCTTGCAGGTGGGCTCGGACCACCTCCAGGATCTGGAGGCCACCATCAACCACTGGATCCACTTGGAACTCTGTGCCTCCTGCATCTACCCGTCCACATCTTTCCATTTTGACCACGATGAACTGGCTTTGAGGAATGTTGCCACCGATTTTCCTCATCAAGCTCACGAGGAGAGGGACCGTGCTGAGAAACTGATGGCGCTGTAGGACCCACATGGTGGCCGAGTTTCCCCTCAGGATAGCAAGAAAGCAGACTGTGGTACCTGGGAGAGCAGGCTGGATTCAGTGGGGAAGAAGTCACGTTTGGTGCAAAATGTGAATCAGTCACAACCAGAACTTGTACAAAGCGGCCATTGGCAAAGATGGCCAAGTCATTCATGTAACTAACATTGAATGAGAGGATGAAATCTATCAAAGAATTGGGCAATCACATAACCAGCTTGCACAAGATGGGACCCCAGAATCCCTGCACGGCAGAGTATCTTTTTGACGAGGAAACCTGGGGACAGTGATGACCGCTGAGCCTTTGGTGGGCTTCCTGCAGCCACGAGAGATGTCCATGCCAGGTAGTGAACACGCGCTGCGTGTACCATTCCCTCTTCTCTCAGTTGTGTTAGAATGTCCACTTGACTTTGTTCACTTGTACCATTCCTTCAAACAGAGTGATTTGTTACCTCCTCCCCCAAAACAAAATGAAACAAAAATTCCTCCTTCCTGAGGAATCGTGTGCACCTGTTTTGACCTGTCCGGGGGTTCCTTGGAGGAAAGATGCAAGGCACTGGCCTCTCTTTTGCCCACTTTGTAACTCTCTCAAAGCAGGAAGGGACTATGCAGAGCGCATTCCTTGAGTACAGCTGAAAGGCAAATGAACAAGGTGCTGCCACACGGGGCGGGGGAGGGGGGGATGATTACTGATGGGACAAACAATAGACATGGTGAAAGCCTGAGAGGAGAAGCTGGGGGAGGAGCTACTTGGAGGAGGAGCTACTCAGGGGAGGAGCTACTTGGGGAATAATGGCTTTGAAAAACCTCCCATGCCTGGGGCAGGATGCATGCTCAGAAAAGATTTTAGAAGCCCCTAAGTGTTCACCTCTGGCTGATCTTTAGACTCACCCCAAGCAGGAAGTGAAGGCTAAGACCGAGTTGTAAGCAACCCGGCTTGGAGTTACAGGAGTGCCCCAACACAGAGTCAGTCTGCAAACACCAGGAAGTACTTTGTCTCCTCTCCTCTTTCCTTCCTTCCACGCTGCCCTCTTCCTCTTTCTCTCCTCTTTCACCTTTCTCCTCCACCGCCTACTCTTTGTCTCCTTCTTCCTTCAGGCATTTAAGAAATGTCCAGCAAGGGCGCCTGGGTGGCTCAGTCGTTAAGTGTCTGCCTTCGGCTCAGGTCATGATCTCAGGGTCCTGGGATCGAGCCCCACATTGGGCTCCTTGCTCCGCGGGAAGCCTGCTTCTCCCTCTCCCCCTTCCCCTGCTTGTGTTCCCTCTCTCGCTGTGTCTCCCTCTGTCAAATAAATAAATAAAATCTTTAAAAAAAAAAAAAAGAAAGAAATGTCCAGCAAATGCTGACCAGAAGCTAAAGGAACTGACACTTCAGAGACCACACACAATAAGAAATACAGTTTTAAAAATATTCTAGAAAAGTCATTCAGACAACTGCAACCCACAGCAAACAACAACAAAGCCAGAGGGGGACAAATCTGATTCACAGACTTACCACATTGTAATATTCAAATTGCCTAATTTTCAACAACAACAAAAATGAAGCATGCCAAGCAACAAGAGTATGGCCCATTTGCAGGAAGATAAGAAACTAACAAGTGACCCCTGAGGACACACATACATTAGACTTGAAGAAGACTTTAAATCAACTGTGTTAAATATACCTAAAAAGCTTAAGGGGAACCATAGACAAAGAACTAGGGGAAATATGGAGAATGATGTCTCATCAGATAGAGACTATCAATAAGAAAGAGAAATTGTATGAAAGAAACAAATAGAGGTCGCCAATGTACCATCTCCAGGCGGCCCCGGGAACCTGTTTTTCCCGGGAGCAGCTGTGAGCAAGTGGAACCAGGTTTCATACGTGTGGCCATCCGAACCAGCGTTACTGGCTCGCTTCAAGGAACAGGTCGGCTACAGGGAAGGGCCTACCATGGAAACCAAGAGAATCCAGTCTCAGCTCCCAAATGAAGATGGTGATCACAGTAACAAAGAAGATGAATAGCCCCAAGTGGTGGTTTTAAAAAAGGGAGACCTGTCAGTTGAAGAAGTCATGAAAAGTAAAGCAGAAATAAAGGCTGCCAAAGCAGATGAAGAACCGGCTATAGTTGATGGAAGAATCATGTATTGAAAACCAGTCAAATATTCCTCGGATGAAAAATACTCAGGTTTAACAGCAAGCTCAAAAAAGAGGAAGGCAAATGAAGATGAAATAAATAAGCAGGACTCAGTTAAAAAGAACTCACAAAAGCAAATCAAAAACAGTTGCCTCCTTTCTTTTGACAATGAAGATGAAACTGAGTAAGTGTAAATATTTTGGACTTAGTTGTCCTTAAGAATATATGGGGTGTTTTTTAAAGTGACACTTTTTTTTCTATTTAAAGATAATACAAGTTCATTATAGAAAATTCAGAAAAAATTTAGTATGATAAAAATTTTGTCTATCAATACCCCTTTGACATGAGGCTAACTCTGTAGATATTAACTACTATTAACATTTTGGAACTCCCACATGTGGGGTATGTATTTTTTAAACAAAATTGAGATTATATTGCATATGTTTTCTGTCTTGCTTTTCACATGACATTATATTCTGAGCATTTTTGCAGATCAGTAAAATTCAAAAATTTAACATAATTGCTACAGAGGATTTTGTCATTAAACAGATCGCCTATTGCATCTTCTTCATTTGCAGAAGCCCACTTTGGAGGAAGATGATAATGTGCCTATTTAAGAATACTTCCCCAGCTCCTGCTAAAGGTAGCCATATAACAGCTCTGGCAATTTTAGAGATAAAAGTGGATCTTGTACAAGTGAGCTTCTAATCGAAGGGATCTTGATAGAAGAGAGGACTTTGTCTCCTCTCCTAATGTATAACATGGAGACTGTAGTTAATAACACTATAAAAAAACAGATACAAATAGAAGTCTGCTTAATAAAGCTACCAGGTGTTTGATACAAGAAAGCAGATCTGGCAAGCACGAACCTTTCTCCTTCTCACTACATCCTGCTACATCCGGGAACACATACATGAAACCTAAGAGTATTGGAGCCATTTTTCGGCCTAAGGAAGGCAGATCCTTTCTCTGGGTGGTACAGTGGAAAGATTCAAGGCACTTGGATCCTGATAGCATGCCTCAAGGAGCTGCTGCACCAGCCATGGACTGCCAACCTCTGGACTTCTTGTTACATGAAAAGAATAAACCAAAAGTTGTTGGTCAGTAGTACCACTTGCTGACACCCGAGAACTCAATGTCTCCTGCCCTCCTTTTCCCTTAAGAGGCCCCCTTTAGTGTTGAGCTCTAGAATTTGTCAACCTTAAAAATAAAAGTCAAATATTTTACCAGCAAAACAAAACAAAACAAACAAACAAAAAAAAAACAAATAGAAATTCTGGAGCTGGAAAGTAAGACAAGATGAAAATTTCCCTGGAGAGTTTCAACAGAAGATTTTAGTGGGCAAAACAAAGAACCATTGAACTTGAAAATCGGTCAATTGAAATTATCCAGGAGCCAAAAGAAGAAAGAATGAAGAAAAATGAACAGGACCTGAGACACCTTTGGGACACCATCAAGTATATAAGTGAGCGTATAATGGGCATCCCAGAGGCAGAAGAGAAAAGAGAAAAACTGTTCAAAGAAACAGTGAGTGAACACTTACCAAATTTAGTAACAATCATAAATCTGTACGTGCAAGAAGCTCAGCAAATTCCAAGCAGAAAAAATCAAAGAGATCCACACCAAGACATTATAATTGAATTACTGGAAAATAAAGACAAAGAGGGGCACCTGGGTGGCACAGTCGGTGAAGCGTCTGACTCTTAGTTTCAGCTCAGGTTGTGATCTCAGGGTCATGAGATCGGGTTCCACGCTCAGAGCAGAGTGTGCTTGAGTTTCTCCCTCCCTCTGCCCCTTACCCTTCTAAAATAAATAAATAAATCTTTATTTATTTATTTTTTTAAAGATTTTTTATTTATTTATTTGACAGAGAGAGACACAGCGAGAGAGGGAACACAAGCAGGGGGAGGGGGAGGGGGAGAAGCAGGCCTCCCGCTGAGCGGAGAGCCCGATGCGGGGCTCGATCCCAGGACCCCTGGATCATGACCTGAGCCAAAGGCAGACGCCCAACGACTGAGCCACCCAGGCGCCCCAATAAATCTTTATTTAAAAAAAGGAAAAAGACCAGAGAACCTTTAAAGCAGCAAGAGAGAAGTGACTCATTACATACAAGGGATGTCCAATGAGAATAACAGTCTGATCAGATATCACAGAGGCCAGAAAACAGTGAAAGGCATTTAAAGTAATGGAAGGAAAAAACCTGTCAACCAAGCATTCTGTATCTGGTAAAACTATCCTTCAGAAATGAAAGAGAATCTACAATACTCCCAGATAAACAAAAGTTAAGAGACTTTGTAGCTAATAAACCTGCCCTACAAAAAAATACTAAATAGGAGTCCTTCTGACTGAAATGAACACTCAATAGCAACTCGAAGTCACAGGAAGAAATAACATTGGAAAGGTAACCACATAAGTGAATATAAAAGCGAGTATTATTGTATTATTGGTTTGCAACTCCTTTTTCCCCCTCTATATGATTTAAGAAACAAGTGCATAAAGCAAGAATTTTAAGGGCATGTTAATGGGAATACAATGTATCAAGATGCAATTTGTGACAGTAACAATATAAAGGGGAAGGGATGCAGCTGCATAAGAGCAGAGTTTTGTATACTGTTGAAGATAAGCTGTATTAATTTGAACTGGATTGTCACAAGTTGAAGACACTAACTGTAACCCTAGGTAAATAGTAAGAAAATAACAGAACATATACAGAAAATGAAATAAGGAATCAAAGTGGTACACTATAAAAAAAAATCAATGAAACACAAGAGGAAATTATAAGAACAAATTAAGGAACAAAATAGGTATAAGACACACCTTTTTTTTTAAGATTTTATTTATTTATTTGAGAGAGAGTACATGAGAGGGGGAGGGTCAGAGGGAGAAGCAGACTCCCTGCTGAGCAGGGAGCCCAATGCAGGACTCGATCCTGGGACTCCAGGATCATGACCTGAGCCGAAGGCAGTCGCTTAACCAACTGAGCCACCCAGGCACCCTAAGACACACCTTTAAAACAAATAATAAAATAGAAGTAAGTCCTTTCTTATCAGTAATTATTTTTTTTGAAGATTTTATTTATTTATTTGACAGAGAGAGACACAGCAAGAGAGGAAACACAAGCAGGGGGAGTGGGAGAGGGAGAAGCAGGCTTCCCACCAAGCAGGGAGCCTGATGCAGGGCTCGATCCCAGGACCCTGGGATCATGACCTGAGCCAAAGGCAGACGCTTAAGGACTGAGCCACCCAGGTGCCCCTAAAAAATTTTTTTTAAGTATAAACATATATGTACCAAACTACAGAGCCCCAGAAAATATGAATCAAACATTGGCGGAATTGAAGGAAGAAATAGACCCTTTTACAGTAGTAGATGGTGACTTCAATACTCCATTTTCAGCAATAGTTGTAACCAGACCTACTCGATATATTGGGAATACTCCAGCAAACAACAGCAGAACACACATTCTTCTCAAATCCAAGTAATACAACCGCCAGTATAGACTGCCAGTATGTTTTGTGGTCAGGCCACAAAACAAGTCGCAATGTGTTTTAAAAGGTCGAAATCATACAAACTATCAAACTAACCTCTCTGACCACACTGGAATGAAGCTAGAAATGAGTGACAGAAGGAAAACTAGAAAACTCTCAGGTATATGGAATTTAAACACCACTTCTTTTTTTTAAATTCCAGTTAACATACAGTGTTCTATTGGTTTCAGGTGTGCATTATAGTGATTGAACACTTCTATACATTACTCAGTTCTCATTGTAAGTGTGGTCTTAGTCCCCTTCATCTATTCCACCCGTCCCTTACCCCTCTCCCCTCTGGTAACCATCTCTTTGTTCTCTGTAGTTAACAGTCTGTTTCTTGCTTTGTCTCTTTTTTTCCTTTGTTCATTTATTTTGGTGCTTAAGTGCCACATATGAGTGAAATCATATGGTATTTGTCTTTCTCTGACTTATTTCACTTAGCATTATATTCTCCAGCTCTATCCACATTGTTGCAAATGGCAAGGTTTCATTTTCTTTTATGGCTGAGTAATATTCCATTGCATATGTACCACGTTGTCTTTATCCATTCATCTATCGGTGGACACTTGGACCCTTTCCATGATTTAGCTATTTTAAGTAATGCTGCAGTAAACATAGGGGTGCATATATCTTTTCAAATTAGTGTTTTTGTATTCTTTGGGTAAATACCCAGTCGTAGAATTACTGGATCAAGTAGTAATTCTATTTTTAATTTTTTGAGGATCCTCCATACTGTTTTCTTTTTTTTTTTTTTAAGATTTTATTTATTTATTTGAGACAGAGAGAATGAGAGAGAGAGAGAGAGAGAGAGAGAATACATGAGAGGGGGGAGGGTCAGAGGGAGAAGCAGGCTCCCTGCCGAGCAGAGAGCCCGATGCGGGACTCGATCCAGGGACTCCAGGATCATGACCTGAGCCGAAGGCAGTAGCTTAACCAACTGAGCCACCCAGGCGCCCCTCCATACTGTTTTCTACGGTGGCTGCACCAGTTTGCATTCCTATCAGCAGAGCACAAGGGTTCCTTTTTCTCTACATCCTTGCCAACCCCTGTTGTTTCTTGTGTTTTTGATTCTAGCCATTCTGACAGGTGTGAGGTGATATCTCCTTATGGTTTTGATTTGCATTTCCCTGATGATGAGTGATGTTGAGCATCTTTTCATGTGTCTGTTGGCCATCTGTATGCCTTAAACAATGCACTCTTAAACACCAGTGAGCCAAAGAAGAAATCACAAGGAAAATTAAAACATATTTTGAGATGAATGAAAACAAAAACCCAACATACAGGGCGCCTGGGTGGCTCAGTCGGTTAAGCGGCTGCCTTCGGCTCCGGTCATGATCCCATGGTGCTGGGATTGAGCCCCGCATCGGACTCCCTGCTCAGCGAAGAGCCTGCTTCTCCCTCTCCCTCTGCCTGCAGCTCTGCCTACTTGTGCTCTCGCTCTCTGTGTCAAATAAGTAAATAAAATCTTAAATAAAAAACGAACACAACATACCAAAACCTATGAGATGCAGCAAAAACTGCTCAGAGAAGTATATGGCTATAAGTGCCTTCATTAAAAAAGAAGAAAGATCTTGGGATGCCAGGGTGGCTCAGTCAGTTAAGCATCTGCCTTCAGCTCAGGTTATGATCTCAGGGTCCTGGGATTGAGTCCCGAATTGGGCTCCTTGTTCAGCGGGGAGCCTGCTTCTCCTTCTGCCTGCCACTCCCCCTGCTTGTGCTCTCTCTCTCTCTGTCAAATAAATAAATAAAATCTTTAAAAAAAAAAGGAAGAAAGATCTTAATAACTTCACTTTATATCTTAAGGAACTAGACAAAGAAGAGTAAACTAACCCCAAAGCTAGGAGGAAGAAGGAAATAATAAAGATTATAGTGAAGATAAGTGGAATAGAGAATACCAAAACAACAGAGAAAGTCAACAAAACCAACAGTTGGTTTTATGATAAAATTGACAGACTACCTAGACTAAGGAAAAAAGAGGAAATAACTAAAATCAGAAATGAAAGTGGGGACAAAACTCTGGACCTCACAGAAGTAAAAGTTTGTAAGACAATACTATGAACAATTAAATGTCAACAAATTAGATAGCCTAAGTGCAATGAACAAATTCATAGAAACAAACAAGCTACCAAAACTGACTCAAGAAGAAATAGAAAATGTGATCAGTTCTATGTACTACCCTAAGACTTGACTTTCCCCTGCTAAGCCAGTGGTTTTTCAAATTCTTTTCAGAGGCCCAAGGGTTCCCACATATCTGGGGTAAATGGGGATGGGCCTCCCCAACCCCTGGTTGAACCACAAAGCTCTATTCATTTTCATCTGTTTTCTCTTGGTGGGTGAGGGGTTCTGCACAGCATTTCTTAGAGTCAGGCCCTGTGGATTTGACCTAGCGAACCTGGTGAAGAAGAAATCTGGCCAGGTGGAGGTGTCAGGACTCAGGAGCCGAGCAAGGGCCAGTGCCAGGCTGGGTCTGCTCGGAGGGAGGACGTGCATAGCTGTAGCAGCCAGAGGAAGCTGTGAGTTCTGACAAGTCCTGCCTGGCTGGCCCCGCTCCCATCATGGTGGCCCTTGGTTTCTGTTTGATTGGTTGTCCAGTGTCCCCCTGCAGTTCCATATGAACTTTAGAGTCTGTTCTTCCACTTCTGCAAAAATGGTCATTGGTATTCTGATAGGGATTGCACTGAATCTATAGACTACATTGGGGAGTACTGCCATCTTAACTATGTCTTAGTTAAGGAAGAAGATGTCTTTCCATTTACTTAGGTTTTCTTTAATTTCTTTAAGCATGTTTTACAATTTTCAGTCATAAGTCTTATACTTCCTTAGTTAAATTTATTCTTATGTATTTTATTCTTTTTGATGCTATTGTAAACGGAATTGTTTTTTAAATTTAAATTTAAATTGCTATTGTATAGAAATGCAACTGATTTTTTATGTGTCAAGCTTGTATTCTGCAACTCTGCTGGCTTTATTAGCTCTAATTGTGTATGTGTGTGTGTTCTTTAGGGTTTTCTCTCTACATATGATCATGTCATTGGTGAATATAGTTTATTCCTTTCCAGTTTGATTGCCTTTTTTATTTCCTTTTCTTGCCTAATTGTTCCACCTCCAGCATTGAGCACAATGTTGAATGGAAGTGATGAAAGTGGGCATCTTTTTCTTGTTTCTGATCTTAGGGGGACAGCTTTCAGTCTCTCAACCGCTGAGTATAATGTTCACGGCAGGTCTTTCATAAATGCCCTTTATCATTTGAGGTTGAGGAAGTTTCTTTCCATTCCTAGTTTATTGAGTACTTTTATCATGAAAAGGTGTTGGGTTCTTTCAAATGCTTTTCCCTGTATCAGTTGAAATGATTGTGTAGTTTTTCCTTCATTTTATTAATGTGCTATATTAAATTGATTTTCAAATGTCGAACTATCTTTACATTCCCAAGATAAATCTACTTGCTCATCATTCGTGATCCTTTTATTTTTTTAAATTTTTAAAAAAGATTTTATTTATTTTTTTGACAGAGAGAGATGAAGCGAGGGAAGGAACACAAGCAGGGGGGGTGGGAGAGGGAGAAGCAGGCTTCCCGCAGAGCAGGGAGCCCAGTGTGGGACTCAATCCCAGGACCCTGGGATCATGACCTGAGCTGAAGGCAGATGCTTAACGACTGAGCCACCCAGGCGCCCCTCTTGATTCTTTTAATATGCTCCTGGATTTAGTTTGCCACTCTGGTGTTGAGGATTTTCTTTAAAAGATTTTATTTATTTATTTGAGAGAGAGAACAAGAGAGAGCATGAGCATGAGCAGGGGGAGTTGCAGAAGGAGAGGGAGAAGCAGGCTCCCTGCTGAGCAAGGGAGCCCAACACGGGGCTCGGTCCCAGGACCCTGGGATCATGACTTAAGCCGAAGGCCAACACTTAACCGGCTGAGCCACCCAGGTGCCCCTGGTGTTGGGGATTTTTAAAAAAAATTTTATTTAAACTCAATTTAATTAACATATAGTGTATTATTAGTTTCAGGGATATGTGTTGAGGATTTTTGCATCTATATTCATCAGGGACATTGGTCTGTAGTTCTCTTGTAATGTCTTTGCTTGGCTTTGGTATCAGTGTAATGCTGATGTCATAGAATAAAATAAGGTAGGATGTGTTCCTTCCTCTTCTGTTTTTTGAGAAGAGTTTGAGAAGGATTGGTGTTAATTCTTCTTTTGATGTTTGGTAGAATTCAATGAAGCCATCTGGTCCTGGATTTTCTTTTTTGGGCGGTTTTTGATTGCTGATGGAATCTCCCTACCTGTAATAGCCCTTTCCAGATTTTCTGTTTCTTCCCGAGTCAGTTTGGGTAGTTTGTTTCTAGCAATTTGCTAGTTTCACTTAGATTATCTAATTAGTTGGTGTGCAATTGTTCATAATATTCTCTTCTAATCCTTTTTTAAAATTTCTGTAAGGGCAGTAGTTATGCCCTGCATTTTTTAAAAAAATATTTATTTATTTATTTATTTATTTAGTAATCTCTAGCCCAATGTGGGACTTGAACTCATGACGCTGAGATCAAGAGTTGCATGCTCTACCAACTGAGCCAGCGAGGTGCCCCTACCCCATTTTCATTTCTGATTTTAGTAATTTTTTTTCTCTTTTCTAGGTCCCTGTTTTATGTCATGTCAGCATTCCTCAGATGTTATTGTAAGCCCATTGTCAGAAAAATAAAATTAAAATATCTTCATGACAGTAGGGACTAAATCTGTCTTGTCACTGTGTTGTAACTACTGAATCCGGCACATAGTAGATCTCGGTAAACATTTCCTGAATTATTTCTTGCTGGTGTAGAGCACAAAAGGGACCAGAAAGGGCCTTCCTCACAGCCCTCATGGGAAGACAAGCTGCTGCTCTTGAGTCTTCTCTTGCCTGGGCTGATGTCCCCGCACTGCATCTTCTGCATGACCTTGGCAGAGCTCAGACACAGGGCTGACCACAGCCCTCCCCCGGCTAATCCCTCGGCAGCTCCCCAGTGCCCTTTCAATGAAGGTCACCCTTCTTGGCTCGGTATATGAGGCCCTGAATAGACTGTCTCCTCCCACCTCATCTTCCGCTACCCACCCCATCTCCCGCCCCAGCCATCCTGTGCTTGGCAGGTCCCTCTGGCGTCCTGCTCTGTCTGACCTCTGACTAACACCTGCTTGCCCTGCAGGTCTCCATTCAGTAGCTGTTCTCTCTGGAGACCTGGTGGGGTGCCCTCTGCATTCCCACAGCCTGCGTGTGGATGTTCATCTAGAAGGTGGACTATGATCCCCCCACCGGCTGTGAGCCTCACGTGGGGAGTGGTATATCTATTTTCTGCCCTCTATCTCCAGATCTCTGCATATCACTTGGTACCTGCTTTAAAATGTAGGTTTTATTCTTTTTCAGATAGGGTGAGGCCAACAGATCAGGAGATGATGGCCATTAAAAAGATAGGTTGCTGGGGCCCCTGGGTGGCTCAGTCGTTAAGCGTCTGCCTTCGGCTCAGGTCATGATCCCGGGGTCCTGGGATCGAGTCCCACATCGGGCTCCCTGCTCGGCAGGAAGCCTGCTTCTCGCTCTCCCACTCCCCCTGCTTGTGTTCCCTCTCTCGCTGTCTCTCTCTGTCAAATAAATAAATAAAATCTTTAAAATAAATAAATAAATAAAATCTTAAAAAAAGAGAGTTGCTACTCAGAGATCTCAAGAGGCTGGGGCACACCATGCCACAGAGGGCCACATGGGGAAGCACCAGAGTTGGTCAGGAGGCAGAGGAGATGAGGGGAAAATGTGGGTAAGAGCCTGCTCTCTGGTTTCCGTGGGAGGGAATTGCTGAGGCAGCGCCTGAGGCTCAGCCCTGGCTGGTTTGCATGATTTCAGCTCTGGGGCACAGGGGCTGTGCCTTTGCTGTCCAGCACCTGGCTCTGGGGTGATCAGGGCAGGGGACGGTGGCCCTGAGAGTGAGACCCAGAAAGGAAGGGGCTCAGGTGTGGGCTCTGGATTGGCTGGTTTGCATATGGAAGGTTCGCTCACGAGGCATTTACCATCTCTAGGAATCTGCTAACCCCGCGACGGGCAGTCCTTCCATGATCAGGGAGGTCCCGGCTATCAGAACATCATCATAAAAGAGACGTGCTTGGAGCACAGAGGATTTTTAGGGCAGTGAAACACCCTGATACCATAAAGATGGATGCGTGTCATTATACATTTGTACCAACGCTTAGAACGTACAGCACCGGGAGTGGACCCTGATGTAAACTATGGACTTTGGATGATAGCAATGTGCCGTCCCGGGCTCCAGGGCAGGCTGTTGATAATGCAGGAGACTATCCATGTGTAGGGCAAAGGGTATGTGGGAAGTCTCTGTACCTTCCCCGCAGTATCACTGCGAAAATTAAATTGCTCTTTTAAAAAAAGTCTTAATAAAGAACAAAAATAAAAACGAATCAGTATGAAATTATGAACTGACAATTATCTGTGGCTAGAGTTGCTCTGCCCACTGAGGTAGCCACTAGCCACCACCACATGTGGCTATTTGGCACTTGAAACGTGCTGCAAATGTACAATCAAGATTTACTGTGCCAAAAAAGGGGGAATGTCTCATTAGTTGTTCTTATTTGATTACATGTAGAAATGATAATATTTTTGTAGATAGGGTTAAATAAAATACAGTATTAAAATTTTTTTAAAGACATGCTTTTCTTAAAAAAAAAAGATTTGGGGTGCCTGGGTGGCTCAGTCGTTAAGCGTCTGCCTTCAGCTCAGGTCATGATCCCGGGGTCCTGGGATCGAACCCGCATTGGGCTCCCTGCTCCGCGGGAAGCCTGCTTCTCCCTCTCCCACTCCCCCTGCTTGAGGTTCCCTCCCTCGCTGTGTCTCTCTCTGTCAAATAAATAAATAAAATCTTTAAAAATTTTATTTATTTATCAGAGAGCACGAGCAGGGCAGGGTGTGGCAGAGAGAGAGGGAAAAGTGGGCTCCAAGGTGAGCAGGGATCCTGATTCGGAACTCGATCCCAGGACCCGGGGATCATGACCTGAGCTGAAGGCAGACGCTTAACCAACTGAGCCACCCAGGCGCCCCAAGACATGCTTAATACAGCCCCCAATCAGTACACGTGGAATGAAGGGCTCAGAGCTGAGCTAGGAATCCAGCCCTGCTTACTTGGGCAGACAACTTAACCTCTCCGAGCTTTAGTTGATTGCGTTTTCCCTGTAAAATGGGGATGAATATTAATCCTACAGGGTTGTTATCATCTCGGGCCACTCTCTTTGGAGGAGCCCAGTCCGTCCCCAGTGTCTTCCTGTCACACCAGGATTTGTAGCCACGATCCTAATCTCGAAGTATCTTGCTTCATATTTCCTGCTTGTCTTGTCTGCTCTACCCTGGGACCATCTGTCTCCTTCACTGCTCTCCCCTGGCACCCAGCCCAGTGCCTGGCATACAGTAGGCATTTGCTAACTGTTTGCTGAACGAACAAGATAACAAATGGCCCCCAACAGATGTTCAGTGAGGATCGGTGACACCACTGTCATCTTTCATGGCTGGGACACATCTGCTTACTCACTGCCATCACCCCGGGGCCTAGCAAAAAGCTGGTATGGAAGAGGCGCCCAGAAAACCTGTGTGGAAGGGGTGAATGGAGCTCAGCAGCTTCACAGAGGGTCTCATAGAGGGCCCCATGGGCCCCTCTCCTCAGAGCCCACCGCCCTTCCTCCCCACGCCACGCCTGCCTCAGCCCCAGCCTGGCAGGCCCTGCAGTAGGCCCCCTTCCTAGCTGGGGCAGTCCAGCTGGCCTGTCCCGCACACGTCCTGTGAGAGCAGGGGAAGCACCAGGACTGAGGCCAAGGCTGCATACAACCAGGGCCAGTGGCCCAAGTCCCTCTGGGTGGCCTGGCGCCCACCCAGACAATCAGTGCGGCTACCCCATGGAACAGAGAGACCACTGGTCAGCCTGGGGAGGGAAGCCCCTCAAAGCCGGCTTTCCAGGAGGCAGCAAGGTCAACCACATCAGGAACACAGTGAAAGGGGTCACACAGGGACAGTCTATAAATTAAGTCCCTGAAAGTCAGGCCAGAGGCTTGCAAGGCATCCTGGAAAAACCCCCTTTCCTCCCTTTCTCCAGTTGCCTGGTAACCACTGTGCATCTGGGCCAGAGCAGGAGGCAGCTAGGCACAACAGGAGTCCAGGCCCAGCAGACGGGTTGGTATGCTCCTCCTGACATGCACAACGAGGCGTGGGGGGAGGGCCCCTAGCTGCTGCTTTCCGAGGCCACCTGAGCAGGGACCCGGAGGCACCAGAGGTTCAGGAGAGCTGTAGGCAGCACAGGGAAGGGGAGATGTAATATGCAGCAGCAACTGCAGGGGGACCCCCTCTTCAGCTGGTGGTACTTCCCCAGGGCCCCTGTGCCTTTCTGATGACTCTCAGAGCCTCCCTGACCCTCGGTCTCCTCCTCTGTAAAGTGGGCCAACACTGAACACCTGGGACTGTTCTCCAGCAGAGAAATGAGAGTGAGCCCGCCCCCAGAGGAACTCACTCCAAAGGGAGGGTTCCCCATCACAGAGCCCATCCTCCCCCACCCCATTCTGCAGTGGACCATCTGTGTGCACTCACTAGCGGTTCCCTCCAGGAGCTGAGCTCGGCTCATGGAAGGAAGGCTTTTTACCCGCCCTTCCAACCTGCAGGCCCTGGGATGTGGTCAGTCCCTCAGCTTGGCTCAGCTTCAGGCTGGAGACCACCCCCCAACGGCCCCCATCGTCAGGGCTGGTGACCAGAGGCAGGAAAAGGCTTCTGTCCACCCCACCCCCCACCCCCCAGCTGCGCTCATTTCACACATGCAGGAGAAGAGGGTCTCCTACCGCAAGCAGTCCACCCTTACTGCCTCCAGCAGCTGTAGGAACAGAAGAGGCCTCCCCTTTCCCAGCTCAGCCTTGGCCCTGAGCATCTGGCCCTCACACTCAGCAGCTCCGGTCCTCAGAACTCCAGGGTTTTCATTCAGGGTCTGAGCATCCCGTCCGCCTCCCTGACACCTGTGCGGGGCCCAAGGTGGCGCAAATCCCTGTCTGCCCTGCGCCCAGGTGCCTCAGACACCCTCCTCCCCCTTAAGGCTGCGGGTGGGACAAACCGTGAGGGGCGGGGAGGGGAGGTGGGCTCGCTCGCGCGGGACTTCAGCCAAGTCTGGGTCACGCCTCGTCTTGGCGGCTGCCCGCGGCAGGACAGGCAGGGGCAGCGGACCGGAGCGGAGAGGCTGGCCGGGCCCGCCACGCCGCGTCCCCACGCCCCCAGCCACGCGGAGCCGCGTCCCGCCCCCCTCCCCCACCCGCAGCAAGCGGTCGAGGAACTGCAGTCGCGCGCGCGGGCCCCGGGGGACGGTCACAGCCACTGCCCGGGGACCGCTAGGCGCGGAGCCCCAGGGCGGCTCAGCCGCCGGAGCGGGGCGAGGCAGGGCTCGTAGGCTCCGCCCCGGCCTAGGCCCCGCCCCGCGCCGAAGCCCCGCCCCCAAAGCCACAAGCTTCCGCCCAGGGGATCGGGGCCCGCACCAGGGGCTCCTGTTGAGGCGGGGAGATGAGAAAGGGGTACGAGGGTGATTACTACCTGGGGTGATCTATAGCTAAGGATGCGGGCGATAAGAAGTTAAAAGTTCAAAGCAATCGGTTGTGAGGTCTCGGCAGAGGCCCCTTCCCGCTACAACCGCCCACGCCCACCGTGGCGCCTTTGACCCGGTGAGCCACGTCGACCCAGGGAAGGAAAAAAATGCCTTCTGGATGGGTTTTGCTTTTCTTCTTGCCGCCGTGGTACCCCAGGTAATACGGGCATTTCTTCCAAAACTAGAGCATTTCTTTGTTCTGGTGGTTGTTCATAACATTTTCCCCAGCTAATATTTGAGAAAATTCACATACCTTACACTGCACCCACTGGAAGTGTAAGGTTCCAGGGGCGCCTGGCTGGCTCAGTCGGTGGGGCCTGCGTGCAACTCTTGATCTCAGGGCTGCGGATTCAAGCTCCACGCCGGGTGGAGAAATTACTTAAAAACAAAGTCTTTAGGGGCACCTGGCTGGCTCAGTCAGTTAAGTGTCTGACTCTTGATTTCGGCTCAGGTCATGATCTCAGGGTCTTGGAATCAGCCCCACTTGGGGCTCTGGGTTCAGGGGGTCGTCGGCTTGAGGCTTCTCTCTTTCCCTCTCCCTCTGCCCCTCTCCCCGCTGTGCGCACAAGCTCTGTCTCTCTCTCAAATAAATGTTTAAAAAAAGATAAAATAAAATCTTTAAAAAAAAAAAGAAAGTGTAAGTTTCATGGGTTTACTATATTCACAGAGTTATGAACCCCCGTTCTCCCCTCCCAGCCCATGGCAATGACTGATTTTATTTTCTGCTTCTGTGGATTTGCCTGTTCTCAAAACCAGGGCATTTCTGCAGAACTGTAAGGCTCCCCATTGTGGGGAAGGAGAGAAAAGTGGGGTGAAGTCAGGGCCCCACGGGAACAGGTGGCTTCGGAGCAGGGAGCAAGGCAGGGGCTCTAGGCCGCCTGAGGCCCGTCTGCGGGAAGCCGGTGTGCGCCCTAGTGTGCCGCAGGAGAGGGAATGCGGGGAGGAGAGAGGGTCCTTTGGGGGAGAAAGCAGGGGCGCTGACTGAGAGGACTGGATGGGGGAGGCAGTCAAGGGAGGGGTCCCCAGGCAGCCAGCCTTCAGATGGCCTGGGCACGCTGCATCTGTCCATCTGTGTGGTTCGGCCTCCAGTCACCAAGGGAGCCAAACTTTGTCTCACATCCTCGTAGTTGAGAAAGTCGGTGTTTCCTGCCAGCTCTTTGAAGTAGGTCCTCTTGTCCCTGGGTGCCTACCACTAACTCCCTCCAGGTGCACCTTGACATGGGAGAGAGGAGCTAGAAAGAGAAACTGGGAGAAGCCCAAGGCGGAGGGGAAGTGGGGAAGGAGGGTGGAGGGGGGAGGAGAGCAGGCCGCAGGGTGGGGCTCCATCTATAAAGGCTGTGAGGCTTGCTGGCCTGCCGGGCAGGAGAGCGTGGAGTCACCCCAGCAGGTACCGGCTCCTGGGACCCCGCAGGTGTTGGTGAGTCCTGCCCCTCTCCGCGCTCCCCCCGCCCCGGTCTCCGATCTTGGCAGAGACCAGCCGCAGGCCGCGCCAGCACCACCTGTCCTGTGCAGAGGGCCCTGGGTGTCGGACTTGAGATGGGGGTGTTCCCAGTGCCCGCTGCTGTCCATTTTGGGGCCTCATCACCTCCACCTCTCCCATTATTCCTCAAGACACCCGAGGAGGAAGAGCAGCCTGCACTATGAACCCGTGGCTCGTGCTCTGCCTGGTGGCCAGCTTGGTGGGCGCCTGGTCTACTATCCATGCTCAAGGTAATGTCTTGGGCCATACCTCCCCTGCCTCCCGGCAGCCCTCCCCCGCCTCCCGGCAGCCCTCCCCCCCCCATCCTTCCTGCCCTCCCCCGTTCGCCCCTCCCCTCTTCCAGAAGCCTTCCCCGTTCCCTCTCCCATCCAGAAGGCACCGAATTCTGACAGACAGCTCCCGCCCCAGGGCTGTAGAAACTCCTGGCATTTGTGCAGCTTCCTGGGGGTGCAGGCCCCCCAGCTCCTCCTTCCAGAGCCCCTGTGGTGCCTCCTCCACGGTCCGAGACCCAAGGCCTCCCTGCCAGGACTCGAGCCAGCCCAGGGACTGTGGGGAGCAAGGGTGGCTCCCAGTGGTGGCAGATCTAGGGACACACTGCAGTGATGTGACCCAACAGGAGTGAGTCGTCCCCCCACCCACAGGCTACCTGTGTGCTGAGAGTTACTACTCAGTCTTCATGAGCCTCAGTTTCCTCATCTGCAAAGTGGGGCTCTGAAATCCCCCTGTGGAGATAGGACATGAGAATCCAATGGGCTGATATTTGCAAAACTCTTGGCCCAGTACCTGGGCAACAACAGCGATAACCATTACTGTTATTAATGGGGAGTCCCTTCCCACTTCTCCCTCCATTAGGCAGCTGAGGATTTGGTGCATACAGTATCCACCAAGAGCCCGGCCGCTATGTCTTGCAACCCCAGGATATAGGACAGGGCTCCAGGGGAGGAGGCTGAGCCCCAGCAGCTGGCTGAGCAGGGTCCCTGGCTTGGTCAAAGCCCCAGAGCCCCCTTCCCCGCCACCTGCCCTACCTGCCCCACCTGCCCGTCACTAGGTCTGAGAGGCCCTAGCTTCCAGCAGACCTTACCTTTGCCCAGGATCGGGCTGGGCTTCATTCCCATTGTCCTACTATCAGAGGCCCATTCCAGGAGCCAGGCCCAGCTTGGGGCCCTTTGATCCTGGGGGCAGAGTGGCCCCTGGCCTGCCTGGTACTGCAACTGAGGGTCCATCCAGCACCCCTGCCACTTGCCCTCTGGGGCCAAGGTTTGGAGATGCGGGGGAGCACTAAAGTCCTCCCCCATCCTTCCTACTGCACTTGGCCAGAACTCAGGTGTGGTGCCTGGAGGCAGGGGTCAGCTGAGGGATGGATCCCACAGGGCCTTGAAGGCCTCTCACTGTCTGTCTCATCAATTCCACCTGCTCATGCTCCCAGGCCCTGCCGGCACACCTCTTCTTCCAAGCCCGCCCCGCTCCAGGTCCCTGCTCTTCCCCCCTCCCAGCACAGACCGACCCCTGGGTCTCCCCACCAAGCTGAGAGAGCCCCATGTCCAATCCCCCTCTGTGTTTGTCTACACATCTGGCACCTAGTAGGAACTCGAAATGCTTTTTTCAAGCAATCAGTAAATGAACAGAGACCTCCTGGTTTCTGGCCCGCTGACTGAGTGGTCACTCTGCTGGGGACAGAAGGGCAGAGGCCCTTGAGATGGCCCTAGGTGGGGGAGGGCCAGGCTGAGCAGGACTTGGGGCGTCAGGAGCGGCCGGCCAGACCGTTCATTTTAGGAGGGCCTGGGCTGGGCATGGTGGCCCCCGGCGCCTCCTCGGGGAGCTCCATCTGTGCCCCTTGCCCTCCGCCCCAGAGCAGAAGTGGCTTTGGTCCCTCATTCATTGTGTGGTCCTGGGCCCTTCCCAGCCCCGGACTGTGGACCCCCTCCAACTCCTGCCAGCTGTCCGCATATCAGGAGCCAAAGGGGAGCCGCGTTGGCCTCCTTCTCACCTGGGCTGGGAGGGCTATGGTCTGTTTTGGGGTGCCTGCGTCTGGGGCAGCCCGTGCAGAGCGCATGTGCACACAGAGACGTGAGCTCCAGCCGTGCTTGCAGGTGTCTCTGAGGACTGCTGCCTGGCCTACCACTCCCGTGTTCGGCCTGGCTTCCTCCGGCACGCCCGGAGTTACCGGCGCCAAGAAGTGAGCGGCAGCTGCAACCTGCCTGCTGTGATGTGAGTGGGACTGTGGGAGGCTGGCGTGGGCAGGGGGAGTCTCCTACACAGCTTTGCTCCCCGCTCACACCCTAACCTGGGGACCTGCTCCCCCACCCCACCCCCCAGATTCTTCTTCCCGAAAAACAAGATCCTGTGTGCGAACCCACGGGACAGCTGGGTGCCGAAGATGGTAGACTTCCTGGATGCTGGGAACAAGACCCTCTCAAAGCGCCACTGGAGACACTTGCAAGGTGGGTGAGACCCACGCCCAGCCTCCAGGGGGCCTCTGCCTCCCTGCTGTGGGCCCCTGGGCTCCTCAACCCCCAAAGGAGGGGATCGAAGTCCAGCATGCTGACAGCTGCCGCCGCCCCAAAGAGGACCCGCCGATTGCTGGTGAGTGGAGACTGAGTGAATGAACAACTCCTTTAGCCAAGACTTTTTCCATTGTTAGAAATGGCAAACGCAAGCAAATGGGAAACTCGTCAGCTCAAGTAACTAGCCAACGGCTTCAGGCTTGGCTGGATCCAGGTGCTCAGAGAGTATTGGTGGAGTTCTTATCTATTTCTTTCTCTCTTGTACAGTCATCCTCTTTGGAGCTAGGAAGTCGAGCACTGGAATCTCCAAGCTGCCGCTGCCCAAGGTTAGCAGGCTCACCAGAAGCGACAAGGAAAACTACCCTCCTGACAAAAGCTAATCCAGGTAAGGACTCTGATCATGTGACCATCCCCCACCCATCACCACTGCTGAGGGATGAGGGCTCATGATCAGCACAGACTGGGTGAGGGGACTCCCTTCCAGGACCAAGGAGGCTGGTTCTGTGGTCAGCCCTGAAGGCTGACACTCAGGGGGCTGTTTACTGCCCTAACCCAGCCTAGGGGGCTTCAGCAAGTGCTGCAATGAAATGTCAGGTGTGCGGACCAACAGCTGCAGGGCCCCCAGCTCCACTCCAGTCCCCGTCACCTGCCGGCCTCTCCAATCCCCCCTGCAGGACCGTGAGCCGACACATCTCCAGGATTAGCCCAGTGCAAGATGGGCTGGACCTTCCTCCACTGCAACAGTCCCCTGCGGCTCCGGGTGCCCCAGCCTCCCTGTCATTCGGGCCAAATTCAGTCCTGTGCCTGAGCCTGCGGTTGGCTCCCTCCCATCACCCCTGCCCCATCCCGCTCCTCAGGCAGCTGGAAGGAGAGAGCTGACCTTACTTCAAGCCCTCTTGCCTGCTCCAGGAGCCAGAGTCTGCGCTAAGCTATGGGTCTTGTAGAGGATCACCGGAATACATTGCCCGCCTGCAGCCTCTTGCCACCCGCCCTGGGCCACTCCTGCCGGGTCCCTCTGGGTCCTTGCAAAGCACCAGTCCATCCCAGGACACTTCTCCCAGGCTGCTTTTCTATAGTTTTTTAAATAAACCTTTGATGAGATGCCATGCCTGTCGCGTTTCAGTTTGGGGTGTGAGTTGCTGCCCCCACCTGTGTTGAATCCCACGTGACCATCCCACCCCCAGATCTGTGCTGGCAATCCTCACAGCTGATGGCTCCCAGGGGACACGCTGGCTACAGGCCCGGGTTCGAGTCCAGTTGGTGACCTTGAGCAAACCCCTTGCTCTCTTGGCGCCTCTTTCCTTGCCTCTAAAACGGGGCTCACTGTGCTTGTTCTGCTCAGCTCCCTGGGCTGTAGTGAGGCTGGCTAATGCGGAGGAGCCCTCTGCAAGCTCTGACAGGGGTCCAGAGAAGCTCCGGTTGGGTCAGGGGGACCAGAACTAGGCCAGGAACAGAGCCCTGGGACCAGGCACCCGTGACCATCCTGCAGGGAGAGGCAGGGCCACATTCAGGTCACTCAGCCAGACTCAAGCCATCCAACTGTCCTCTCCCCGGGCGGTCTGTTTCCACCACGAGAGAGAACATTCCAGATGAAAACCAAATGCTCCCTCTCTAGAGGACAAGAGGCGGTTTGGGGGCTGATGGGTCACACCCAGGCCCCGCTAGGCTGTGGAGGCGATTCGGGCAGATTCTACAAACTCTCTAAGCCTTGGTTCCGCCCCCTGTAAAATGGGTGATATCGCCGGTTTTCTCAGACAAGTCAGCGGGGACCAAATGCTCTACTCTCTGGGGTGCCTGGCTGGCTCAGTCAGGAGCGCGTGTGACTCTGGACCTCGGGGTCGTGAGCTCCAGCCCCACACTGGGTGTAGCGATTACTAAAAAATAAGTAAGCAAATTTAAAAAAAATAAATGTGCCGTCTGACAGGCACAGCGTCCGCACACGCTGACTGCACAGCCACGCTCTCCCGGGACGGACGCGGGCTCTGCTGCCTGCCACCGGGGGTCACCTTCACCTCCGTAAGCCTGCTTTCCAATCGGTGAAATGGGGATGAGCACAACAGCCTCTATTCCAGGCGGTTGCAAGGACTAGTAAATGGGTTGACAATGGGAAAATACTTGGAACGGCGCCTGGCACATCATATGTGGTCAGGAAGCATGAGCCGTTGTCGTCAGGATCGGTGAACCCGCAAGGGCTTCCAGGGGTGGCCACCATCAGCCCGGCCTTGTGCCACTCACGGGTCTGAAGTTCACAGAACCTGTCTGCACCCTGGGACCGTGTCCTCCACCCCCAGGTGGACAGTGGCCTTCCCGTGTCTCACCTGCATGGTTTCTCCTCCGAGCCCCAGGCTGAAGTCCATCCTACCCTCCGGGGCCTCCTGCTCCCCGACCTGTGAGCCCGGCCTGGCCCTGCTGAGGGCAGCATCTCCTGACTTCCAGAACATGCCAAAGGGGCAGACTCAACCCAAAATAACTTTATTGTTGTCTCTGCTTCTGATATAAAAGCAGGCTGGAACCCTAGCCCACCCCACCGGGGGCTCGAGCATGGCTGCGTGTCACCAACTCTGGCTGGGGCCCCAGAGGCTCTTTGGCTCGGAGGGCCAAGGCCCAGGCCCACCCCAGCTGTCCGTTCCCATGTCCCACCGCGCCCCAGGGGTGAGCCCTGGGGCAGTGCAGCAGTGTAAGCCTGAGACTGACCAGCTACGGTGAATCACAGGCCCCTCCTTGACCCTGGTTGGTGGAGGAGGACGGTGCATGCCGTGGCTTCCAGCTGTCTCCAGACAAGGCGGAATGTTGGTGTCCCCCTAGGCAGAGGCTGGGTTCGCCTGAGGTCGCAGAATCACATTTTACTCTTCCTGAGTTTTGGGGTTCCACCTGGTCAGTGATCCCATCGCTGGTGGGATCGGTAGCCCCCCAACTCCAGAATCTGCCGTTCAGGAGAAGAGGATGAATGGGGGGCCCTGGGGCGCACCCGAGGCCAAGGCTTCACCAGGGTCACCAGGGTCTCTCTGCGGTGTGCAGTGAGCTGAGTGACATCAGTTTCCCCCAAATCCTGCCGGAAGAGGCAAGGATGGGGCAGTGCGCATGCAGGGAGTCCAGAGAGGGGGCTGCGGGAGGGGCCTGAGGTCAGGCAGGAGGTGCGGGCTCCTTCCAGCTACAGCAGCCGCAGATGCACCTTCAGCCGCAAGGCCCCGCCCCCTGGTGTCAGCTGCCCCTTCGGCCAGGTGCCCCAGGGCCCTGCCACGCTCACCACCTCCAGCTGGTAGGTTCCAGGCCCTGGCCTCCGTCGCCCCAGCTGCAGGGAGCTGAGGCCCCGGAGGTGATGCATGCGGAAGAAACCTGGCCCATTGCCACGGGCAATGACATAGCGGACCCGTCCCCGCAGGCTCTCCAGGGCTGGCCGCAGCTCCAGGATGTGCTCAGCCCCGCCCAGGCGTGAGAGGTTCAGGCCCAAGGTCAGTGGGGCCTCCGAGTCAAGGCTGGCCAGGCTCACCTGTGGACAAAGACCAGGCAGGTGCCGGTCAGAGGCGGGGAGAATGGGAATGCAGTGGATAGGGGCCACAAGAGAGGAGCTGCCCAATAGCCTTCCGGTTCCCGGGGTGGGGGGGTTTGCGACGCTTCCTGCATCTGGGCTCTTTGAGAGCACCCTGTGTGCAGATGACAAACCCCTCTTTATGTGAACTGCTCTGAGTGCGCTCCTGGTCCTGGCAGCCGGACAGGGCCCTGAATGAGCCAGTGGCCTCAATGGCAGGCTAACCGGGACCGGGTGACGTAGCCAGTCCTACAGGAGGTGATCTGTGTTTTCTTCTCCTTGGCTCTGGGCACTGCTATTTGTTCCGCCTCATTTACATGTTGGGGGCGGTGCTTTGTGGTTGTGTTAATGTGAAAGCTAGTCCTGTTTCCCTGCCCCTCCGGTCTGGAGACTTCAGCCCTCCCCACTACCCGGCAGTGTTGCTCAGACATGTGCTCTTGCTGACACCTGCTGGCAGTCTTGGGTATTGCAGGCAAAGCCGGGGAGGGTGCAGGGGAATGGGGGGAAGGGGGCAGCCCCCCTCCACCCAGATCCACGGGCGCCCAGCCCAGGAGCCCCGACGACCACTGCACTCACTCTTACAGACACAGGGCCCTACCTTTGAGAAGCTTACAGAAAACAATGGCAACAATAGGAAAGGGGAGAAAAAGGGGGGATAGGACAAAGTAATACGCTCATATTTAGTTAAATCCAATACTGAAAGCCCCTCAGACCCAGCATTCCTATCTCACTTCTGCCTTCCTTCTCCCCACCTGGTGGCCCCCGTAGGCGCTGCGCTGTGGCCGGTCATGAGGGGCGAGTCCATTGATCTTGCATTCATAGCAGGCTTCGGATGAGAGCAGCTCCTCCTCGTCTGGGGCCTCCTGGGGTCCAGGGCTGAAGCCCAGGCCAGAGACACAGTGCCTGGGCCAGGACAAGGGGGTGGTGGGTCTTCAGGGGCAGGCTGGTGGGATCTCCCCCGCACCCCCTCCAGCCCCCACTCTCCATTCAGAGCCACACTGCCCGTGGGGACGGGTGCTGGTGTGTAAATGTGCGGGTGAGCCTTTGCGTGCGCATGCACAAAGGACGTGTGCGTGTGTGCACGCATCCCTTAGCTCACCCGGGCAGAGATGTGAACCTGCAGGCACCCCGGCTGCTGGTGTGTATTATGTGCACACATGTGGACACTGAGACATATGGATGCATAAGGTACCCAGGCGTGTTGGTGTAGGTGTGAGTCGTGCAGAGGCGCGAGGGTATCACAGAGAGTGTGCACCTACCGTTGTGCACGTGCAAATATATAGGAGCACCATGCAGGCAATTACACCAAAATGGGGTGTGAGCTCGTGTGTGCACCCACACGTGTGCTGTGGGTGCCCAGGTCTCTGTGCACACGTGTGCAAATGGCCTGCGTGCGTGGACATGTGTGTGTGCGTGTGCGCGCTCTCACGGGGTTGGGGACTCTGCCTGCCCCGCTCCAGCCCCTCACCCTTGCCCGGCCCGGAAGTAGCCTTGGGGACAGCCACACAGGAAGCCACCAGGGGTGTTGGTGCAGCTGTAGCTACAGGGGCCTCCCCGGGCGGCACACTCGTCTAGGTCCTGGCAGCCCCCCAGGGCCTGGTCAAAGTCAAAGCCAGAGGGGCAGACGCAGCGGAAGCCGCCCAGCGTGTTGTGGCAGGAGGCACTGCCACAGGCCGCAGGGGACAGCGCACACTCGTTTTCGTCTGTGAGTGGGGACAGCAAGAGAGAGAGAACGTGGGGGGGGCGGCTTTTGCACCCCCAAAGCCCCTGCCCACAGCACTCCCGGTCCCCACGCAGTTAACTCCGGCTCCTCCTTCAGAGCCCTGGGTCAGTGTCACCCTCCATCAGGCTCTCCATCAGCCCTGGCATAGGTCTGCCCCACCCCTACACTCCTCAACTCCCCCAGCCCTGTCATCCTCCCTCGAAGCATTTCTCAAAATTTCCCAGGAATCCTAAATTTGGGACCATCTAGAATGAGGTTTCGTACTTGGCACAACTGACAGTGGGGACTGGATCATTCTCTGTGGTGGGGGCTGTCCCGTGCACCATACAATATTGAGTGGTACCCGTGGCCTCCACGCACGAGATGCCAGGAGCATCCACCTCCCAGTTGTGATGAGCAGAAGGTCTCCAAGACCCTTCAAAATGTCCCCAAGGGGGCAGAACCATTCCCAGCTGAGAACCACTGGCCTAATTAACCCCGGTCCCCACCACTAGAGGAGAACCCCGGTGAGCAGGGATGGAGTCTGCTACTTGGCCCACTTCTGCATCCCAGGGCCTGACGCAAGGTAGGTCTGGGGCAAGCTGCAGCTGGAGGAGTGAGGGCGTGAGTGTGCAGAGGGGGAGGCAGGCCGACCAGGAGGAACCGGCAGCAGGGCCGAAGGTGTGTGCCGTCCCCAAGGGCCAACTGCTGCAGGGCAGGGCAAAGATGGAGAACGTAGCTGAGGACCCACCATCAGGGGCGGGAGGAGGAACCAGGGAGAAAGGAGTGTCAGAGAGGCGGTGGGAGGGCAGGGGCAGCCGCGTCATAGAGGCGGAGGGAGGAAAGTGTCCAGGAGGAGCAGGTAGTGGTGCCCAGAACAGGGGAGGTGGAGGGGTCTCCAAAGAGCGGGCCCAACAAGGGTAGAGAGTGAAAGCCAGACTGTAGGGGAAGAGCAGAGAGACGTGGTAAGGATGAGGCTGCCATGAGGAGGGCTCGAGCACAAAGAGAAGCATGCGATGGAGAAGTTCGGGGTGCAGAAGGCTAGTCCCCCAGACTGAGGGCCTCTGCAACGGCTATGGCAAAGACGCAGCATGCACGCCCCTGGTCCCCATTGCCACACCGGAGCAGGCATCACTAATCAATCCCAGCACTCTTTCCCAGTGATCACAGGTACTGACTCAGAATCCTTCTCAGCTGAGCCCCCCCCCAGGCCACCACTCCCTAAAAAGTGGACTTGAGCTTTGCCAAGCTTGCCCTGCGCCTCCCCAGCAGTGGAGGTGGGGGGTGCACGACCCAGATGGGGGTGGTTCCTAGTTGCCTGCTCTGGACACATTCTGATGGGGGGGGGGCCCGGCTTCCTCCCAGCCCTGGACACTCACCCACACACTGGCTCCACTGGGAGTGCGGGGTGAAGCCCTGGGGGCAGCCACAGCGGTAGCCCCCCAGCTCGTTCTGACAGCCGTGCTGGCAGCGATGGGGCCCGTCACACTCGTCCACGTCTGCGAGACACGGACAGGGCCAGACGGCTTGCCTGGCGGCCCCTCTGGACCACAGCCCGGGCCCGGACCCCACCCAAAGCCCAGCTCTACCTTCACAGCCTCGGCCTGAGCTGTCCGGGGCGAAGCCTTGGTGGCACTCACAGTGGAAGCTGCCGGGCGTGTTGTGACAGCGCCCATGGGTGCCACACGGGCCAGGCTGAGCCAAGCACTCGTCATTGTCTGCAGGGGACAGAGAACGGGCAGGACGGCCTAATGGTTAGGGGATTCGGGTCGGGCACCACCGTGCCGGGCCCACCGCCTGATCAACGGTTTGGCTTCAGGCAAGTCACTGTCCCTCTCTGTGCCTCAGTTTCTCCTTCTGTGAAATGAGATCTGTAACCGTCCCCACCTCCCAGAACTGTCCCGAACATTCGAGATCATGCACGTATAGGACTTCATTCGACTCTCATCGGCATTGCCTCCAAAGCTGTGTGACCTGGGGTGGCCGACTTACCCTCTGTGGGCTCAGGAGGGGGTGACTTGTAAGAAGAGACACCCAAGACCTTGCTCTCTCTCTCTCTGCCTTGGGAGCCACAGAGAGGAGGCAGCTGGTAAGAATCCTTACCAGAAACCGACTGTCCCGGCACCCTGACCTTGGACTTCCAGGCTCTAGAACTGTGAGCAGTAAGTGTCTACTGTTTAAGCCCCACCCCCCACGCCGGTCTAGGGTGTTTTGTGACAGCAGGGCAAGCCAAGACATGGCTGGTTATGGTGGTAATGGCCCACACTGGTGGTTTATTTCTGGCCGGCAACCCTAGTTTTGGCTTCCTAGAGTATGAAGATTCTTGACCCTAGACACTTCCCATTAGGGACTTGGACTCTCTCTTGGGTGCAAGAGACACTGGGGACATGGGGCTTCTGAGCCAGGGTGGCTCCTGTATCTGCTTGTGGGCTCATCCCTCATGTCCAAGCTGTCCCTTGAGGGGCCACAGAGACCAGCCCGGGATTCCTGCCAGGATCCCACCAGAGAGAAGCATCGGGCGCTACGGCGGTTTCTCTCCCTTGCATCCAGCAAGGCAAACCAAGGGTCAGGGGCCCTACTGTGGTCATGTAAGTTTGATCTTCTAGTTCAGGCATCAGCAAACAGAGGCCCTGAGACCCAAATCTGGCCCGCTGCCTGTTTTTTTGTAAATGCATTTCATTGGCACACGGCTTTGCCCATTCGTTTATGATGCACACCGTCTGTGGCTACTTTTGATCTACAAGGGCAGGGCTGAGTGTTTTCCACAAAGGCCATATGGACCACAAAGCTGAAAAGATCTACTGTTGGACATTTGATAGAAAAACATTGGCGACCCCTGATCCAGTCAGCCTAAGCCCACCCACAAGGAGTACAGGCTATGCGGGTGTGAGTGAGGAATGACCCGGAGCCCTCGATCTGTGGGAGAGGAGTCTCACGTGAGCTTGCCCGGTGCATGGCACGCATGGGCCGTGTGCAGGGCCCGCACGTGTACGCGCATCGAGCTGCCCTTGTTAGGTGTGCGCATCTTCGGGGACAGAGAAAATAACTGTGCAGAGAACAAGAAATGCAGCTTGTTTCAAGGCTCACAAGGCTCTTCCCAGATGGGCACACAACTCGCTCCAGCACCTCCTTCTGCCCTTTGTACAAATGTCCCTTTTGACGAGGCTTCTCCTGACGCCTACGTGAAATACTGCAGTCTTCCCGATCTCGTTACTCTGCTTTATGTTTTCTTTCTTTCGTGCCACGCGTCGCCTTCCAACACACTCTGGTGTTAACTTACTGTCTGCTTCTGCCTGGATGCCCTGCTAGTGGGGACAATCTGCGGCACGGCAAGCTTGCTCTTGTGTGCACTGCTGCGCCCTCGGGGTTTAGAACAGGCCTAGGCAAATCGCTTCTGCAAAGGGACAGCTAGGAAAAATACGTGTGACTTTGTTGCAGCTACTTGGCTCTGGCTCTGCTCTTGTAGCTCAAAAACAGCCACAGACCGTATGTAAATGAATGGGCGTGACTGCGTGCCAATAAAACTTTATTAACAAAAGCAAGTAGGGGGCTGGGCCTGACCTAGGCGATTGGCGTGGGCAGCCCTCTGGCCTAGAGGTCTCAGTAGGTGTGGGCTGAGTGGGTTAGTGGGAGCCTGAATGGGGCCACCCACGGCTGGGCTTGGCCCTCAGCGGGAGTCTGATTCTTTCACACTAAAAAGTGATGGGAGCGGCAGATGCCCCTGCAGCTTTGGCTTCTGAACCAACTTCCCCTCTGGACCCTGTGAGCCCCCGGGCTTTCCGGAGCACCCTGGGGAGACCCTAGGAGAGAGACCCAGCAGGGAGTAGTCAGGGGCAGAAGTGGGTCTCCTGGGCCAAGGTCAGAGGGACTCTTCAGGGCGGGCCTCCCACGTCCCCAGGGTGAGGAAGGAGACTGCCACCGGGATATGAGCACCCACAGAGCGCGGGTTTTGCTCCAATCACCCTCTGTCCCTGATGTCTGGCACACACTCGGCGCTTGCTACGTATCTGGGAAACGAGTGAAGGCCGGCGCCACGCATCAGCTGCAGGGAGGGGTGGGGGGACTCACCAAGGCAGGCCTGGTGGTGCTGCGTGAAGCCGGGGGGACAGCGGCAGGCAAAGGAGCCGATGGTGTTGGCACAGAAAAACTGGCAGTTGTGTTGCCTAGAGGAGCACTCGTCCAGGTCTGCGGCACAGATGGTCCCCGCAGGCTCAGGGCAGGGCCCCCCCGGGGCTGGGGGCTTCCCAGGGGCAAGACCCCAAGGTTGGCATCCAACGCCACGCAGTGGGGTGGAGGGGACGAGCCCGGGGCATCCCTGGGGGGCCAGGGATGGAGCCCCACAGGGCCTGGGGGGGGCCCTCACCTCTGCAGGTCTTGCCGTCCTCCTCCAGCAGGTAGCCTCGGGGGCAGGCACACAGGAAGCCGCCCTCAGTGTTTTTGCAGAGGAAGGCGCATGGCGTGGGGGCCTGGCCACACTCATCTACATCTAGAGGGTCAGCAGCATGCAGGGGGATCAGACAGATGTTCCCAGAGGCTCAGAGCCTGGGGCCTCCACTCAGGCCCTAACCAAGCAGACTCTATGGGCTTACACAAGGAATTGGCCCGTTTTCCATAAAAAGCCAGAGAATAAACATGTTTGGCTCTGCGGGCCACGTGGTTTCAGTTCCAACTACTCAACTCTGCCTTTGTGGCGTGGGAAAGCAGCCATAGCGGGAAGGGAAACAAATAGGCATGGCTGTGTGCCAATAAAACTTTATTAACAAAAACAAGTGGAAGGCCGGACTAGTCCCCTGAGCTGGAGTTTGCTGATCCCTGACTTAGGTGAACATCTGCTACACGGTGTAACTGAAAATCTCAGGATGCACAAAATACCAGGAGGGAAGTGGCCCAGATGGGGTTGGGGCAGGGGGCAGGACCAGGGATGCTCTGGTGCTGTGCAAAGGGGCGGGGCCAGGGGACGGGGGTGGGGAGGCTCACCCAGACAGGCTGTGGCAGCAGCATCTGGCGCATACCCAAACTGGCAGCGACAGCGGAAGGAGCCAAGGCTGTTGATGCACTCACCGTGGGGGCACAGGTGAGCAAGCATGTGGCACTCGTCCACATCTGGGGGGAGTAGTCAGGGGCAAAAGTGGTCAGCTGCGCTGGCCACCTTGGGGCACTGGGGCACACCTCCACCCTTGTGTCCACCAGCCCTCCCCCTGGGGCAAGGCCAGCCTCTACTGACCCTGGAGACCCCACCCTTTGGCTGTGAGTCATACCTCTGCCAGCAGGAAACACTAATGGAGCTCCTTCCAACACACACTGAGGACACCTGGTGGGGGGGGGACACACCCTCCCCACAGCCTCACCAGGGCACCCACACAAACGTGGAAGCACAGAGATTACACATGCACTGCACACCAGTCACACGCTGACGCTCCTGCAGAATCACAGCGACACACACTCAGGGATTCCTCTGTCCCCCCCCAGACACACCCTCGCAAAGGCACTTCCTCCTCAGCCCTCGGTGTCACAGCTGCTCCCTAGGGATGACCTGTGTCACCCTCACTGACACGCCGGAGGAGACAGACTCGTGCAGAGAAACACTCACACTCACTCACACACGCACCCACCCTCACAGACCCTTGCTAGACTCCAAAACGCACGGATGGGCTCAGTCCCTCTCAGCCACCTTTCGGTACGTCCTCCTCCTGCAGCCAGCATGCACGAAACACACACCAGCTCCTCCCCTCACTGGCACACACGCATGCTCACTAACACGCTCACACACTCAAGAACACACGGAAACACCCTCATGACCGAGCTTGCTCACAAAGGGAAGCCACACCAGCTCACACGCTTCCGCAGGCTCATCCACGAGCCCGCAGAGAACAAAGAACACATTGTCTCACACACCTGCTCACACCCCTGCTCACCCCGTCACCCCAGTTCACGCACACACACAGCAACGAATGAGCCCCGGTTCCCCCTGGCTCGCACGCCCTAGCACCCTCCGGGCCACAGACACGACCATGAACAAACTCGCCACCCACCTTGGCCTTCAGCGGTGTAGCCCGCGCCGTGGGGGCACAGGGTCCTGTGGGCAGAGGTGCCAGGCAGGGGACAGAGCTCACAGCGGGGCCCCCAGCCCCGGCCGCCCCCACAGCAGCACTGGGCCCTCGTGACGGCCTCACCGCTGCTCGACTGAGCCTGGCACACAGCCTGCAGCACCTCGGAGAAGCAGGGCCCCTGCCGGACGTCTGTGGGGAGCGGGCGGGGGTGGTGGGCGGGATAAACGGGCCGTCGGGGGGTCCCCTTCCCCAGGGCATCCGGCGGCCCCGAGAATCTACCAAGGGCTCCCGGATGTCTCTGACACGCTATGCGTGGGCACGGGGTGAAACCCTCCCGACCACTGTCCCCTGGCTCTGTTAGATGCCCTCTGTGGGCGGGGGTTGGGACCGCCGCAAACCCAAAGGGTCAGAGAGATGCCCTGTGGCTGCAGAGCTGGGCGGCTTCCTGAGGGCAAAGGGCAGCATCTCCCGGCCGCAGAGACCATGCACGGTCAAGGGCAGCATGGAGGTCAGGGAACACTGGGGAGGAGGCACGTGGAGGTATGCTGGACACACAGTGGGGACCGAGCAGATGGATGACATCCAGGGACCGGACGTGGAGGGGACAGGCTGGAGACTGGAGTGGGTGAGGAAGAGGGGGCTGTCGGTGACTCCAGGGGGCTGGCCTGTGTCCCCAGCCCGGCGCTGGGGCATCGCCGAGACGGGGCTCAGGAGGCAAGGGGCTGAGCTGGCTCTGGGGTGACCCTGTCGGGGGCGCTGGCTTGGGGCGCTCCCAGGCAGCAGCGCCACGTGGGGGTGGCTGTGCCCGCCATGCCCGGCCATACTCACCATGACACTCGGTGCCAGCGGGGCTGAGCCGGAAACCCTTGTCGCAGTCACACTGGAAGCTGCCCACGGTGTTGATACAGTGGCCGTTGGTACACAGGCTGGGCTGGGCACGACATTCATCCTCATCTGCGGTGGGAGGGATGAGGCAGGCCGCCGGGGAGGCCAGAGCCCCCCAGGCCAGCCTCCCCTCGCCCTGGAGCGTCCCCTCCCGCCGCATTCTCTTGCTTTGACTTCTCTCCCCCCGGGGGTGTCCCCGCACCCCCAAAGCACCCCCATACCTGTGCAGCCCTCCCCGGAGCTGGGCTGAGGCCGCAGGCCTGGGGGGCAGACGCAGGCGAAGGTGCCGATGAGGTTCTTACACAGCATGCCCCGCTCGTGGCAGTCCTGCTGACCGTCCGGAGCACACTCGTCCACATCTGCGGGTAACCAGGGAGAGAGGGCGGCCAAGGTCAGGCGCCCCATGGCCTGGCCCCAGGCTGTGGGGGCCTGGATCCCACCTCTCTCTGGGGGCCCCAGCCAGGGCCAGAGTGAGGTTGGCACAGCACAGCCACGTGCCCAGGCCCCTGGAGAAGCCGAGGGGTCCAGGAGCACCCCCACGTCCGCATGCCCTGCCCACATCAGGGTCTGTGGATCTCTCTGGCCTTCACCACAGTCCCCGGAGCACTGAAGGAGCCCTGGAGGCCCCAAATCCCAGCCCAGAGCTGCTCGGCTCTGACACGAAAGACACTGGGGACCAGAGAACCCCTTGTGGTGGACAGCCGTTCTGAGCTCTGCGGTCTATTGAGCAGCGTCCCCGGCCACTCGATGCCTGTCCCACCCCCCACACCCGACTGTGACAACAGAAACTATCTCCAGACATTGCCACACCTACCCTGGGGGGGCACAGCTGCTGTCCTCACTGTCCTACTCAGCTCTGGAGAGGCCACCAGAGCCAGTGACCTGTGAGCCTCCGGACCCCATTTCCCGACGACAGAGGGCCACTCACAGCAGAGTGCCCGCTGCCCCCCACGTGCCTCGGGACTCTGCTCAGCCTCGGGCGGCCCAGGCTCTCACCAACCTGTCTTCTCCAGGACCACGGCGCGGAGGACCCGGGGAGCCCGGCCCCGCCCAGCGCGCCCCAGCGCTGCCCGTCCTACCTCGGCACATGGCGCCGTCCTCCCGCAGGGCGTAGCCGGCCGGGCAGGTGCACACGTAGGAGCCCTCGGTGTTGCGGCAGCGGAAGGCGCAGAGCAGGGGGTTCAGGGAGCACTCGTCCACGTCTGCGGAGGCCAGAGCAGGTGCCTGCTGGGCAGGGTCGGCCGGCGGGCTCCATGCCCCCGCCCCCAGGCCGGCCCCCGGGCGCCCCCCACCACGCAGCCCAGCTCCTGGCCGGCAGGGTCTACCCTCGCAGGTCATCATGGGGCCAGGCTCGAAGCCGTCGGCGCAGGCGCATTCGAAGCCTCCGATGACGTTAGTGCAGGTGCCTTGGCCGCAGGGGTGCCCGACGGAGCACTCGTCCGTGTCTGAGGGCGGGGGAAGGGGGCAGTCAGGGCCTGCAGGGGGCCTCCCGTCCTCAACGTTTCGAGAGTGTCCTGTCCACCCCCCACCGACCGCCGCAGCGACACAGGGCCAGGCCCGGGGCCCCTCTGGGCCGGATGCAGGGCAGGCAGGCGCGGGGTGTCGGCCTGAGTGAACGGATGGCCTTAGTGCACGAGTGAGTGAGTGAGTGAACCACGCGGAGAAGGGTCGAGCGGGTGGGAAGAGTGACAGCGGCCGAGGGACAGGATCCTGCCTCGGGTGGCACCTGCTCTGCCCACCCCACTCCTTCCTTCCAGGGGACATGGGCTGGTCACGCACCCACACAGCGGATGCCTGTGAAGTCCAGGCTGTAGCCAAAGGGACACTCGCAGCGGAATGAGCCGTCGGTGTTGACGCACAGGCCGTTGGTGCAGACGCCGGGGCTGTCCGCACACTCGTTCACGTCTGTGGGCGGCAGGGGTGGCCGGCACGGCGCCTGTCACGCCCCAACCACACTCAGGAGCTCTTCCTTCCCGCCGGGCCCATGCGGTCCAGGGCCACTCACTGGTCGAGGAGGGAGTCTGAGACTTGGGAAGGGGGAGGGGCAGAGCCCAGACAGAGTGGGCGGCGGAGGAGGGGCCCTTAGCGCGTGGGCGAGGGGCTCACCTTCCCGAGAGTCATCCAGGCCTGGGACGGCCCCGTGGCCAAAGGGGCAGAGCTCCTGAAAGGCAGCTGGACACCAAGAGGGGAAGGGGGTGAGCGTCGGGGGCCGGTGCAGCCCCCAGGAACCCCCTGAGCAGGTGCAGGCAACCAAACCGATGCAGGCAGGCAGGCAGGCAGAACCCAAGGGGAGACTAGACAGGGCGGGGCGCTCACCGCTGCCCTCCTGAGGACACAGCTCACAGGGGTCGTCCCAGCCCTCGCCAGGCCTCTGGCTGCAGCAGCACTGGGCCTTGGTGGTGTTGAAAGCTTTGGGCACAGAGCACCTCCCGGCCTCAAAACGGGTGAAGCAGAAACTCTGCCGCGTGTCTGTGGGGTGATCCCCAGGGAAACATTTGAAGGGTCATCAGCGGTGCCCTGCTCGGATCCCGGGTCCCCAAGAATGGGGGGGGGGCCGCCCCTACCAATGGCCAATCAGAACCCTCCTGGCCCCTGACCGTGGTGACTGGCTCTGAGACGGACATGTGACCCGCCCTGGGCCAATGAGGGTCAGCCCCTGGACCACGGGGGATCCCTTCCGGGAACACCCCACATCCACAGCTGTGGGGGTGCCCCCTTGCCAGGGACAGCAAACTCAGCCACACTATTCTTGGCTCAGAAGCCCCTTCCTGGAGAGCCAGAGCCAGAGGACATGGGACTTCAGACCCCAAATCCTTGTCGTGGAGCCCCTCAGTCCTCAGCCCTGGACTCCCATCAGCCCGAAAAGTCCTCCAGGGCAGGCTGGGATCTGAACGACCAACACTGGTTGAGTTGCCTAGCCCACGCCGTTGTTGCCTCTAACCTGGGAGAGAAGAGGCTGGCTCGGATTGGTGGAGGCTAGCCCACACTGGACAAGGCTAGCCTAGCTGAGATGAAGCCAACCCAGGTAGGGCACCTGAAGCCACTACAGGACGACCAAAGCCCAGGAGAGCGGGTCAGCCCAGACTGGACTGGGATAGCCCTTCGCAGAAGTGACTTGTCTGGCCAACATGTTGTCTGGACTCGAATAACCCCACTCAGGCAGGGAACACCTCTGCCCAGGCGGCGCTCCTGGAGATCCACACAGGAAACGGCAGCAGCCCCCTTTGCTGGGGGACCCAACTCTTCTCTCCCTCCCTTCCACCTCTCCTCTAAACCCTGTATGCTTTTTGGGCCACAGACTCACCAAAGCAACGGTGCCCGTTGTCGGAGAGGACGAAACCAGGCGGGCAGAGGCACTGGAAGCTCCCAGGGCTGTTGGTACAGGTGCCAAAGAGGCAGAGGTTGGGCTCCTCCGAGCACTCGTCGGTGTCTGGAGGGGTAGGGACACGAGCTGGGTGGGGGGCAGGCAGGACCTCCTCCAGAGTGGGACAGCCTCGGCTGCCAGGAGGGGCAGACAGAGTGGGGGCCCAGCCCGGGCGGGTCCAGGGACCGATGCAGGGCAGGGGCCCTGCGGACTCAGCATGAGCTGGAGCACCAGGTGGGCTGTGCCGGGTGGGGGTGGGAGTCTCTCCTAGAAGGTATCTCCAAGATAGGGGTCATGGTCAGGAAAAGTTCGTCTTTAGAGACTAACTTTGTACAAAGCTAACCAAGACTGGATAAACTTAGCTTACACTGGAGAAAGTTAGCTCAGGGTAACTGCTAGGGTAGCCCGATCCAGGTTAGCCCACCCTGTACCAGGCTAGCCCATCTGCTGAGGCCAGACCGGTCCAGATTAGCCAACGCGGTACAAAGTCACCCAGTTGGGCAATTACACCAGTGGAGCTCAGGCCAGACTGGTCCTTGACCTTGACCATCACTCATCGAGTAAGGGATGACCCCACGACCATGCCTGTTTCATAGGACTCATGAGGAAGCCTGTGGGCCCCAGACAGAGAACCTGGGCCAAGCAGCCAAAATGATGCTGTGCTAAGTACATCCCAGGTGGCATTCCCATTTTACAGTTGGGGAAACAGAGGCCCAGAGATGCCTCCTTGGCCCCAGAGCAGGAGGTGGGGCTGTACACTCACCAACACAGCGGTCATTCTGCACCTGGAAGCCAGGGGGACAGACGCAGCGGAAGGAGCCCTCAAGGTTCTGGCAAGTGCCTGGCAGGCAGGTTCCCGTGAAGCTGAAACACTCGTTGGTGTCTGTGGAGAGGAAGAGGAGGGGTCCCAGCAGCAGCCTGTGACAGGGGCTCGCTTGGGACTGAGACCAGCACGTATGGTCACTGCATGATGGTCAAGGGCCCCAGGACAAGTTCTCCTAGATCCAGGGGAAGGGCTGAGACTCAGGAAAACAGGGACGGCTGGGGAAAGATCCTCTGGGTCCTCAAGTGGGGGTTATGGGTGAAGCCACAGGGCGTCCAGGGGAAGAAGGAGCAAGGTTCCTAATCTTAAGACACACACAGACCCCCTTCAGGATTCTGTGCCATCCATCTAGCACCTTGATTATTCTTCACTTCAGAAAACTTAGGTTTTTAAGACAGCCTTACCCTAAACCACAAATCCCGTGAAAACACAGGTGGAATGCGCTAGTTTTTTCTTTTTATACCTTAAGATAAATGCATGATTATGAAATGGAACCGTGATCGCTTGGAAGTACCAACCGCAGGTAAGCTGGGAGCAGGGGGCTGGCAGAGATGGCTTCCCCACCCCCAGGCGGGACTCACCCACACAGTCCTTCCCGTCGGCTGTGAGCTCGAAGCCATCCTGGCAGATGCAGTGGAAGGAGCCAACTGTGTTAAGGCACTGGCCAAATTGGCACACCTGCCCCACCAGAGTGGTGCACTCATCCACGTCTGCAGAAGGGGTATGGGCAGCAGGGGTCACCCACAGTCCGGGGGCTCTGAGCCTCCCTTGCATTTCCGTCCGCAACAGAAGTTAAGTTGGGGGTGGTGACTTTAGTTTATCATGTACTCATGTGCTAGGCTCTGTATATTAACCTCCCACTCTCTGATGAGGCAGACACCAATACTGTAGCACTTAATGCTATGAATTTGCCTCTGGGTACTCCATTAGGCAAACCCCACACATTTTGTTTCCAATTTCACTTAATTCAAAATATTTTCTGATTTCCCTTATGCTTTCTTCCTTGATTTCAGGATTCTTTAGCAGAATGTTGTTTAGTTTCCAAATATTTGGGGATTTTTCTGGATGCCTTTCTGTGACTGATTTCTACTTTAATTCCCATACATTCTGAGAACCTACTTTGTATGACTTCAATTCTTTTCAATTTGTTTCTCTTTTTAAAGATTTATTTATTTATTTTGAGAGACAGACAGGGAAAACACGAGCTTGGGGGGGGCGCGCAGAGGGAGAGAAGCAGACTCCCTGCTGAGCAGGGAGACTCACGTGGGCTCGATCTCAAAACTCTGAGATCATGACCTGAGCTGAAACCAAGAGTCTGACGCTTCACCAACTGAGCCACCCAGGCATCCCAATTCTTTTAAGTTTGTTAAGGTTTGTTTTATGGCCCAGAATATGGGCTTTCCTGGTAAATGTCCTTGTGCACTTGAGAAGGATGTATGTTCTGGAATGTTCTATAAATACTGACCAGGTCTAGGTGATTGACAGTGTTGTTCAGGTCTTCCCTAGCCTTACTGATTTTCTCCTTGTCCCCTCTCTTCCTGAGGGAGGAGTGTTGAAGTCTACAGCTATAACTCTGGGCTTATTTCTTTTTCAGTTCTGTCCATTTTTACTTCATATGTTTTGAAGCTCTATTGTTAGATGCATATGAATTTATGATTATGTCTTCTCAGAGAATTGCCCCCTGAATATATGAGGTCTCTCTTCATCTCTAGTAATATTCCTTGTAATTACAGTCTATTTGGTCTATGATTAATATAGGTAGGTACTACAATTAATCTCCTTTTTTGCAGAGGAGGAAACTGAGGCCCAGAGAGGTAGATGACTTGTCTGGGGTCACACAGCAGGCAGGTGGCAAAGCTGGGGTTAGATTCACACTGCCTGACTTTGGAATGCATGCTTTTAACCACTGCACTCAACTGTAAGCATCACCCAGGTCTTCGCTGTCCTCCCTGTACCTGCCGCCATCAAGCTGAGCGTAAGCTCTAGCAAGAGACCCCCCCCCCGGGACCTGATGATTGAAGAGGTGTGGGAAATTTTGTGGTTGACTCATTTTTAGAAGGAACACCAACCGCTGAGGGTTGTTTTTCTGAAGGGATCCCTGGGGCCAGAGCCTTTATTTCAGAGGGGGACCCTGAAGCCAAGGACCCACTTTTCGGCAGGGGGAGCAATGAGGCCTGCCCGCCATCCCAGGTGGCTCACCCACGCAATCTCCACTGGGTGCTGCCACGAAGCCGGGGAAGCAGAGGCAGTTGTAGGAGCCAACAATGTTCTTACAGGTCCCATTTCCACACGGCTGCTGGTCACACTCGTCGACGTCTGCCAGAGCAAAGCCCCCAAGCCCCATCTGGGTCACCCAGGGCATCGGGCAGCGCAGGGAGGGAGCGGGAGGGCCTGGCCTGACCCAGCCCACCTCCCCTGCACCCAGCCCTGTCCAGGTGGATGGGCAGGGTCACCTGGGGTGTGATGGCTGAAAAGTGCCCCTGGAACAATTTATCACTCCCATTTTGCAAACTGAGGCCCAAGGAGTTCAGTAAGTCATTTACCCAAGGTCTTAAGTGCCGGGACTCAAAGCTGGGTCTGTCTGTGGACCACGTGGTTGAAAGCACTGTCCTCACCCCAGGGGAGGTGCAGACTTGGGGCCGCCACCCCAGCCTCGCTTGGCAGCCTGGCTCTCCAGGAGGAAGCGGGAAGGGACTCTCACCCAAGCACAGGGTCTGGTCCGCCGAGGCGCGGAAGCCACGGTGACAAAGGCATGTGTAGCTGCCCTCTGTGTCCACGCAGTCGCCATGACTACAGACGTTTGGGATCTCCCGACACTCGTTCCGTCCTGGGGGAGGGCCGGCAGTGTGGCGTCCCCAGAACCCCACCTCCACACACACGCACACACACAGTGTTTGCTGAGCCCTCATGCACTATGAAGGGGGAGCCAGGACCTGCCTGGAGGCCCCGCATTCAAGCTGCTGCCAGCACCATGCTCCCGTTCTGCCCCCCCCCCCCACCGCCCACCCCATTAACAGGTGCTCCGGATCCCCACCACCCCATGCATGGCACAGCCCGGACAGAGCCATGCCCGACTCAAGTCACAGGGGACGGAGCCTAGCTTTGTCCCATACCCCACACCCTCAGCCCCCACCCTGCGCCCTGCTGGGGCCCCCCGCTCACCCACGCAGGCCCCACCGGGCGACAGCCTGTACCCTCGGGCGCATGTGCAGCGGTAGCTGCCGGGGACATTGACGCAGTCGGCATTCCGCTGGCAGGGGCTCTCCCCACTGGCACACTCGTTCGTGTCTGCAGAACACAGCCGACGGGCGGGAGTGCAGGAGGAGGCCTCCCCGCCGGAGTCCACCCCACAGCCTGCCCCAGGCTTCCGAGCAGGGAATCTCTCCGGGAGTAGCCGGAACCCGAGGGCAGCGGTGATGTGGGCTGGAGGCCCCTGGACAGGCATTAGCCCCATTGTACAGAAAGGGAACCCGAGGCTGATGGAGCTTAAATGACACGCCCAGAGCGCACGGGGTGGGGGAGCAGCCTCCCACCCAGGGCTGGGGAGGCCAGGCAGGTGGCACCTTCGCAGACCAGCAGCCCGCCGTTGTAGCGGAAGCCCGTGGGGCACTCGCACTGGAAGCTCCCGATCTGGTTGATGCAGATCCCACTGGTGCAGATGGCGGGGATCTCCCCACACTCGTCGATGTCTGGGGAGGGCGTCAGCTGTCAGGGCCAGCCCAGCCCCAGGCAGCAGCCGGGGGCCCTGAGCCAAGGGGCCCCGTGGTCCGGCCACAGGGGAGCAGCTCTGCGGTGGCCAAAATCTTTCTGACACCAGAAAGAGATCAGGATGCGGGACCAAGAGCTGGGGGAGCGCACGTCTCTTGACGGAAAACCCACTGGCCGCGGCCCAGCGAGGCCGCCTCTGCCTCCTGGGGTCACAACACGGGCAAGCTGCTCGGTGAGGGAAGCCAGATGCGAGAACACAGAGCGTACAATCCCAGGGACGTGAAACGCCCAGAAGACCGAATCCCCAGGAACAGAGAGGAGAACCGTGGTCGCCAGGGGCTGGGGGAGGACAGAACGGGGAGTGACCGCTCACAGGGACCGGGTTTCTTTTTGCGGGATGAAGAAGTCCTAACTTAGGTCGTGGTGGGTGCACCACTCTGTGAAGACCCGGGGAACCACGGAATTGTACTTGAGCTGGGTCAAGTGTGTGGTGTGTGAGTTAGATCCCGGGGAAGCTGTTATGTATACAGTTGTCGCTTAAACAGCACAGGTTCAAACCGCAAGGGGCCCCTGAGGCATGAGTGTTTATTTTTTTATAGAAATACAGTCCTTTCCTTAAGGGTACTTTCCTTACGATTTTCTTAATAACGTTTTCTTGACTCTAGCTTACTGTATTGTAAGAATGCAATATATTATACATGTAATGTGCAAAATGGTGTTAATCTACTGTTTACCCCATCAGTAAGGCTTCTGGTCGCCAGTAGACTATTAGTTAAGTTTGGGGGGGGGGGGCGCCTGGGTGGCGCAGTCGTTAAGCGTCTGCCTTCGGCCCAGGTCATGATCCCAGGGTCCTGGGATCGAGTCCCACATTGGGCTCCCTGCTCGGCGGGAAGCCTGCTTCTCCCTCTCCCACTCCCCCTGCTTGTGTTCCTGCTCTCGCTATCTCTCTCTCTGTCAAATAAATAAAATATTAAAAAAAAAAAAGTTTGGGGGGAGTCAAGAGTTATATGCGGAGTTTTGGCTGCACGGGGTTTGGCGCCCCAAACCCTCATGCTGCTCAAGTCTCAACTGTACAGAAAGGGAACCCAGTGCCCACCCAGGGGGGACGGGCTCATGACACAACATGGGTCCACCCGTGGAATGCCACGAAGCCGGTCAAGAGGAGTGGCACTGCATGCAGGAACCTGCCCAGGGCTCCACAACTCGTGGCCGGCTGCAAAAAAGGTGAGTTGCCGACCACTATGTAGGGAATTCTAGAATTATAAAATCTCCAACTCCCCGGAAAACATTGCCACACATTTTCAGTGGGGACCTCTATGTATATTGAAATGCATGAAGAAGGATCTAGAAATCCCCGGGGCATGCGGCATGGGAATCGTGGGAGTGTAAAGGGGACTTTGGTTTGACACGGTCACCGCGTCTGCCACATTCTGATTGCTTCAAATAAGGAGGACAGCTGGAGATGGGGTCATCAATTCAACGCGACGCAGCTGAAATGTGGCATGCAGGGGTTAGGTTGTACAGAACCTTGTGTAGCTTAGAACGGAAGTGTTCTGACCCCTGCTGCATCTTGGATGAACCTCGGAATCGTCATGCCCAGTGAGAAGAGCCAGACCCAGAAGGACACATCCCGCAGGACCCCAGTCCCAGGAGGTCCCCAGAGGAGTCCCGTCCACAGAGACAGAGAAGAGAGGGTGGGAGCCGGGGCTGGGGCAGGGGGTGGGGAGTCTGTGCTTCATGGGGACAGAGTCTCTGTGTGGGGAGATGGAAAGTTCTGGAGACGGAGGGTGGGGGTGGCTGCAGGACCGAGTGAGTGTGCTTCATGCCTCTGAGCTGTGCGCTTAACAATGGCTAAGATGGTACATTTCATGTTATGTGTGTTTTATCAGAATTTTAAAAAATAACAACTTCATAAAAATACTTTTTTTTTAAATGAAGGGCAGTGTTTGGTGACAGGACTCCTGGCCTGGTCTGGGGAGTTGGAAGTGCGGGAGCACGGGGTGGGGGTGCATGGAAGGGAGAGGTCAGGGGTCTGGGGACAGAGGGACCTGGGGCTACGGGCGGGGGCACATGGTCACTCACCGAGGGGCTTCCCTGTGTGGATGTCAATGACGAAGCCAGGGGCCTGGTGTCCGCACAGGATCTGGTAGTCCACTGGGCAAAGGAGAACAGGGCAGAGGGTGCTGGGGCTGCAGACTCCTGGGGAGGACACCTCCTCCTCTTCCTGATCCCCCACCCACCGCCTCCTCCAACCCTTGCAGCGCAGCCCACATCTGGCCTCCCGATAACTAGTCCCTCTCCCCCCCACCCTCCCACGCCCGCTTTGAGCAGCAGGGGAAGGGCGACAGGCAACCACCCACCTGTGCAGCGTGATCTTCCAACACAGAGACGCAGAGATGCGACCTGGCTCATCTCTTCGCCGCGTGAGTGCCACCACCCGCGCCCCACTGCCCTCCCCAGAATGGGTAGACTCTTCAGTTTGGACCTCAAGACCTTCACCCCCGGGCCCTATGTCTCCAGCAGTAACTCCTGCCCTCCCATCACCCTGATGTCATTACACGTCCGGAGATGCCCTGCTCTGCCATGCCACCACTTCACACATGCTGGTCCCTTTGCTGTTCCCTAGCAAAGCCCACTTCAGTCTCGAGGACTCGGGGCCGCCCACGGGTGGCTCCCTGGGGCTCCCCGCTGACCCGCACCAGACACCACCTTTGGGCTCCCCCCCACACCCCCACCGGGGCAGGGCAGTGCCCCCTTGCCACCTTTCCCCAGGGGCCTGCCCTGGCCCTCACTCGCTCTTCTGTCTGCATCGTGATGAGAATGGACCCTTGGCTGGCATGGACTCCTGCCTCATCAGAGTCTACCTGCACCTCAGTTTCAGGTGCACGAGGTCCAGGCCGGTACCTAAGTCCCAGCATCTGACCTGAGGGATGACATTTGATCTGTCTCAACACTCTCCCGGCCAGAGTTGGCGGTCTGCAGCTTCCTCCCAGCCTGCACAAGCTTGGGTCTGCCCCATCTTGTTTCCTAGAACCCGGAACCCTAGGAACAGCATCTGTCTCCCGGAAGTGCCCAGTAACCACCCCGTCTCCATCGCCTTGCACTGGATGGACACTCACTGCCCCCCAAGGTCGTGTCCACCCAGAACCTCCGAGTGTGACCGTTTGGGGAAATAGGGTCTTTGCAGGTGGAATCAAGATAAGATGAGGTCATCCTGGATGAGGGTGGGCCCTGAATGCAATGCCTGGTGTCCTTATAAGAAAAGGAGAGACACACAGAGCCTCGGGGATAAGATGCCACGTGAAGATGAAGGCAGAGATTGGCGACAGACACAAAGGATGCCCAGAGCCACCAGAAGCTGGAAGAAGCAAAGATGGATTCTAACCTAGGGCCTCTGGAGGGGGAATGGCCCCCTCTAACACCTGACTTCTGACTTCTAGTCTTCAGAACTGGGAGAAAATTAATTTCTGGGTTTTTTAAGCCATCGAGTTTGTGGTCATTTGTTACTGCAGCCCTAGGAAGCAAATTGTCTTAGCCAGCTTGGGCTGCTATACCAAACACCACAGACTGGGGCGCTGAAGCAACAGACATGTATTCCTCACAGTTCCAGAGGCTGGGAGCCCAAGACCAAGGCGTCGGCAGATTCGGTGTCTGGTGAGAGCCACCTCCTGGTTCACACACGGCTGTTTTCCCACTCTGTCCTCACGTGGGGGAGATCATCTCCCTCAGGTGTCCGCTCATCCCATTCAGGGGGGCTCCCCCCGCAGGACCTAATCCCCTCCCCCAGGCTTCACCTCCTAACCCCGCCACACTGGAGATCAGGGCTTTAACATGTGAATTTGGGGGGACACATTCAGCCCTAATACTGTAACCCCCTCATTGCCCACTTTCAGTCACTGCCCTACGCTTTCAGCGCTTTCTGATACCTGGGCTGGCTGCTACATCATTCCATTAGCTCTCATTCCAGCTGCTAGCATGGTCTGGGGCTCAGTGCTACCTCCAGGCCTTTGTTCATGCTGTTCCCTGCCTGGAACCCCCTTCTTCATCCCAACCAACATTTTAGCAGTCCTCCCCAGAGCTTCCCCGAGTGTGCCCCTTCCCCCACTCAAGGATCTTCACCACAAATATAGGCTTCACTGACCCCTTCTGAATTCCCCAAATCTGCAAAATAGAAGAAAGGATGCTTTGCCCACCTTAAGAGTGATGATTTCCGTACCTCAACTAGGACATAACTTCAACTCCTCAGCCCTCATCGGAACAATGTAGGATGAGAGCTAATCTGGGTGCCCTAAGCAAGGTGTGCCTCCTTAAATATTGCACTAGGAAGGACCAAGCTGGAAAGAAGGTGGGGGAGGGCACTCACAGCTGGCAGGGGTGGGGCAGGCCTCACAGGGTCTGTTCCAGGCCTGGCCAACGTTGTACGAGCAACAGCACATCTTCCGGGTCACGTTAAACGCCAGCTCATTTCCACATGTGCCATTATAGTGCCGGAAGCAGATGCTCTTCCTCATGTCTGCAGTTGGGTTAGGAAGAGGAGTGTGGATAAAAGATAACCAAGCCAGAGGAAAAGAGAGCCAGATGGAATGGGAACTCATTCATGGATCCATTTGAAAATGACTGGCTTAATGTCTCTGCCCCAAGACACAGGGGGTGCCATTTAATTCTAGGTTTTTTTGGACAGTGTGCAACCTGAACAACCATACATGACAGCCCTGGGCCCCCAAATCTCACATCTTGTTCTCTGCTGCTGACCAGCAACTCATACACTCCCCCTCCCTCTCTCTACCCCCCTAAACACACCTCGCCACACTCTTCCAAAGCATGGAGACTCCGAGAAGTCCCTCCCACACCCGAGTGCTTTTCCCACAACTGTCTCCCCAATCATCACACTTTGTACCCATGCAGTTGTTGCCACCGTTGATTTGCAGGTACTCCGCGGGGCAGACACAGGTGTAGTTCCCCAGGGTGTTGTAGCAGGTACCAGGGCCGCAGATGCCCGAGTGTGCAGAGCATTCGTCGATGTCTGCAGGGGAGGGAGGGGCAGCTTCCAGGAGCTGTCTGGGTAACTCCCCACCCCGGATCTGGATCTGGTGGAGCCACTTCATTATGGGCTTGAGCTTGGTTTCAAAATTAGCTTAAAAAGTGCAGGCATCTTAGTGACATGGAAAGATCTAACCTGGCATTAAGTGGGGGGGAAAAAAGTTTACTGTGATCTCACCTCTATTAAGCTATTAAGAAAAAAATATGACCTGAGCCCCATGAGTCAATTACATTATCACCAAGAGTTGGACAGCCGTGGGCTACCTAATGTGAGGTGACAGAAGCAGGCGCCCCATGCATCAAGTATTTTTGGAAAAAAAGGAGACTCTCAGTCTAATCAGTTTTCTAGTCCAGGAGCAACAAACTTTTTCTATAAAGGTCAGATAGTATACTTTTTTGTTTTGCAAGCCAAACAGTGGTCTCTGACACCTATTCACTCTGCCCCTGTGGTGTGAGAGAAGCCACAGACAATAGGTAAAGAAATCAGCACCTCACGCGTGGGTGGCTCAGTCGGTTAAGCGTCTGTCTTTGGCTCAGGTCCTGATCCAGGGTCCTGGGATCGAGCCCCGCATCGGGCTCTCTGCTCACCAGGGAGCCTGCTTCTCCCCCTCCTTCTGCTCTGCCCCCCGCCCCTCCGTGCACTCTCTCTCTCAAATAAAGAAATAAAATCTTAAAAAAAAAAAAAAATCAGCATGCCTGTGCTCCAATAACACTTGATTTATGGAACCTGAAATGTGAATTTCATGTCTTTTTCACATATGGGAAAATATTCTTCTTCTTTTGAATTTTTTCAACCATTTAAAAAATGTAAAAAGCATTCGTAGCTAGTGGGCCATGCAAAAGTGGGCAGCAGAATATTAGCATGCTGGGAGTGGCATCCCCAAAGAGGGCAGAGTAAGGATGGCCAGCCTCCATTCCTACAAAAACTAATCAGCTGGCAAAAACTGACAAAATCTACCCCTGAAACAAATAATACATTATATGTGAATAAAAAATTAAAAAAAAAAAACCTGACAAAATCAACTTTTGCAGAACTCTGGAATCCAGGCAAAAACTTACAACAACCATGCGACCTGATGTGTAACATATCCTAAAGAACACACAACACAAAGGGGAACCTGGCTGGCTTAGTTGGTGGAGCATGCAACTCTTGATCTCAGGGTTGTGAGTTCAAGCCCCACGTGAGTGTAGAGATCACTTAAAAATAGTATCTTAAAAAAAAAAAAGAATCCACAAAACAAAAACTATTAGAGCTAATTAATAAGTGAGGTCCATATAATTGCAGAATATAAGACCAACCCAAAAATATATCAGCTGTATTCCTGTATCCTGTCAGTGAGCAAGCGAAAAGGAAACTTTAAAAAATTCTGCTTATAATAGCATCCAAAAAATTAAATGCTTAGGAATAAGTTTAACCAAAGAGGTGCAAGAGTTGAATACTGAAAACTACAAAGCATCACTGCAAAAAAATTAAAGAAGACGTACAGCAATGGAAAGACCCTCTGTGTACATGGGTCAGAAGATTTAACAGTTAGAATGGCAGTAGTCGCCAAAGCAATTTCCAGTTTCAATGCAACCCCCATCAAAATCCCAATGACTTCATTTTGCTGAAATGGAAAAGCTGATCCTAAATTCATATGGAATTGCAGGGGACCCCGCCTACCCAAAGCCACCTTGGAAAAGGAAAAACAAAGTTGGAGGGCTCATCCTCCCCAATTTTGAAACTTGCAATGCTCCAGTAATCAGGACAGCAGGGTGCTAGCAGTAGGCTAGACATATAAATCAATGGAATAGAATCGAGAATCTAGAAAGAAACTGTATGTCATGAGGTTTTCAACAGGGGAGCCAAGACCATTCAATGGGGGAAAAGAGTCTCTTCAACAAGTGGTGCGGGGACAGTTGGATATCCACATGCAAAAGAATGAATTTGGATCCCTCCCTGACAACATATAAAAAAGTTAGCTCACAATAAGTAGGAAACCTAAATGTAAGAGCTAACATGATAAAACGCCTAGAAAAGACATTTCCTGTATTTGGCGATGGATTCTACATGACACAAAGCCACAGCTATGGAAGAAAAAAAAACCCAGATAAATTGGGCTTCATCAGAATTAAAGCCTGTTGTGCATCCAAGGAGACCATCAAGAAAGTGAAAAGACAACCACAACTACAACTACAAAATGGGAGAAACTATTTGCAAATCATAGGTCTGATAAGGGTCTTTTATCCAGAATATATAAAGAGCTCTCACAACTCAACAACAAAAAGACAAACAACCCCATTTAAAAACGGGTACAAGATATGAACAGACACTACTCCAAAGATATATGAATGACTAACAAGCACATGAAAAGATGCTCATTAGTCATTAGTTGTCAGGGAAATGCAGAGCAAAACCACAATGAGATGCCACCTCACACCCACTAGACAGTAGAACTTTGAGCAACGGAAAATAGCAGTGTTGATGAGGATCTGGAGAAACTAGGGCCCTTGCACATTGCGGGTGAGCACGTAAAACAGAAAACAGCTTGGCAGTTCCTCACACAAAACAGAATAGTCCATAGAATCGCCATATAACCCAGCGATTCCAGGAGGGAGACCTACCATTCGACAAGCTACAGCTACAGAACTTGCCCAGTGCAAAATGAAGACTGGGGCTTCCTTGTCCAAGATACATGAAGAATTTCAAGATGGTGACAGCAAAGGATTAAGCCAAGTGTGGGCCCTTTGGAGAACAGGGTCCTGTGCTATACTGCATAAGTCCCATCCCTTGAGTCTGACTGCTGGGAAGGGCTGAAAGGACTGCATCCCTCAAGCACACTGCTGGTCCTGCAAGGCTGCACATCCAAGGTCAACATTCAGGTTCAAGTCTGCCGGCCCTGTGACCTTTATTTGTTGATGGGACCTTTTTTTTTTTTAAAGATTTTATTTCTTTATTTGAGAGAGAGAGAGAGAGCAAGAGTAGGGGGGAGGGGCAGAGGAAAAGGGAGAGGGAGAAGCAGACTCCCCACTGAGAGCTCAATGCGGGGCTCGATCCCAGGACCCTGAGATCATGATCCGAGCCGAAGGCAGATGCTTAACTGACTGAGCCACCCAGGTGCCCCAGTAGGGCCTTTCTCTTTCTCCCTTGATATCCTAAGGGATGGGGAGGTAGACAGTAATGAAGTATATTTCAAGTATTTGGGTTCTGATTCTTGAAGGTATGACAGCTTCCACCTCCATGTACAATGGCAATCAGTGTCTTGATCTTAGATCTGTCCCTTCCTTCCCCATTTCCTTGCGTTTCTAAACAGCAATGCTCTGAGAAAAAGACACATATCCTATCCTCGTGTGCTAGTGTTGGTGTCTGGCTGCATGTAGGCGTTCAACTAATATTGTTGAAAGGGGGAGAAAGAATGAATTGGTGGATGGATGGATGGATGGATGGAAGGGATGGATGAATGGATGACTAGGTGGATGGATGGATAGAGGGATGGATAGAGGGATGGATGGATGAATAGAGGGAGGGAGGGAGGGATGGATGGGTGGATGGATGGATGGATGGATGGAAGGGATGGATGAATGGATGACTAGGTGGACGGATGGATAGAGGGATGGATGGATGAATAGAGGGAGGGAGGGAGGGAGGGATGGATGGATGGATGGATGGATACACAGAGGGAAGTATGAATGAATAAGTAGATGGGTGGATGGATGGATGGATGGAAGGGATGGATGGATGGATGGATGGATGGATGGATGGATGGATGGATGGACGGACTCACGGACTTGGATACTGCATTGGAAGAGCTCAGACTCAAGGACCAGAATGGCTGGGTTGGGGTGCCTGGGTGGCTCAGTCCTTAAGCGTCTGCCTTTGGCTCAGGTCATGATCCCAGGGTCCTGGGATCGAGCCCTGCATCGGGCTCCCCGCTTCACGGGAAACCTGCTTCTCCCTCTCCCACTCCCCCTGCTTGTGTTCCCTCTCTCGCTGTGTCTCTCTCTGTCAAATAAATAAAAATAAAGTCTTAAAGAATGGCTGGGGGTGCCTCTGGACAAGTCACTTAATCTCCCTGAGCCTTAGTTTCTGCATCTGAAAAATGGGATCATAAAAGGAACATCCCCCTCATGGGGCTGTTGCGGTGAATGAACAGATGACAATGGAAGATGCTCGGTGCAGTGGTGACACACAGTCTCAGACTCCAGGTACCTGCTGGCCGTTACTACGATGCACAAAGGAGAGCAGGAAGGAGGCAGGTGAAGCGCTGCTTGAAGGAGCAATGTAGCTACTCCCTCTGTGTCTGTCCCTTCCCACTCCCAGTGCTGGGCCTGGGTCAGCTTTTGCCCCAAGGAGGGAAGGCGTAGCTGCTATAGCAAAGCCAGGCCATTTCTGCACACGTAGGAAGTCAGAGGGAGGCAGCAGAGCAGAGGGCAGCCAGAGGGATTCCGAGGAAGCCTTCCGCGCCTCCCGATGTCCACCCCCCCACCCCCACTTGCAGCAAGGCAGGTGAGCTGGCCCCTAGGGGCATTTCAGGCCCCAGCACCTGAGGAGGGAGGTGCCACTAGGGAGGAAGGTGGGGTGGGGGGGAGGGTGCATACTCACCCTCACAAGTGCGGGTGTCCCCATTGAGGTGGTAGCCAGGGGGGCATGCACACTGGAAGCTGCCGAACGTGTTGCCACAGTTGCCCCCCTGACACAGCCCAGGCAGCTCCCGGCACTCATCAATGTCTGTCAGGAAGCGAGGAAGCCGTGCTTGGAAGCTAAGCCTAAGCAGAGGCCTCGGGGGACACCGACACCCTGCCTGGGCTTTCCGGGGCCCCAGAGGAGAGCCAAGCTGTTTCTTCGAGAATACCTGAGAGCTGTTGGCTATCTGGAGGGTTCAGGCCAGGGCCTATCTTGGAGGCTGCACCTAGACTCTTTTGGGCCAGTGTCACCCTGAATTCATCCCCTTTCTCTTCATTTCCTAATCCATCCTCCCATCCATCCAAACCATCCATCTATCCATCTATCCAACCATCACATAGTTCCCCCTGGATGGAACTCTCCAATCTTATCTTCCCCTGTACATAAAAGGATGGATGGATGAGGGGCGTCTGGCTGGCTCAGTTGGTAGTCAATACTCTTGATCTCGGGGACATGAGTTCAAGCCCCACTTTGGGCATAGAGCTTACTTAAAAAAAAAGAATGGATGCATGGACGGATGGATGGGTCACTGGATAGGTGACTACGTGGATGGATGGATGAATATAAAAAATAGTGGATGAATAAGCAAGTGGGTCAATGACAAGATGAATGAGTGGATGAATGGATGGATGGATGGATGGATGGATAGATGGATGGGTGGGTGGATGGATGGATGGATGGATGGATAGATGGGTGGGTGGATGGGTGGATGGGTGGATGGATGGA
>NC_058403.1:209056766-209065294 GCF_002201575.2 Neomonachus schauinslandi
TGGATGGATGGATGGATGGATGGATAGATAGATGGGTGGGTGGATGGATGGATGGATGGATGGATGGGCGGATGGATGGATAGATGGGTGGGTGGGTGGATGGATGGATGGATGGATGGATGGACAGGTAAGTGAGTGGATGGATAAATGTATGTATGCATGGAAGACAGGAAGGGAGGGAGGGAGGGAGGGAGGGAAGAACGAATAAAGGATGGAAGATTTATGAGTGAGGAATGGATGGATGGGTAGACGACTGGATGGGGGGATGGGGGATGAATAGATGGATGGGTGGAAGGATGGGTCAATAAACCAACAGGTGGAAGAAAAGGTAGACGAAAGAAAAAACAAAAAATTCACCACACACTAAGAACAGTTTAGTCTCACAGCCTGACCTCACGGCAGGAGGATGTGGGGCCCCCACAACCGCACTTTGGTGAAGCGGCGCTGAGAGAAAGGTCAATCAGTGGGTACGTGGGTGGATGGTCTGCCAGGAACTCACCTTCCAGGATGACAGTGATGGGGTTGGGCCGGAAGCCCTCGCCCCCAGGGCACAAGGTTCTGTACTCAGCTGTAAGGGAAACAGGTTCTTCTGAGGGGCTGTGGGGAGGGGCATTTAGGCAAGGCGAGGAGGGGAGGCAGGGGAGTTGAGGTCCCCTACAAAGGGCTCCAGGATGGGCCCTGCATCCCTCTCCTACACCAACTATAAACCCTATATCTCAGCCTCTTGGAGCCAAGAGACCTTGGCCAATCTGGGAGGAGGGGACAGTGTGCGTGCACAAGTGTGCGTGCGCATGTGTGTGTAAATGTGTTCACATTCAACACGTGAACAGATGCACTGTGTGCTAGTAGCTGGGAGTAGAGAGGGGCAATTTCTTCTGACCTAAAACCAGACCAGTGTGACTGCAAATTTCCCCCGTTGAAAGAAAGACCCTGGACGTCATAGATATACACACACACACACACACACACACCCCTGAATAGGTGGACAGGTGTGTGAACCTGAGGCCTTTGCACATGCTATTCCCACTGCATTGCACACCCTTCCCCCTGCTCTACTTGGAAAACTCTTGCTCAGCCTTCCAAACCTCATTTAAGCCCCTTGTCCTGGGAAGGCTTCCCTTACCCTCTTCCTCTCCACGGCCATCACTGAGCCTCAAGCAAACCCTTAGAATCGCTCTACTCCCACAGCCCAGGGACCACCGGTTTATGGGTGTGAGGCAGTGTGTAGGGCTGTGGTTCATCCTTCTCTGGGTCCCCAGCCCCTTGCGCAGCGCACAGAGGAACTCTCGGTGTTTGCTGCCTGACTGAGGAAGCAAGTGAATAGAAACACACAGAGAATTTGCCAGACGGGACGGCAGAAAGAGACCTCGAGAGAGGCACAGCCGACGAACTACCAAGAATGTGCTCTGTGACCCAGGGCAGCCCCTCTCCCTCTCTGGTTCTCAGGGTCCCTCCCGTAGCAAAGACGACCCCGTGAGTCCTGGGGCGTGCTCGCCTGTGTCCCCCCACCGCGGGACTCACTGGTGTTGGCCATCGGGCATGGTTCACAGGGGTTGCCCCAGGCCCGTCCCAGGGAGCAACAGCAGGATGCGCGGGTGATGCCAACCCCGATCTCCACAGTGCAGGAAATGCCACCGTCCCCTCGGTCATGCGTGTCCAGGAAGCAATTCCCAACCCGGGTGTCTGAACAGGCGGAAAGGGGCGGTTAGCAAGTGGTACGCCCCGCTCACCTACCACGGGCGCCCCAGTGGGAGCCGAGGCTTACTCACCCACACAGCCCACGCCGCTGGGGTTCAGCTCAAAATCCTGGGGGCAGCTGCAGAGGTAGCTTCCGGGGGTGTTGATACACAGGCCATTGATGCAGTTCACGGGGTCTGCGCACTCATTGACATCTGCCGAGTGGGGGGGTGCCGTCAGCAGGGAGCCCTCCCTTGACCCCCTTCCCTCCCACCTTCCTCCTGGGAAGCTGAAACCCTCAATGTCGGATGTGGGGCTGTGGGGCGAGGCCATGTCCTCCCCTGGGAAGAAAGCCCGAGGGGACAGCAGCCTGTAGGGGCTGCCCTGCCCAGTCCAACCCCATCTCCTCCCGGCTCTGTTCCACTTGGCACAGAGGTTTGCCCCTTGAAAGTTCCCTGTGTCCTGGCTTCCACGCAGCTATCGTACAAAGCCGACACTTGGAACATGCTTTCAAACCAGGGGTTGGCAGACTCTTATCTGTGGGCCAAATCCGGCCCCCTGCCTGTTTGTGTAAATAAAGTTTTATTGGCACACACCCACGCCCACTCATTTACATACTGCCTGTGTCTGCTTCCAGGCTACAAGGCACCTGAGTAGCTGTGACAGAGACTGTATGGCTGGAAAGCCATACATTTCCTATCTGGTCCCTTACTGGAAGAGTCCGCTGACCCCCGTTTTAAGTAGGTGACCATTTTGACAACTGTAGTGGAGGGAGCACACCTTTGTTCATTCACTGCATTTATTCAGGCGATGATAGATGACAGGTTGATGGGAACAGGGATCTGTGGGGGCGCTGCTAGGGACGGGGGGTCAGACAAGCCCCCCCAGAACAGGACATTGGAGAAGAGGTCTGAGGGCAGGGAGGTGGGGAGCCCTGCGCCCTCCCCACCCACAGCCTGGCTGACCCCATACCCGTGCAGTTGATCCCACCACGGTCCAGCTCGTAGCCCCCACTGCAGACACAGCGGAACATTCCGGGCAGGTTCTCGCAGCTCCCAAACACGCAGAGGTTCCCGAGGACACACTCGTCCACATCTGTGGGGACCCCAGGTCAGCCCACCTCGCCCAGCAGCCTGCTCCTGCTGCATCCCCCAGCCCGGCAGCCCCAGGCCTCACCCTGGCAGGCGCGGTGGTCCTCCGTGGGGCTGAAGCCCATCTCACACTCACAGCGGTACCCGCCGGGGGCATTGAGGCACTGCCCGTTCTCACAGAGGTCCACGTCCTCGGCACATTCGTCCCTGTCTGCGGGACCCCGAGAGGCAGAGGGCTGGGGGCCAGCTGGCCAGGACTCATGCAGGGTGGGCAGGGGGCCCCAATCAAACCCTTCGTGGTCACCCAGGGTTCCAGGGACTCAGGGAGACAGGGGACCTGGTGACCCGGGCCCCGGATGGAGGGTCCCGGGAAGTAAGCCAGTGTTCCTGCTCCCCACATCCTGAAGGCTCCGTGCATCCAGAGTCCAGGGCAGAAGACCGCCCCCAGTGACGCTGGGCCTGGCCTGCGGCCCCACGGGCTGAAGGCGCACCCTCTCCAGCACCCCAGCGTGTGGTGTGGGCGGTGGATCGGGGTGAGTCGGGAAGCCCACTGACCACTGTGACCCCCTCGGAATCCAGCCCCCATGGCTGTCCCTCTCGGGCCCCCCCCCCCCCCCCCCCCCCCTCCCAGGAGAAGCCGTCCCCGGTGAAGCCGAGGCGGCAGACGCAGCGGTAGGAACCGGGAGCATTCAAACAGTCAGCTCTCAGGCTGCACCAATGCTCTGGGAAGGCACACTCATCCAGGTCTGCACGACACGGAGCCCGGAGCCCCCGAAGTGTGTGCATTGGGGGGCTGCAGGGAGGCAGACCCTCCAATCTCAGCCCTGACCGGCCCCCACAGACACCCCTGGGCCCGGCCACCCCCACCCGGTCCCCCACCTGCCCCCAACCTACCTCCACTGCTCTGCCCAGACCGCCTGCCCCTGGGGCACTCACCGTGACATGCGAAGCCATCCCCCACCCAGCCTGGTTGGCACCTGCAGCTGAAACTCCCAGGGACATTGAGGCAGGAAGCGTGACTGTCACAGCTGTGTCCCCCAAGCTCACACTCGTCCACATCTGTGAGGAGAGGAACCCGGTCGCAGGAGGGTCAGGACCAGGAGAGGGAAGGAGGACACAGCACCCCCACAAGGCCCGGGCCTCGTAGAGATAGGGCCTCGGGTGCAGAGCGCGGAGAGAGTGCAGCAGAAGGAAAGAAGCAAGGACCCTCCTGGGGGAGGGCTGGCCCAGAGAGCCCCCTCCCCACTCCAGGAGCTTCCACCTTCACCCAGAGCCCAGGAGAAAAACCCCAAAACCCAAAAGGCACGACTCCCAGCAGCCCTCTGCAGTGGTCTGAAATTGCAGCTGGAGAGACTTAGGGTAGACCTTAAGAGTAACCGTCCTAACACAGATGTCCTTGCTCTAAAGCAGGATTTCTTCTAAACCAGAGTTTCCGATCCTCAGCCAAGTCTGAAGTCGGCTTCACCCTTATCATCTCTGCAACGTTCATCCACCACCTACGTGAGCTACTGGTTACTGAACGTCTCTTTACATACTTGCGCTATTACTGTTGCAATGGATTTTAAAAGCTAATTTTACATCAACAACAGTCTCTAAAGTCATGGACTTGATGCTGCTTTGTGACGTGGGATTCTAACACACATTCAAATAACCGCATAACTGTATTTTTGTGTCCTCCAAAAAGGTATGTTCAAATCCTAATTCCTGGAACCTGTGAACCGGACCTTACTGGGAAATATAACCAAGTTAGGATGGGGTCATCCTGGACTGGGGTGGCCTTAATCCAGTGACTGACATCCTTATAAGAGGGAAATTTGGACGCAGGCAGACAGAACCGACGTGAAAACAGGGAGACAGAGTGGAGTGACACATTTATGAGCCGAGAAACATTGAGGACTGGCGGCCACCGCCAGAAGGGGGCAGAGGCATGGGACAGATCCACCCCCCCAGACCCCCAGGAAGGAGCCAAGCCTGCCCACACACTGACTGCAGATTTCTGGCCTCCAGAACCGTTCTTGAGAGAGAATACACTTCTGTGTGTGTGAGCCACCAGGCTGGGAGAAATTTGTTACGATAGCCCTAGGCACCTAAACCGATGACTACGGCACTGCTGAAATGTTCGCCCCCGTATCACTCAAAGTCATCAGGTTGGCTTCTTTGGGGACACTGCCGGGGATACCTGGGGCTGCAGAGCTGTGTGCCAAGGGGAGCCCTGGGGGTGCCTGGCCGGGTCTGGTTCCCGCTTTAACCCAAGACCGCACCCGTGGGAATCTGGAAGAATGAGGTCTGGCTGTGCTCAGCCCCGAGGGGTGGGGCAGACTGCAGGACCCCTGACTGCCAGCTCACCGGAGCAGCCCGTGGCCCCCTTCCTGATGACGTAACCCGGGCGGCAGTGGCAGACAAAGGAACCTTTTGTGTTCTCACAGTGCCCATGGAGGCAAATGTGGGGGCTCAGGTCACACTCGTTCACGTCTGTGGGAGGACGAGAGAGGAAGCAGGTGAGGGTGGAGGGGGTGCGCGAGAGTGGCTGAGTGCCCTGCCACGTGAGGACCCCCCCCATGCTGAAGCTCTGCCGGCCCATCTCCAGGATCGGGGAGCTCCCTCTGGTTCCACCGCTGGGCAACCAGGAGGTCCTGTCGACATGTGACAGAGCGTGTTCTGTGGTACGTATCGGGCATGTGTTCCCAAAAGGATTTTGTGGCCGAATACATTTAGAGCACATAGAGCTAAGTGAAGCTGGTCAGGTTTTCCTCCTACAGGCCTTGTCTGAGGCTTTACGCCAACGTGGATCTGCAGGAAGGGCATGGAGCAGTAAAAGCATCCCGGTTTGATTTGATCCAAGGTGCTGCAGTACTCCCTAAGGCTCCCTGCGATCGGGACCCTAAGCTGCACTGGGCGGGACTTGTCTTCTTCGGGGGGGGAGTTACACTTCTCCTGCCTGCAACTTCCCCACTCGGGCCCCAGCCCTGCCCTGAGGGGGCGGACACCTGCTCCCCGGGCCCTGGGATGCCCCACAGCCAGGACGGGACGGTGACCATGGCCTCAGCAGACCGAGGTCCCCAAGCAGGGCTCAGGAAACAGTTCAGAGCGCCTTTCCCATTTTGCTCACCCTGTTACGCATAAAGCGCCTCGGTGTGCAGGTATCTTAAAATGCAGCCCTGGGAGCGGGGTGTGAAGCTGTGTGCGTACCAGGTACACAAGGAGTGGTCGGCGGACGTGCTCAAAGTGCAAGGTTCGGGGTATCTGCTGCTCTGAATCAGACCCCACAGGCCCTGGCGCGTGGCAGTCGGCTGAGGGCACCAGCGCTGCTGCAAAGCCTGTCCCCCCTCCCTGCATGCGACAGGGAAGTAGCCTGGTGTCTGTCTGGCCCGTGTGTTTCCCTGTGCGTGAGCCCAGATGCTGTCTCCTGCACCCCCCAGTCCCGGCTCCTCACCAACGCACGTCCTCCCGTCCAGCGTGGCCATGAAGCCGTCATAGCATAAGCAGTGGTGGTCCCCTGGCACGTTGGCACACTGGCCCCCGTCGCAGATGTCCGGGTTCTCCGCACACTCATCCACGTCTGGGGGAGCAGGGGGGATGCTGGGCTGTAAGCAGGCAGGGACAGAGGGGGAGCCCCAGGGACCCTGCCACAGGGTCAGTGGCCTGTCCCCGGTCTGGCTGGCTTCCCCTGGGCCGGGCTCGGTCGGTTCCCCCATGCCACACACCTGCACACGCCCTCCCGTTGGGCATCAGTGAGTAGCCACGGCCGCAACCACAGTGGTAGCTGCCCTCCGTGTTCGTGCAGTGCATGTCACAGCCACCGTTCCCGGTGTGGCATTCGTTTATGTCTGCGGGAGGCAGGGCAGAGGTGGAGGGGCAGGGCCAGGGGGTGGGGCCAAGCATGGGGCTGACGGCGGCGGGGAAGGACTGGTGATGGGGCTGGGGCGCCGGCGGGGGCTGGGGGCCCCCCCGGGGTGGGGCAGGTGGGCCTGGTCTCACCCATGCAGCCCTGGTGGTCGGGCGTGCTCTGGAAGCCAGCGTGGCAGGAGCACTGGAAGGTCCCAATGACGTTGACACAGTGGCCGTGGGGACACAGGCCGTCACTCAGGGAACACTCGTCGACATCTGCGGGGGGAGCATGTGGCTGGTGGGGGCTGGGTGTGAGCGGATGGCCGACTGGGACCCTTCTGCCATCGACGTGTCCCCGAGACACTCACACACGCACAAACACATCCTTGCACGGACACACTCTTCCTGGATAGACACACACCCACACTCAAATACACACTCACATCCCTTTGCCCGCTCACAAGACTCACAAACACACCCGATATGCACACACTCACCCTCAGCAGATGCATATCCACACGCAGACTCACGCACCCATGTGCGCGTTCATGTAGGCTCACACACACCCACACCCACTCACGTGCAAACACAATCGTCCTCAGTAGACACACACACACACACACAGATTCACACCACATGCACTCATACGGACTCACAAACGCACCTCTCACCCATACTTGCCTTTGTGTGAACACACACCCAGAGGCACACTCAGACCCACACACAAACACACCCTCGGACCCCTGCACCTGCAAACACCCTCACCCGTGAGTAAATACACATGCACGCTTAGACACGCACGCTCTCTCTCGCAAGCTCATGTGGACTCACACACACCCACTCACACACTCACTCTTGTGTAGGCACAGATACACACCTACACCCTGACACATGCATGCTCTCTGGTCTCGTGCGTGCAACCTCGCACACGCACCGATGTACACTGACACATGCGCGCACACTCATGCAGCTACCTCGTCAGACGTGCACAGACACGCATTCGCACTACTACACGCACGGCACCAACGCGGGTGGCACGCTCACCCTCACAGGCAGTGCCCTGGGCCATCTGCGCATGTCCAGGGGGGCACTGACACGTGTAACTCCCCTCCGTGTTGGTGCAAGTACCTCCCCGGCACAGCAGCGGGTCCCGCACACACTCGTCCACGTCTGGGCATGTGGAAGAGAGAGCAGCTGTGAAGACGCGGGCGGGGCCAGTGTGCTGTGGCTCGTGGAAGCTTCTCCCTGCAGTCCCCAGCCCCGTCACCCTGGCGCTGCCCAGGAGAGCCTGGAGGCTTGGGGCTCAGTTGACCCAGCAGAGACTGAGCTGAGGAGCAGGGACAAGTCAGCCCAAGAAGGAAGCTGGGATTCTCAGGAGGGTCAGGGCCACGAGGCTGACAGTCCTGGAGTTACTGAAGGAGCCCCTGAGAAGCCACCCTGTAGGACACAGGGGGAAGGCAAGGTCCAGTCTCCAGGCATTGGTGTGGGGAGCAGGCTGTCGCACCACCCTCCTCAAGCTCCAGTCTCGTGTACCTCCTTCCACCCCTCTGGACCACCCCAGGGCCTTTGCACCTGCTGTTCTCCCTTCAGGCTGATATTCCAGCCCCTCTTCACCACATTCAGTCCCACTCTCTCAGCCACAACGCCAAGCCCCCCAGAACAGGACATCCCTGGCGACCACACCCCACCCCACCACGTGGCCCTCTCAGGCGCTTCTCACAGTGGCTGTTTTGCATGTCTCTGGGAATTCATTCTATTAACAGGTGTCTCCCCATCAGGTCATGAGCTCTGAGAAACTGGCTGTCTGCTACTGACCTCTTGGTGGTTCATAAAATGTTCACTGAATGAATAAAAGAGGGAGGGAGGGAGGGAGGGAGGGAAGGAGGGAAGGAAGGAAGGAAGGAAGGAAGGAAGGAAGGAAGGAAGGAAGGA
>NC_058403.1:209065304-209108551 GCF_002201575.2 Neomonachus schauinslandi
GGAAGGAAGGAAGGAAGGAAGGAAGGAAGGAAGGAAGGAAGGAAGGAAGGAAGGAAGGAGGGAGGGAGGGAAGAGCGCTCCTCTCTCTAGGGCCCTTCTCTTCTCACACGACACCTGCCCTGGGAGAACTCACCCAGATCTCGGTCCCTAGGCCTCAATTCTGCGTGATAGACCTGCTGGTCGGCTGCCTTTGGGGAGGCCACCACGCGGCACCCAGATTCACTGGGTCTCGGCTGGGTCTCAGCTTTTCCCCACACCTGGCCTTCCCACCTCGTCCATCACACAACGTCCCCACCACGCCTCCCCTCAGCCCCAACACCCGCCAGGCATCGCCCTGCCCAGGGCCACCCTGCACAACGGTCCCGCGGCCACCTACCCACGCAGTTCTTCATCAGCATGAAGCCACTGTCATAGCCACGGAAACACTCGCACTCAAAGCTGCCCGGGGTGTTGACACAGGTGCCCTGGCCGCAGAGGTCAGGGGAGATGTGGCACTCGTCAATGTCTGCGGAGAGAGGGGCAGGGGACCGGCCTCCACATCTGTAGACACCGGGGGCTGCGTGGGAGCCTGAGCTGCCGGAATGAGCCCTGGGGTGGGGGGGGCGGCACACACCAGCCAACAGCAGGGAATTTCCTCCCTGGAGGTCCCCTCTGTCAGCCCCTCCTTTTACTGGGGTCCCTAAGGGGCAGAGAGGGCAGCAGCCTGCCCTGGGTCACACCGCCGGCTAGCAGGCAGGACAAGAGGTGCCTAAAGAAGAGGGGTCTTGACTCCACATGTGCTTTGAAGCCCCCATTCCCACAGGCGTCCCCCCCCGGAGGCCGAGGTGGGTCCGTACCTGTGCAGTTCCTTCCCTGAGCATCCAGGGCGAAGCCCCCTGCACAGGAGCAGTGGAAGCTGCCCACGGTGTTCCTGCAAGTGCCGTGCACGCAGAGGCCGGGGAACGCCTTGCACTCATTCACATCTGCAGTCAGGAGCATAACATGTGGCCGGTCAAACACCTCCAGTGTCCCTGGGTTTGCTCCCGAGACGTCACGGCTCTCCCTGCGGACACTCTGCGCTCTCCCCAGCGCACTTCCCACCTCCAGGCCTGCGCTTGTGCTGTGCCCTCTCCCCGCCCTGCGGGCTCCCAGTGCCCCCACACACCTCTATAGAAGGGCTGGCCTGACAGCAAGTCCCAGCTGGCGAAGCCCGGCCCCCGGGGACACAGGCTGGCAAACGCCGGGGACGCGGGCTCTGGGCACGCCTCGCATGCAGCCCCCCAGGCGGCCCCCACGGAGCAGCAACAGATGTCCATCTGGTACTTGCCGGGCAGGGCGACCCCACACTCGTCCTCGTCCCAACGCAGGAAACACGGCTCCAGGCGCATGTCTACACAGAGGGACAGTCACCTGGTTTCCCCCCCACCCCGGCCACGCCGCGCCTGCTGCCACATGGGCAATTCAGTCTTCCTCAGCAGCATCTGTCTGACACGCCCTCCCCAGTAGGAAGAGTGCAGGGGGAGTGACTTCTTGCTGACCCTCGGTGTCATCCAGCGGTGACATTTTAATGGCAATAACTTGTCCTACTAAGGGGCTTGCTATGTGCTGGGCGCCGTCCTAAGCTCCTCAACCCATTTAATCTTCAAAATAACACCAAGATGAACCTCTTTTTTTTTAAGATTTTTTTTTTTTTTTTTTTTTTTTTATTTGACAGAGAGAGAGACAGCGAGAAAGGGAACACAAGCAGAGGGAGTGGGAGAGGGAGAAGCAGGCTTCCCGCCGAGCAGGGAGCCCGACGCGGGACCCGATCCCCGGACTCCAGGATCATGACCTGAGCCGAAGGCAGTCGCTCAACCAACTGAGCCACCCAGGCGCCCCCAAGATGAACCTCTTATGGTCACGTCCATTTTACAGGCAAGAAAACCGAGGCACAGAAGGGTTAGGTGGCTTGCCCGAGGCCACACAGTTAGCAAAAGGCAGAGCCGCGTTCACACCAGGCCATCTGGCTCCAGACCGTGTGCTTAATCTGTAAGACTCCCTCAAAACAACCTGACAGCAGATAAGCCTCCCTCGAGACCAGACTCAAGGGTCTAAGACAGGGGCCACTGACTACAGCCCGAGGGTGGCCGCCTGTCTTTATAAATAAAGTTTTATGGACACCCAGCCATATCACCTTACTTCCGTATTGTCTGTGGCTGTTTTTGTGTTACACGATAGAGCTCAGTAGCTGCAACAGAGATTTGTGTGGCCCGAAAGCCAAAAATATTAACCCTGGCCCTTTGCAGAAAAAGTTTGCTGACTGCTGGTCTAGGACAATTTCTCTCTCTTTACAAAAGGAACACACATTTAGGCGGGTCGATTTGAAGATGAGACCCTGTTCTAGAACCTCGAGAACCTCTCGGAGCCCTGTGACACACACAGGGATCCTCCCCTGTACCCAGTGCCCTGGTTCGGGCTAATGGTCCCATCTGAGAGGACGGGGCTACAGTCGGAGCCTCCCCGTTCACCTGGCCCTGAATTTGGCACATGGGGCCTGAGATGCAATGGCTTTTTTCTCTTTACTCGGTTACTTCCTTTCCTTGGTTACATTTTGGGGCTAGGGGTGGGAGACCCACTGCACGCCTAAAACTTGGTTCAGAAGGTAAGCAACGTTGAAAAGGAACCTACAAGAAGGCTCCTAGCCAACTGCAGGAGGAAATTGGACGGCAGACAGAGCCCCGTCTGCTGCCTGAGATACGCTTTTGGCCAAGAAATGTCTGCTTCAAGATGTTGACCAAGAAACCCCCACCGAGGAGGAAAACATCTCCGATCTCTGAGCCTGAGGGGCAGCCATTCAGAGGGAGCGTTTGAGCCCCGGATGCTGAGGGAGATTCCAAGCATGCTAAGGGTGCCTGGTGAGCAGATCCACCCTGAGTCAATACTCTTTGGTAACGAGAAAGAATAAATAAAAGTTGCAGATGCTATTTCACAAGATCTTACCATGTGCACTGAGCCTCGTTAAAGGTCAGGGAAGTGAAAGGGTGAACCCCGAAAATAAACAAGGCCCTCTTTTGAGACATGTCAGCAAGAGATGAGCAGGGAGCAGAGGGTCCTGGAGGTCTCCCCAAATCCCTTCTGTCCCCAGGAGGGGTCTCCAGGCACTGGGGTGGGGGCAGGGGACGGAGGGCAGGGGGCCCCGCACGGACTCACCCACGCACAGCCGGCCCGTGGTGTCCAGTGTCAAGCCGTCGGGGCACACACAGTGGAAGGAGCCAGCAGTGTTGAAGCAGTGCCCATTGGGACAGACCCCGGGGAAGACCTCGCACTCGTTCACATCTGGGCAGGGACAGAAAAGGAGGAGGGGCAAGGGCTGGAGCTGCTTCCCTGGGGGCTCAGGACTCCCAGGGTGTCCTTGGGGAGGTAGGAAGGAACAGAGCCAGCCTCGGGGCCTAGGGAATCTCGGGGGAAGACCTGGGAACCGAGGAGGGAGAATCTCTCTCGGTCTCAAAAGACTTCAGGAGCCCAGGCATCCCCCACGACGTGTAGCTGTCCGTGTGCAACTCAGGGGGAGGCGTGAACTACAGAGGGGCAGGGAGTTACCTTCACAGGTGAGCCCCGTCATGCGGGCAAAGCCACGGGCACAGGCAGGGTCTGCGGTTGGGAGAACCAGAGTGGGGACAGGAGTCACTCTCTCCATCCAGAGCCCGGTTCTCTCAATAGGCACCCAGGCAACCACGGTGGCCATGCCTGGGTGGTCCCCAAGAGCTCACGCGGGGGTGGGGGGGCTCCCAGGGCATTACCGGGCTCACAGCGCTCGCAGGGGCTCCCCCAGGCAGCGCCCAGGGTAGCACAGCACTCGGACCGCAGGGGGGCTCCGCGCAGGTTCGCTTCACAGCGGCCCTCCTGCACCTTGAGCCAGCAGGTGCCCTTGGTGCTATCTGCGGGGGAGGGGGTGACCCAGTTCACCCGCCAGCCGACCCACAGAGACCCAGCCTTCCCCAGGGTGGGATGCAGGGCTGGGCAGCAGGGTCCCTGCTACTCCATGGGACTTGGGGCCCTCTCACCGAGGCACATGGTGCCGGAGGGCCCCAGCCGGCTGCCAGGGGCGCATTCGCAGGCATAGGAACCGGCCAGGTTCCGGCACGCGCCATTGACACAGGGGTTGGACAGGCACTCGTTGATGTCTGCAAGGACAGCCCCCCACTGGGTCCTGAGCTGTGGGAGGGGGAGCCCCAGCTGACCAGGGCCCCCCTCCTCCCCAGTGGCTGCCAGGGTCCAGTGGCATAGGATGCACACCAGGCACATGCATGTCCATGCGTGTCCTTGACCAGACAAGGCACACGCATGCAGGCAGGCTGCCCAGGAATGGAACGTGCAGATACCAACGCACGTGTGCTTGCACTGAGTTGCATTGGACGCCCATGCAAGCGCGCTGACGTGCAGGATCCTGTGAGCACACACCCATGACCAATGTGGAGGGACAGACACAGTGTGGAACAGAGACCCTCAAGGGGGTCTTGGCACACGAGAGGATGAGAGTGAGAGGCAGGAGGAAAGCCCAGAGAGGACAAGGGCTGGATGTGACCGGGGAACAGATAGATGCAGCGGCTGAATGGAACGGGGTCTGGGGAGGGACACGTGGGGGACAGAAGTTACTCAGGAGTAGGGCGAGGTGGGTGTGGTGACTGGTGCGGTGGAGAGCTTTGGCGGTCAGGGGAGGGAGAGGAGTCAAAAGGCCCCCGGGGGAGGTAGAGTCATGCAGAGAGAGCAAGGGGGCGTGAGTGCTGGGGAACAAGTACCTTGCTGCAAAGTATGTGCATGCCTGAACACGTGTGTGTGCGTGCACAAGGGCACGGGTGTGTGAACACACATCTGAGTGAGTGTGAGCCTAAGTGTGAAAGCATGAGAATGTGGGCACACACATTTCTTTGTGTGACTGTGTGGGCATGTCTACGAGTGTGACTGTGGGTATAGCTGTGTTTTGAGTCAGTACCAATATGCGTAACTGAGTGTCTGGTTGTATGCACACATGTGTGATTGTGTGAATGTCTGAATGCATGCAGAAGTGTGCGACTGTGTGTGGCTGTGAGTACAAGTGGGTACAGTGTAGCAATAAGTGGGTGTGTGAATGTGGGTATATGTGCGTTTGAGTGCACACACCCATGCGTGTGTATGACTGTGTGAGACCAAGTGTGACTATGCCTGTGAGTGTGATTGTGTGGATGTGAGTGTGAATGAGTAGACATGCATCTTTCAGCATGTGTCTGTGTGTACGCACCACACGCAGCCTTGTGCAAGTGTGTGAGTATACATACGCCTGTGGGCACACAGCACATGCAGTGCGGAAGGGGGTGTGAGCGCCCGGGGGCATGCCTGTGTGCGCACACCCAGCACGCACGTGTCTGAGAGCGCGTGTGCGTACACAGGGTGCAGCGTAAGCGTTGGAACGCGTGTGCGCCTGCGTGGGTACACACCACACGGGTGTCTGTGTGCGCGTGCGCCGCGGGCAGCGCGCCGGGAGCCGGTACCTTCGCAAGTCTCCGTGTCCTGCCGGAAGCCGAAGCCCTGGGCGCAGGAGCAGCTGTAGCTGCCGGGACTGTTCCGGCACCAGCCGTTGCCACACAGGAGGCTGTTGCGAGCGCACTCGTCCACGTCTACAAGGCGGGGGTGGGAGAGCGCGGTGAGGGGTGTGCAGCGGGGGCGGCCCCGCACCTGCCCGCGTCTCGCGGGGCGCGCTCACCCACGCACTCCTTGCCGGCCGCGCCCGCCTCGTAGCCCGGGCTGCAGACGCAGCGGTAGCTGCCCCGCAGGTTCTCACACGCGCCGTGGGTGCAGACGTCGGGGTCCAGGGCGCACTCGTTGATGTCTGCGGCAGGAAGAGGGCGGAGCAGCGGCCGGGCTCACAAGAGTCTCCAGAAACCAGCCCCCCCCCCCAAACTGGGACCAGAGCCGGGCTCCATTTCCCTCTAAACCCGCAGTTTCCCGGCGCTGTGGACCTTTGGGGCCATTCTTTGCTGTGGGCTCCGTCCTGTGCACTGTAGGACGCTGACCAGCCTCCCTGGCCTCTACCCATCCAATGCCAATGGTACCCTTCCCAGTATTTCTCCAGACATTGCCAAATGTACGGGGGCGGGGGGAGGGGGGTGCGGCGGGGGGCGGGACTGTCCTCAGTTTGGAACCCATGGAATGAAAATTTGTACAGCAGCAACATAATAAAAATAAAAGCAATCCTACCTGCTAACATTACAGAGTGCTTACTATTTGGTGCATATGAACTCATCTGACCCGCATAACACCCCTGAAACAGGTCCTATTACTATCCCCACTTCGCAGACAAGGAAACCGAAGCAGAGAGGGTGAGTAACTTGCCCCAGGTTATTCAATCCGTCAATAGAAGGGCCAGGATTGGAACCCAGGCATCTGGCTCCAGGACCTGTGCCTTTAACTGGATGAGGGCATGGTGGTCCGGACATCTGTCCTCCCCTGATGGCCCAGCAGTCAGTGGGAAATCAACGGTAACCTACGTCCTTTTGTTTGTGTGTGTGTTGAGCCAACAGATGAGGAGACACACACCTGGGGAATTTCCTTCCCTTGCAAGTTTCAACTCTACAGATCAGGCAGGCACTTGGGGCTGAGACCTGCTGGCCACAGGAGATCAGCCAGGAATCCCAGGGGAGGGACTGTCCAGTTATGGGAGGGACTGGAAGAACTGCAGAGGTTGCAGAATGAGTGGGGCCAAAAACACAGCTCAGGAGGGAAATGAGGTGTGGGAAAAAGCACGGCTTCACACATCCACCATCTCCACCTCTATGGGTTGAATTGTGTCCTCCCCACATTCATATGTTAAAGTCCTAACCCCCAGGACCTCAGCACCTGGCCTCATGTGGAGATTGGGTCTCTACAGAGGTAATCCCGTGAAAACGAGGTCATGAGGGTAGACTCCCAATCCATTCCAATATGATGGTTGTCTACTTATGAAAGGGCGATATTTGGACATACAGGGAGAGCCCCATGTAAAGATGGAGGCAGAAATTGGGGGGATACTTCTACAAGCCAAGGAACACCGAAGATTGTCACTGACCACAGGAAACTGGAAGAGAAGCAAGGAGGGGCTCCTCCTGGCTTCAGAAGGAACCAACCCTGCCTACACCTTGATCTCAGACTTTGAGCCTCCAGAGCTGCGGGAGAATACATTTCTGTTGTTGAAGCCCCCAGCCTGTGGTACTTGGCTACAGCAGCCGCAGCGAAATGACCCAGTGCCCCCCAGCTCTCTCCTGACCCCCGCTGCCACGCACCTCTACCATCGGTGGTGATGCCCAGACCGCTACTGCACAGAACCTGGAACTCGGCTGGGGGGGGGAGCAGGGACAGGGAAAAGAGGGGTCAGTGGTCATTGCTGAGCCTCAGCCACTCCCAAGGATGTGGCCCCTTGGTGTTGTGCAAGAGTCTGGGACCAAGATGCCTCCCCCCATGGCGGGGTCTGTGGTCTCTTCTTGGGGAGAGTCACCAGTGGCGAGATGCCCCCCACAAACCCATGGGGGCCAAGACCTCTAACATATGTGTGTGTTGGGGGGCCAGAGGCATCCCACTCCCAGGGTGATGAACTGGAAGGTGTACAGGGACGAAAAAGGTAGGCAGGGTCAGGCAGCAGGACGCTCACCAGAGTTCTTGGCGGGACACGGCTGGCAGGGCTCCCCAAATCCATGGTCTGGGCTAGCGCAGCAGCACTCGGATTTGGTGACCGCACCAGGGAAGGGGCGGGCGCAGGAGCCCTGCTCCAGGGCTCCATAGCAGGTGGTGCGCACATGGGTGTCCACGCACACGCGGCCGTCCGCGCCCACGGCCAGCCCCCCCAGGCAGTGGCAGCGAAAGGAGCCCTCGGTGTTGGTGCAGTGGCCGTTCACGCAGATGCCCGGAGTCTGGCACTCATCGATGTCTATGGGGGTGGGGGGGCCACAGGGGGCTCTGCAACAGGTACCAGTGCCCGCCCACCCCCACCTGCTCCTCCCCCAGTCTCTCCCCTCCCTGCCCATCACCATCACTTCCATCCCAGCCCGTCCTATCCAGCCCTTGGCCTCACCCACGCAGTAGCGGCCACCGGGTGCCAGCAGGAAGCCGGATTTGCAGAGACACGTGAAGCTGCCGTCCTCGTTGATGCACACTCCATTGGCACACATGGTGGTGGTGGCACACTCGTTGTGATCTAGAGACACCCGAGAGGTGGGATCCCATCCCGGCCCCTCGCTGGCCCAGCCCTGCCTACAGACCAGCCCCTCCCGCTCACTCATATGCAGCACAGCAGAGCAAGGGCTGAGCGCCCAGGACCCCACCCAGGGGCCGGGGGCCCGACCGGGCAGCGCATGGCTTGTCTGTGATTCTGTCTGCCTGGATATCAGTCTGTCTGCTGGAACGTGAGCTCCCCTGGGGCACGACAGGGCTGCCTGCTCAGTCTGCATCTTCCTCCTGGCACAGGTAAGTGCTCCATAAATATTTGTTCAAAGTTAAATGAATGAGATGGTGGTTGCACGGCACTGAGCGTATACCAAACGCCGCTGAAATGTTCGCTTCTAAATGATTAAATTTATCTGGTGTGAGTCTCACCTCAATTTAAAACAAAGAAAAGGGGAAAACAGCTGACAAGAACATAGTCTAATTGAAAGGAAGTGGTAGGTGCAGAAACAAGTACGAAAGTATCACTTTTGCACAAAAAGGACTGCACCAGAAAAGGAAAAAGAAATGAATGAATGAAAGATGCACACAAGAATCTGTACATGAATGTCCACGGCAGTATTTTTTTCCATAGTTGCGAAAAGTGGAAACAGTCCAGATGTCCATCGCCGAGGAGTGAAGAAACAAGATGTGGCCCTCCACCCACACATGGGCACGTCACTTGGCCACCAACAGGGGCGAGGCGCCAACACACGCTGCCCCGTGGAAGACACGGAACCCCACCGGGAGCCAGAGGCCGGCACCCCCCCAAGGTCCCAATCCCACACTCTCAGCTAGACTCGCTGCCACGCAACAGGTCCGAGGACGTGCTTCGGTCCAGGGTCAGACAGCCCTTGCTGGGATTCATGGAATGAACTCCGGAGGGAGGGAATGAAGGAGTCGGGGCAACAAAGCGCAAGAAGGATCTCGGGCAGGTTGGGTGGGTTCAGAAGGGGGAGCAGCGGCTCCATCTTCGGGAGAGGGTGGGTGACGCGGCAGAGGAGACGGGCAAGGTGGCCCTCGCGGGAGCCCCCGGAGCCCCCAGGCCCCCCACCCGCCCACCCATCCCCAACTCACCCACACAGTTCTTGCCGCCGGGGCCCAGCTCGAAGCCCGCGTTGCAGACACACCGGAAGCTGCCCTCCGTGTTGACGCAGCGGCCGTGGTGGCAGAGGCTGCTGCCAACAAGGCACTCGTCCACGTCTGCGGTGGGGGGAGGCGGCAGCCAGTCAGACTGCGATGCGGGCCGCAGATGCGGGCCAGGCAGCCCCGGCGTCCCCGCTCTCCGATGGACAGCCATACCCACGCACGCCTGCTTGGCCCGCGTCGCCTGGAAGCCCTCGCGGCACCGGCAGTGGTAGGAGCCAGGGGTGTTGACGCAGTCTCCGTGGTGGCAGGGGCTGCTGGCGCATTCGTCCACGTCTGTGGGCAGAGGACCCTGAGCCCCCGCCCGGCAGGTAGGCCCCGCCCACCCGGCAGGTAGGCCCCACCCACCCAGCCCCGACTCACCGATGCACTCCCCTCGAACGTCCTGCGTGTAGCCCCCGTTACACTCGCAGCGGTAGCTAGAAGGGGTGGGCAGGCAGCGGCCGTTGAGACACAGATTGGTGAAGTGTCGGCAGATGTCGATGGTCTGGTTCAAGGTGGCTGTGCCTGAGGGCGGGGTCAATAGGTGCACCTGAGTGGAGGCCTTTCCTCTGGGCTGGGACTCCCACTCTGAGGCTGGAACCCTGCGCACGTCGGCCTGGCGGCCTGGCGTGGTGCCCTAACTGCAGACCCGCACACTGGCTGAGACCCCTACCCAAGGCCCAAACCCTGACTTTGAGACCCAGATCCCAAATCTAGCCCCACCCCCAGACCACTGTCAGTACTTTCCTCTCTACTGCCCAGGCCAAGACCCCCACTCCCCAAAGCCCTGACCCTCCCTCTGAGGCCTGGACCCCCTCCCCCAAGTCTTGGATCCCTCCTCCCAAGTCCCAGGCCTCACCAATGTGGGCATTACCAAGGCCCAGGCTGGGAACACCACGCCCACTGGAGCCATGGGGGCTGTGCCGCGCCGGCCCAAGGCCAGGACCCACACCGTTGGACCCAAAGCCAGGGAGACCAGGGAAGGGGCCAGGGTAGGAGGGCAGCAGTGGGAGCCCCTGCACACACAGTCGCTGGAACTCATCTGCAAAGAAGCAGGGTTTGAGGCCAGGCCCTCTGTCATGCCCCAGGGACCCTCCTCTGCAGGGAGCTCTGGGGGCAGAGGAGGGGGGGGGACAACCTCAGGCCACTCACCAGAGCCCCGCAGAGGACACGGCTCAGGGGCTGGGCCAGGTGCCCAGCACCTGCCCCTGTCACAGCAGCACCGTCTCTGAGTATAATGGCCGGCGAGGTCTCCAGCACAGCGGCCCACAATCAGTACAGAGAAGCAGGTGCCGGCCCGGTGGTCTGCGATGGGGAGGGGTCGGATCAGTTACCAGACCTGGGTTCAAATCCCAGCTCCACCAACACTGCCGGCAGGACAGGACTCCTTGCCGCCCTGTGCCTCGGTTTCCCCATCCCTGGAATGGGCGTGCTCAGAGCATTCACCTCCCTTCAGAAGAATGTTGCCAAGATAAAAAAGTGAAGCACACCGTATCGGGCACGTGGCCGATTCTCACTGAATGAGAATCTTATTATGAAGATTTCCAAATTATCCCAGGGAGATGGATTTGGGCTCATTCCAAGCAAAAGCCTTCCAACACCTACAGCGGACATTGGTAGTAAGCTCCCTGTCACTCTGGGCATTCAGCCACACTGAGGAACCCCTTGGTTCGGGGGGCTGCCCTGGTGGGAGGTCAGGCTGGACGCTCAAGCGAGGACACCAGGATCTGTGTCTATGTGCCTCCACCTGCCAGCCCTGGGCATTTGGGGAAACCTACGATGCTATGAATTTGAGGAGGGGCCCAAGGAGCAGACTGCTGGATTGATGACTAGAGCCCCGGGGGGAACTGAGACAGAGGCTCCCCAGCCAGGAGAACCATGGACACCCTTCCCCATCCCACTCTGCTCTGGAGTCTAACAGCTTTATGCAGTGATCAGATCTCTCAGGCTCAAAGAGTGTATTTCTAGCTTAAAAACGCACAAATCTTGGCCTGTGGCCCACAGTGAAACCTCTTCCACCAGCTGGGAGGGCCCCTGATAGCAGCCCCTGCCCTGCCCTGCCCCAGGCTGAGAAAACACGAAAATATTTCTCTTTTGAAAGAGAGAGAGAGAGAGAGACCACCAGCATGCGCACAAGCAGGGGGAGGGGCAGAGGGAGAGAGAGAATCCCAAGTATGCTAACACAACTCAGCACGGAGCCTGCTGGGGGTTTGATCTCATGACCCTGAGACCACCACCCAAGTCGAAATCAAGAGTAGGACGCTCAACCGAGCCACCCAGGTGCCCCAACACACAAACGTTTCTACCTCCCCTGCCCCAACCCATGGGGACCCCCAGGCGCACGTGTGGGAGTTGGGGCTCTGTACTCCCAGCACCATCCCAGGCCCTTGACAGGGGCAAGGCCTGCCCAGATGAGGGGAGGTCAACAGATTCATTCGAGGTCACACAGCTACTAAAGAGGGAGAGGGAACAGGAACGCAGATACCCGAACCCCAGGGCATCTGACCAAGCAGCTGCCTCTCAAGTAGGGAAGACAGAGACAGAATGTAAGAACTTTAACAAAAATGATGCTGCCTTTGCTTAGAAAGCACCAGCTGTGATCAGGCCCTGCCCCGTGCCCCCAACTGCACCGTTCTCTTGTCTTTGTGAACGGGTGTTGAGTATCAGCTACATCCAGCCCCCGGCATATCATTCCAAAATTGTATTTAATCCTCTCCATGACTCCAAGAGGTAGGTGTTGCCATGATCCCCATCTTACAGATGAGGAAGTTGGGGCACAGAGAGGTTAAGACACTTGGCCAAGGTCACAGAGTTTGTGAGCAGCTCAGGGAGCAGTTGGAACCCAGGATTGCATCCCAAGCCCATGTTCAGGGGCAACCTGACCTTGGTTCAAATCTAGGCTCCACCGTTTCGTAGCCGGGAGGGGACCCTTATTCCAGGGGACTTGCCCAGAGGTCCCCTGGAATAAGGGGGGACTTGCTTCCATGCTGACCATGACGGCCCCCAGGGGTGGAGGAATAGAAGGTCCAGCATTGGCCACAGCACGCTAGCAGAAGTCCGAACACAATATTCCCAGCCCTGCCTGGTAGAGGCCCAGCCAGAGGGGCCCTGGTGATGCTGGGGAACTGCCAAGCCCCTTCCCTCCTCCCCAGACCAGGACTCTGCCCATCCCCCACCACAAGGGTCCATATTCCTGGCTTGCCCCGTTAGCCACTGGCGATGGCTTAAGTCTACTGACGAGGTTCATCAAAACAGCAGGACAGGGAGTGAGAGCCCAGGGTCCCCTGCCCGTGGGGTGGGGTGTGGGGGATTACAGGAGGGTGGGCATCCAGGGGGAGGCATGGCCCAGAGGACCTCATCCTGGCTGGGGGGTCTGGGTAGGGCATGGGTATAGGCATGTATCTGTTCTGAACTTATTGAGTTGCCTCAAGCAAACCTCCCCTCTCTGGGCCTCAGTTTCCCTAGCTCAAAACAGAGGATGCTGGGCGGGGAGATGGGGTCCCCTAGAAAATGTCTGGAAAGGGCTCCTGGGTGGCTCAGTCAGTTAAGCATCAGACTCTTGGGTTTCGGCTCAGGTCATGATCTCAGGGTTGTGAGATGAAGCCCCCTCCACCTCAGGCTCACACTCAGGGGGGAGTCTGCTTCTCTCCGTCTCCCTCTGCCCCACCTCCGGCTAGCATGCGCTCTCTCTCAAATAAATAAATAAATAAATCTTAAAAAAAAAAAAGTGTCTGGGAGTAGAACGAGGAATATAGACAAGGAGTCAGAAAAACCAATGGGCAGAAGAAGGACACAGGCATGGAGGCTGGAGGGTCAGGGGGGCAGAGAGGCAGGGGGCCAGAGGGGCTTGCAGACTGGGGTCCAGAGAGCACAAAGGCTGATGGGTAGGGAGCCAGAATGCCAGACGGGATGGAGACCATGCTCCAGAGACCCGACAACAGAAAGACACAGAGACCCGAGGGCTAGATGAGCCCACAGGCCAGAGGGTTGCAAAGATGGATGAGCAAGGAGCCTGTCTCCTAACCGCCCTCTGTCCCTCCAGCCCCCTCAGGCCCCAGCTCACCCAGGCAGCGGGAGCCGTCCAGGCTGCTGGCAAACCCACGGGGACAGGTGCACACAAAGCTCCCGAGGGTGTTGGTGCAGTCGCCCCCAGAGCAGAGGCCCGGCATGCTGAGACACTCATCCACATCTGCGTAGACGGATGCCCAGTCAGAAGTGGGTCTGCCACCAGCCCTACCCCTCCTCTTCCTCCTCCTTGCCGGGGGAGCCTGAGCTGCCCAGAGCACAGAGCACAGAGGAGGTCCCTCCTCGCCGGCCTCCCCACCACCCACCTTCACACTTGGCGCTCTTCTCACTGAGCCGGTGTCCCGTCCGGCAGCGGCACTCGAAGGAGCCCACAGTGTTGATGCAGCTGCCCCCCTGGCACAAGCCTGGGACCGCCTGGCACTCATCCACATCTGCAAGGGGATGACAGGCCTATCAGAGGGAAGAACCAAGACCACGAGGGCTCCCACTCAGCCCTGGCTCCCAGCGTCTTCGTCCCTGCTCGCTGACTCCCTTACCTTGGCAGGCCCCTGTGCGGATATTGGGGATGAAGCCTCGGCGGCAGGGGTGCGGTTGTGCGGGGCAGAGCTCGCACGGGAGGCCCCAGGCACGGCCCACAGTAGCACAGCAGAGAGCCTTAGTGCCCACGAGGCCGGTGAGCTGGTGCTGGCAGCCCTCAGCGCCGACCTGGCCAAAGCAGGGGCCCGTCCGGTAGTCTGGGAGACAGATGGGTTTGGGCAGCTGGCCCCAAGCTGCCTCTGCACCCCAGAGCCTTCTGCTTCTCCATCCCCGCAGCCCGCAGCCTCCTTCCCAGCCTCCCTAATACCAACACAGCTGCCTTCACACTGTTGCCCATCCCCATGGGACAAACTCCCATTCAGCCTTCAAAACCCCTTCCTCCCCAAAGCGCTCTCCAACCAACCTCCAAAAAAGGGCCAGGACCTCCAAGCTCACAAAGCGCAGCGCACGTCGGGAGAATCCGGCCACTCCCCCCAGGCCCACCCTCCCTTCAGGTCTGGGCAGAGACCACAGATACCCAGCAGGAGCGCCTGTCTCATCCGTGAGCGTGTGTCTGGCCCTGACAAATCTCCCAGACTCAAGGAGGGACCCAGCATCGGCCCGAAGGCTCTGGACCCACAACACTACACCCCTGAACCCTGACCCCAGCCAAAGGGGGTCTCATTAGTGCCCCCATCTCTGTACACAGGCTCAGCTGTGGCTTCCTGGCTCCATCCTCCAGATGGTTCCAATCAAGGGGCTGGCAATGGACCAAGGGAAGCCCCTCCCAGAAGGAGAAGCCAAAGCCAACCCCCTAGACCCGTGTGGAGTTGCCGCACAGAAATCCACAGTGGTCCTGACTCCCTTAAGCCAAAACAATTCCAGAATCTCATCTAATTCACCCAGAACTCTGGAATCCCCCTCGCTCCCGCCTCTCTGGGGGCCCTCACCAGCCACCACCCACTCAGGCCTCCCCCTCTCACCCTCCCCACTGACCCTCCCTCACCCTCAGCCACCCCGAGCTGTTCCCGAGCTGTTCCCCTTCGGGTCAGCCCAAATTCCTAAAAGCAACCCCCCTCGTGCCGAGGTAACCCTTCCAGTCCCAGCTTCTGACTCATTGCTACACCCTCTCTGCCCCTGCTTCAGCCACAGATGGGCCTCCTCCCCCAGCAGCACCTCCCAACGCCGGGGTCATCCCAGACCCTGCCCACCTCCGCCGGCCTGGACTCCCGGGCCACACGGGGCAGTCCGACGGCTCTCACAGTCGAAACCCCACCAGCCTCACCGCCTGGGCATGCCCCACGCCGCCCACTCTGGTTGGCTTTCTCCTTCCCAGCTTCCCGTGGGCTCCGTGCGTTCTCTGCACCCTGAGTCCGCCCTCCCTCATCCGCTCAGCTTTGGGCCCACACGTGGGGCAGCCTGGGGCGTGGGTGCCCAGCTGCTTCCAACTCCTCCGCATCAACTTTCCATAAAACACCGTTGCTTCGTCATCTAAGGTTTGGCCAAAGGCTGCCAACAGGTGACCCCACCCACCTCAGCCATGGGAGTATTCTGACTGTGAGGGGTTGCAATAAAAGGGGGCTTGCTCCTCTCAGGAACTCTGACCTAGCACTTCCTCCAGGAAGCCCTCCCTGATGCCCTTCCCCGGAGCAACAGTTTCTCTGCCCTTCACAGCATCAGAGACAGCAGCAAGGAGGCCAGCTGGAGCTTCCCAGGGCCTGGCTACATCTCAGGGGCTGCCAGGAAGCCCCCCTCCACCCACCCAGGCCCTTACCCCACGCCCAGCTCGGTACCTCTCTCACACTGAGGCCCCATGAAGCCGTACACACAGGCGCAGTGGTTGGGTCCGATGCAGCGGCCCCCGTTGTGGCAACCACGGTCGCAGACAGCTGCAGAGGGCCAGGGGAGGCCGGCCTGAGCTCCCCCAGCAGCAGAGGGAGCTGGGGCCCAGAAAAGCCCGTTTTCACCCAGGAATCCCCACCATCGGGCCCAGACCCAATGATGAGACTGTGACGGTGAGTACGTCCCTCCAAACCCTGGTCCCCCAGAACAGTGACCCAGGGTGCTGGGCAGGTGGCAGCAGAGACCCGCCCTCCGGGATCCCGGGCCCCGGTGTCCACAGGGATACTCACGCTGCCCACACACAGTGCCTGTGTAGCCCCTTTGGCATAGGCAGGACTCCCCTCGGCAGCTGCCCCCATTCATGCAGCTCACGCTGCACCCCGACCCTGAGGACGGGGAGGAGGGACACACGGTGACGACAAGCGCCACGAGGCGCGTGAACAGCGGCAGGACTAGGCTTGCGTGGCCCAGCTCGGGTCCCTGCAGGCCTGCGCCAAAACCAGCCTGCGCCCCCAGTGGCATCCGGACGCCTCCAACCTTCTCCCCCGGCCCCCCGCTCACCTCGGCTCACCCCACAGCTGGGGGCCAGCTGCCCATCAGCACAGGCACACAGGTTGGGTCGGGAGCAGAAGCCCTCGCCGCAGGCGTGCCTACAGACGGCTGGCAGGGGCAGAGCGGGTGACGGTCAGGGCCAGGACCTGAGTCCTGCGCCCTCCCCACCCCATCAGTGCCCAGGCAAGGCTCTGGGTTTCTGCTGGAGCCATCGGGAGACGGGCTCTTTGGGCCAGAAGTGCTGAGCAGCAAGGACAGAAGCTGGACATGCTGGGTCGGTGACTGTGGTGTTGGGCCGGAGGGCTCTCCTGGGAGGGGAGCCAGATTTGAGAACCCCGAGGTGGCGGGTACAGACTGGCAGAGAGATACAGACAGAGATGGGGAGAGACAGAGACTGAGAGAGAGAGACAGGCAGGCAGAGAGCCAGATTCGAGAACCCCGAGGTGGCGGGTACAGACTGGCAGAGAGATACAGACAGAGATGGGGAGAGACAGAGACTGAGAGAGAGACAGGCAGGCAGAGAGACTTCAAAGGGCTTGAAGTAGGAGGAACAACAGTAGAAGGGGTGTTTGGAGTGTGGAAAGGCTCGTAGGAGCCCGGGAGGAAGCATGCAGGTCAGGAGGCTGGCCGAGAGGGGAGAGGACAGAATTCCAGGGATAATGAGGGCACTCCCTCCACCCAGCAGGTAAGGCAATGGACATGAACATGGCAGGTGGCCTGGGAGCCTCAGGACAGGCAAGGGCCAATCCTGTGGTTCAGCCTGATGCCCCTGGCCAAGTCCACTTGGAAGCAGGGCTGGGCTTGCCAGCAGGTCAGAGAGCTGCCCCGGCGTCCCCTGCCTGAGCCCCCCCACTTCCAGGTGGCGGTGGCACTCACGAACGACACACTGGTTCCCGCCTGGCAACGTCCTCCAGCCGGGGCAGCAGTAGGTGTGGAAACGGGAGCCGCACACATTGGGCCTTCGGGAGAGCATGGCACAGCTGGTGAGCCCCCGTCCTGCGAGACGTTCCCTGGGCCTCGCTCCCCCCACCCAGCAGGACAGCCCAGCCCAGCCCTGCCCACACCCCAGGGCCTCTCCGCATGCCTGGTACCACGCACCCCTGCAAGATGCCGGGGCTGCCACGCCTGTGCACACGTCCGGGGCCTGCAGACTCCAAGGCCCTGTCCCAACGGCCCTGGACTCCCACCACGCACAACAGGGCCGTCCAGGCCAGCAGGAGTCGAGCCAGGGGGCCCCAGGCCATGGTGAAAGCACCAGCCCCTCTCTTTGCCAAGCACAGACCCTTCAGAACCATGATGTGTCCCTCGGAGGCTGCAGAGAGGAAGCAGAGTCAACCCCAGCAGAAGCCCTTGGCCACGGACTACCCAGAACCAGGAGCGCCGGGATGGTTGCGGGGCTGGGGGAAACGGGGTGGGGGGAAGGGCCTAGGCAGAAGGGAGGGAGGGGAAGAAGGTGGGGGTGCCCCCCTACCAGGAGGCGGCTGGTTCTCTCCCGAACCTGAAGGATGGGAGGGAGGAGATGGAGACAGAGCCACTCCTGGTGTAGGAGATGACCAGGTGAAGGGGAGGAGGAAGGAAGCTGAGTATTTGGAGGACAGAAGGTAGAATAAATGGCCTGAGACAGCCCAGGGAGGTGGTGGGGGGGGGCTACTGGAGCCCAGGGAGGCATCCAGCCCTGACCCAGAAGCAGGCGAACAATCAGAGCAGGCTTCTTGGAGGAGGTGTGATGTCTCAGAGATGGAGTTAGCCAAGAAAAGGGTGCTGGGGCAGAGTGCACAGCGAATGCAGAGGGAGAGGACAGGCAGGGCCGGTGTCGCAGGAGTGCACTGTGTAGTGGAGCTTCTACTTGTAGATCTAGGGGATGGAGAGCCCTTAAAGGGCTTGAAGTAGGAGGAACAACAGTAGAATGGGTGTTTGGAGTGTGGAAAGGCTCGCAGGAGCCTGGGAGGAAGCATGCAGGTCAGGAGGCTGGCTGAGAGGGGAGAGGACAGAATTCCAGGGATAATGAGGAGGTGGAGTCACCAGGAGTTGGAGGCTGGTTCCAAAGGAGGCAGGAGGCATTGAGGAGACTCCCAGAATTCTGGCTGGGATGGGATGGGTGGGGAGAGGGCAGAGGGGGATGGGATGGGTGGGGAGATAGGTGGCAGGTGCACATTCTAGGTGGGGCACTCCCTCCACCCAGCAGGGAAGGGATAGCTTTTGTGCCCATTTCTCGGATAAGCAAACTAAGGCCATCACGCAGTTAGTGAGGGGCTGGCGGTGGGTGAGTGCTGAAGCCTAGGTAGAAGGGAGGGAGGGGAAGAGGGTGGGGGTGCCCCCCCACCAGGAGGCGGCTGGTTCTCTCCCGGACCTGAAGGATGGGAGGGAGGAGATGGAGACAGGGCCACTCCTGGTGTAGGAGATGACCAGGTGAAGGGGAGGAGGAGGGAAGCTGAATATTTGGAGGACAGAAGGTAGAATAAATGGCCTTGGAGGGGCGGGGGGCTTTCAGGTCCTACTTTCCAGACCAGGGAGAAGAATTGGGCCTAGGTAGGGATCGGGCAGGGAATATGCTGTGTGCCATTGGGCAGGTGGCTGCCCCTCTCTGGGCCTTGGGGTGACAGAAGAGCCTGACCAGGTGGTCCCAAGGTCCTTGGGGAAGGAAGAGACCCTTGTCAACTTTGGCGGAGAAGAGTCGGCCTGGCTGGGGAGGGACTCCCCCTTCTTGCTTCCAAGCCACTCCACGCCAGTCTGCGTCCCGAGGACGCCTTCTCAAGGCAGCCTCCCTCCCCGCCTCCCCCAGCCTCCGGGGGCCCTGGCCTGGCCTGACCCGGCCCCCCCCCCGCCCCGCCTCCGCGCCCCGCGCCCCGCGCCGGGGAGGTGCTCGAATGAATGAGCGGGGAAGGCGCGCGTGGCGGCGCGGGCGGGAAGCGAGCGGTCTCGGGCTCCGCGGACGAGGAGGGGGCCCGCGGGCCGCGCTCTCCACCCGGGCAGGGCCGAGGAGCGAGGTCCCCCCGGGCCGCGACCACGCTCGGCTCCGCCCTCACCTGCGGGTCGGGTCCTACCGCCGCCCGCGCCCGCGCGGATGCCGGCGCCCCAGTCCCGCGGCGAGAGGGGAGCGGGTGGGCCCGGGGCTGCGGCCGCGAACAAAGGAATCCCCTCCCCCGCCCCCGCCCCCGCCCCCGCCCCGGCCTCCCCCGCCCCGCCGTCCCCGCTCGCACCCCGCCGCGGGCCCCGCGCTTTCCCGACCTGCGAGCCGGCGCGCGTGGACGCAGGCACGGAGAGCGGACGCGGGGCTCCGCGCTGGAGGGTTGGCTCGCACCGCGCCGGGCGCCCGGGGCCGCAACGCCAACCGAGAGGCCGACCCCGCCGCGATCGCAGCCCGGAGCCGCCGCTCGGGGGGGGGGGGGGGGGGAGGGGAGGAGTTGGGGGAGGGCGCGTTTACACCTCGAAGCTCCCGGGGCGGGGGCAGAGGGCTCCGATCCGGACTGGGGGAGGGGCTGGAGCTGGGGGAGGGCCCGGGCTGCGGATGAGACTCGGAGGGGTTGGAGAAACGGGAGGGGGGACACAGAGCTCAGGCCCGGGCTGAGACGCTGGACGGGGGTGGGGGGGCCCTCAGGGCATTTGGAGGAGGGAGGGGGGCTGCGGGGACCGCGTTTTCGGATAGGAATGGGGCTCCGATTTGGGGCGGCCGGGAAGAAAGCCAGGGCCGGGAGGTCCCGGGACTCACCTAGGAGGCCCTCCTCCGTCCTCTCAAGCCGCCTCCCCTTCCCTCGGGCAAAGAGAATTCCGAGAGTGACGTTGGGAACTCACCTGGCGGCGCCTGGAGCCTGGGTTCTTAACTAGACTAAGATCCGGAGGCCCCTAAGAAAGTAGTCAAAACATTGGGCAAAGATGCCTTCCTGGGGAGAAGGTCCACAATTTTCATCTGATTCTCAAAATGAAGAGTTTAAGAATCCAAAAGGTCTAGACTTTATGAACCTCAGAATTTTAGCTGCCAGTGTGTACTATATACTCGAAGTGAAAATTTTTAGGTTCCACCCACCACTTTATTACCTTTAAGAACAGACACCACCAGTGACCCTTAGGTTGGGGATCAAGTCTGAGCTGTTTGTTGGACCTGAAACTTAGTTATGCCACTCAGCAAACTCCTATGCACCTGACAAAACCCAGTTCTAAAAGCCCCTCCCCAGGGCACCTGGGTGGCTCAGTTGGTTGGGCATCTGCCTTCTGCTCAGGTCATGTTCTGGGGGTCCTGGGATTGAGCCCCCCATTGAGCTCGCTGCTCAGCAGGTAGCCTGCCTCTCCCTCTCCCTTTGCCCCTCCCCTTCCTCATGCACTCTCTCTCTCTCTCTCAAATAAATACAATCTTAAAAAGTTTTTTTTAATTTTTTTTTTAAAGATTTTATTTATTTGACAGAGAGAGACACAGCGAGAGAGAGAACACAAGCAGGGGGAGTAGTTTTTTTAAAAAAGCCCCTCCCCACTCCCAAATTGTTAGTTTACCCTATTGAATTCCCAAAGCTGTGTGGATCATGTCTCCATCACAGCACTTCTGGAATGTAATAAATAAATAGTAAAAATAATTTGAGCTAATATTTATTCAATGCTTTTATGCCAGGCTTGGTGCTAACGGTGTCATACACATTATTTTATTCAATAACTAAAAACCCTATGAGGGAGATACTCATAATCTCCCAATGTGGGTGCCAGGAGACAGACCTGGACTCCAACACTCCTGAGTTGGAGAGAGGGACTCCCGGGGTCGGGGAGCGGAGGAAAGGAGCATTCTGTTTGGCTACGGGAGGCTTGAGGGTTCAGTACAAAGGAGCAGATCAGAAAAGGGGAGGGAAGGGCAAGCAGAGGAAACAGCTCAGGCAAAGGCCAGGAGACAAGAGGGTGTGGAAAATGCAGGAATTGAATGAGGCTGGAGCTTTGGGGGAGCAGAGAAAGGGAGAAAGGGAAAGAGGGAGTCTGGCCAGGTAAGCAGAGGCCAGGAGCCCTCGGGAGGCTCCCCCTACATGGTAGGGTTCCCAGGAAGGAGAATCACTCCAGAGGCTGCACTGTGGGGGTTAGAACTGGGTCTGGGAGCAGCCAGGGATGGGGTTTCTGGGGGAGGGTGGGCCAGGGAAGGAACCCCAGGACCAACCGGAACAGCAGCGACAGGTGGGATTCTAGTGCGGGAGGACCCAGGGGCTGTCATGGATGAGCCAGCTTCTGGGCACACTTCTGTCACCCCTTCCCAGGCTCCTTTGCCGGGGCGCACCCTGGTCTACTCTTCAGCTAACAGGCGAGTCTCACGTGGGCACGGGGATAGGCACCGCGGCCCCCAGAAACAGCCCAGAACATATGCAGAAGGTGGGGAGGAGCAGTCCCCCTCCAGGAAGGCAGTGTGGCTGAAGCGTCGTCGATGGCTAAGCCCACAGGAAATCTGGTGCATCAGGCAGTGGTTCAGTTCTAGAATTCTCACCATCTGCTCTCTGGAAGCAGTAGACAAGGAATCCACAGGGTTTGGTGAGCCAGAGGCGGTGGGGAGCTGAATGGAAATTCTCAATGACAGCAAAGAGCAAGTGCACCTTGTCATTGTGTCCCCTCCCCCCCACTACTGCCACGCCATCCTGCTTTCCAGTGGCACTCCTGCCTGGATCTTTCTGTGACCTCTACTGTCACTCCATTACATCACACTGTCCTGAAGGGGCACCTAGGTTCTCACCTGCCCCCCCAGCATCCCAGCGACACTGTGGACACTGTTGTAAGGGCAGAGCACGTCACAGTCTCCCTGTCAATAGTGCAGAATCCCCAAGTCCCTATTACAAGGTCACCTGCCACCCACTGTTGTCACCCTCTCATTGTCACCCATCGACGGAACACTGTGCTGTTTTCTGTTTACTCTGCTGCCTGTCACATCCGTGTTGTCATCTTTACACCTTCACCTTGTTGCTGTGACAATTGTCACCAGCTAACGATTATACCAGCACCCAGAGTGCCAGGGTTTTGAAACTGCAAGAGACAGAAATCATCCTCCACAGAAAGGGCCCTTGGTTGCACAGAGATTCCCCCCGCAGAGGAGGCTGCAGCCAGCAAAATGACTCCCCAGTTGCCCACAGATCTGGTCCCGCAGAGACACCTTCCATTCCCCCTCTATTCCCCGGGGCTCAGATGATGCTCAATGATCCCAGACGCCGGAAATCAGGGCCACCCTCGGCAAAACGGAGTCCGGGGGGCTCCCACTTCTTCCAACACCAGCATCTGTCAAATTTGGGGGCAGGGGTGCCTGGGGGGAGGGGTGTGGAGAGGTGTGTCCCTACCGTGTCCCTACCGTGCTGTGAGGGGGCCAGGAAGATGGGATCTGGTGTTTAGAAGTCCTGTCATGGGCTCTGTCTCGCGGGGGGTGCATTTCCCAGACCCAGGGAAAAGTCACTTGAGTCACCTGATAGCCAAGTCCTGTATGCTGTGTGCTCCTAACGTCATCAGCCCCGTTCCTGTCACACCTCCCAACATCTTCCTGCTGTCCATCACCATCAGAGACTGTCTTAACGTTGTCATCTCCCATAGCCATACTGCCTCCCCACTGCCGCCTGTCATTTTCACACACTGTCTCATTGTCCTTTACCCCCGGATCCCAGCCTCCCTACCAACAGCACACCAATCCCCAGGGGGGCTCTTCTATTACAATGTCATCTGTCACTGTCAGCCTGTCTCCTCTTGGCCACCTGTTGTCACGCTGTCTGTCCTTCACTCCCAGCTCCTATTAATTGTCACCTGTCCCTGTTACCCTGAGCACCCCACACCGCTGTCCCCTGTTGAGGTCATGATGGAATGTCTGAGTCATTCCAGCTCCACTCTTTCTTCCCACACGGACCCCACCCACCCCCATGATTTTGTGTGCAGTTCTGAAGTCCCCTCCTGCAGACATGACACCAGTGTGTGTGTCCTGGGCTCGGAGACCCCCCCCCCATGTCCATTAGCCTGGGCCCTGAGGAAGGGATGGAGACAGGGCGGGCAGAGCATGCCCAAGAGCACAGGGCCAGGACTGGGGACAAACACACATGCCCGGGGGTGCCTGCAGTCTGTGCTATGTGGGGTGCTGCGCCTGCCCAGGCCGGGTGGCCTGGGGACAGAGCTCTCTTTGTCTGAGCACAGGAAGCAGCTGAGCCAGGGAGGATGGAGCACATGGGAGGGGAGTTTGGCCAGATGCCTGGGAATGAGACCGGGGCGTGGTGGGTCCTGGAGGTCCAGGGGAAGGCCCAGAGGAGGTCAGATGCAAGCCAGGAGGAGCAGAGAGAGCAGCTGGACCCTGAGGGCTTCCCCATCCGGTTCTCTGGACGTGACAAGACCCCCCAGTTCATGGAGTGCTCACTGTGTGCCGGGCTGGACCCTCAGAACAGACCCCCGAGGCGGCTTGGCTATCTTTCCCATTGCACAGGTGGGGAAACTGAGGCACAGAGCCCCCAAGTCCCTCACCCCAGCCCCCCAGCCAGTAAAGAACACAGACGGATTTGAACTCAGGCCACAAAGCACCATACCTCAGTCTGCTGGGCAAGGGGAGGTGGCAGAGTCCCGTGTCTCCGATATATATAGATCTATTCTTTTTTCTCTAACAATAAACAAATGTTAGCACCTATATACATTGTTCCATCCTTGATTTTTTCCTCTTTGTAAAAACTTATTTTACTTATAAACTCAATAAGTTAGCTTTTTTTTTTTTTTACTGGTTTTATTTAAAAATTAAGGTACAATTCACATAACATACAATTAACCATTTTGGGGGCTCCTGGCCGGCTCGGTCAGTGGAGCATGCAACTCTTGATATTGAGAGTTCGAGCCCCACTTTGGGTGTAGAGATGACTTAAAAATAGAATCGTAGAGGTGCCTGGGTGGCTCAGTCGGTTAAATGTCGGACTCTGGGCGCCTGGGTGGCTCAGCTGGTTAAGCGACTGCTTTCGGCTCAGGTCATGATCCTGGAGTCCCTGGATCGAGTCCCACATCGGGCTCCCTGCTCGGCAGAGAGCCTGCTTCTCCCTCTGACCCTCCCCCCTCTCATGTGCTCTCTCTGTCTCAAATAAATAAATAAAATCTTTAAAAAAAAATAAAATAAAAAATAAATGTCGGACTCTTGGGGCGCCTGGGTGGCTCAGTTGGTTAAGCGACTGCCTCCGGCTCGGGTCATGATCCTGGAGTCCCGGGATCGAGACCCGCATGGGGCTCCCTGCTCGGTGGGGAGTCTGCTTCTCCCTCTGACCCTCCTTCCCTCTCATGCTCTCTGTCTCTCATTCTCTCTCTCGCAAATAAATAAAATCTTAAAAATAAATAAATAAATAAATAAATAAATGTCGGACTCTTGATCTCAGCTCAGGTCTTGATATTATAGGGTCGTGGGTTCAAGCTCTGCGTTGGGCTCCACACTAGGCATTGGAGCCTACTTCAAAAAAAAAAAAACATAAAATTAAAAAAAATGAATAGAATCATACAAAATGTACTCTTTTATTTTATTTTTTTTTAAAGATTTCATTTATTTATTTGACAGAGAGAGAGAGCACCCAAGCAGGGGGGACAGCAGAGGGAGAGGGAGAAGCAGGCTCCGCACTGAGCAGGGAGCCCGATGTGGGGCTCGATCCCAGGACCCCGAGATCATGACCTGAGCCGAAGGCAGACGTTTAACCGACTGAGCCACCCAGGCGCCCCCAAAATGTAGTCTTTTAATCTGGTTTCTTTCCCTATACAGAATGATTTCGAGGTTCATCCACATTGCAGCAAATATGGTTGTTTTGTTTCTTTTAATGACTGAATGATATTCTGTTGTATGGATGGACCACAGTCTGTGTGTCCATTCATCATTTGACAGACATGTGGGTTGTTTCCACCTTTTGATGATTGTGAATAGTGCTGCAATGAATATACTTGCTCTTTTCACTTCTTCTTTTTTTTTTTTTAAGATTCTATTTTTAAGTCATCTCTACACCCAGCATGGGGCTCGAACTCACAACACCGAGATCAAGAGTCACACACTCCACTGACTGAGCCAGCCAGGCGCCCCTAGTCTTTTCACTTCTTAAGACATTTGGTCCTATTTCTGTGTCAGTTTGGAGAGAACTTGCTCATCCTTTTTTATGTCTACAGGGGACTCCATGGATGAGCCGAACTGTCATTTTTTTTTAGCTAGTCACCTACTGATGCACATGCGGGTGTTGAACCTTTCGTAATTTCAGACAGCATTTCAGGAAATGCCATGCAGGCTTTTTAGAAATCTTTTTGTTGTGGAAAATGTCAAACATATGCAAAAATAGAGCGAATATATAGACAGCGGGGTGAACCCCCATGGATTCGTCGTTCGGCTTCGATAATTACATTGTCACCTTCCGCCTGACCAGCCTGTCTGCTGAAGGAACAATGGACAGAGTAGAGACGCCTGGAAGATGACAACCCCCAACAGGATCCACCAGCGGGGAGCAGAAGCCCAAGAGGCACCTGGGACCACCGTCCCAGGGGACTGCAAAGGAGCCACAGTGACAGGGAGGATGGGAACAGCACGTCCACGGGGCATGACAAGGAGCTCTGCGGAGAGGATTAGGAGTCATCTTGGGGCTGTTGACGAGGGTTAGCCATCACGTGGTCGAGCCATCACTCAGCCCAGGGGAAGGAAGGATGGTCACTGCTGATGCCAGGCTGCCAGCCAGGGGGACTGGTGGAAGTAAGACCACCCTGCAAAGACCCTCGGAGGTCCGAGGCAGGGACCTCCAAGTGGGAAGGACCTCCCAACACTCCCATGACAGACAAAGCAGACAGAGCCGTGGAACAGTAACGGGCAAACATTTCCCGAGCTGAAGGCAGACCTGTGTCTCCAAAGGTCTCAGACTCCCCCCATGACACACCCCGGAGAAGGGACATGTACCTGCCACATCTGGAATGTCATGACATAGAAGATGAAGTCCAAAAGTTAGAAGGCGACGGACAACCACTCCGCACTGTTGGGAGGCGAGCAGGGGTGATGCCAAGAAGATACCACCTCAGTCCCACTAAGAAGGCAGTTATAAGAACCAAGGAAAATGCCCAGAAGAGATGAGAAGAAGTTGGAGCCTTGTGCATGGTTAGTGGGAATGTGTATGGTGCAGTGTCTGTAGAAAACAGTATGGCGGGTCCTCAAACAGTGAAGCATCGTTCATGATCCAGCTGTTGCACTCCTGGGTCTAAACCCAAGAGAACTGAAAGCACGGACTTGAACAGATATGGGAACACCCATGTTCCTGGCAACACGATTCACAATAGCCAAAAGGTGGACGCAACCCAAGTGTCCATTGACAGGTGAACGGGTGAACAAAATGTGGTCCATCCATAGAGCGGAATATGATTCGGCAAAAAGGGAAGGAAATTTTGACACGTTTTATAACGTGGATGAACTTTGAGGGCATTATACTCAGTGAAATAACCCAAACACAAAAGGACAGCTCCTGTAGGATTCCACTTCTATGAGGTCCCTAGAGGAGTCAGATCCACAGAGACAGGAAGTAAATGGTGGGAGCCAGGGGCTGGGGGTGGGGACGCGGGGGAGGGGACCTCAGTGTTTCATGAGGACAGAGCTTCATTTTGGGAGGATGAGAAAGTTTGGGAAATGGATGGTGGGGATGGTTGCACAACAATGTTAAGTAACCATTCCACAATATATATGTATATCAAATCATCACACGGTACACTTTAAATAAATACGATTATATTTGTCAATTATTCCTCAATGAAGTTGGGGGATAATTGTAAGAATTTAAAAAGTGGGTAAGATGGTAAATTTTAGGTTATACGTATTTCATCACAATGTTTAAAAAAAATGCAGGGACGCCTGGATGGTTCAGTTGGTTAAGCGTCTGCCTTTGGCTCGGGTCATGGTCCCAGGGTCCTGGGATCGAGTCCCTCATCAGGCTCCCTGCTCAGTGGGGAGCCTGCTTCCCCCTCTCCCTGCAGCTCTCCCTGCTTGTGCTCTCTCTCCTCTCTCTGACAAAAAAATAAGTAAAATCTTTTTTTTAAATGTGGAGGCCAGAGTTTCACCTCTGGGCTCCTCCAAGCCTCGTCTGACACAGCATCCTTCCCTACCTGAGGCTCCTTCCCTACCTGGGGCCTCTGTCGCTGGAGGGGTGGGGCTGGCCAGTCTCATCCCCAGGGCAGCCCCAGAAGCGTGGAGTCATGTCGGTTCACTGAGGGCTCAGAGTTTTTCTCAGTTTTTGTTTTCTCTCTTGTTGGAGAAAAAAAGTCTGGATGTTTATGCAGCTCTAGGACAAAGAGTTGCTGGCTGCCATTTCACACATCACGCATTTCCTGTACTTTTGACAGTTCTGTCGCATTTCCAAAGTTATCATCTCTGCCACCAGGGAGGGCAGACTTGGCCACTGGTTTCTGGGAGGCAGCTGGAGCCGCAGGGCTGGTTGTACCCGCAACACGGGGCTTTGAATGCCGAGCGGATGGTCATGCACCTGTCTGATGCCTTCTGCCTGTGGACCTGCAGGAATCTCCCCCTGAGGTTGAAGGGTCTGTCAGTTTCCTATGGCGGCTGTGGCAAGCTTGGCGGCTTTAAGGAAACACAAATTTATTATCTTACCATTCTGGAACTCAGAAAGAAGTCTGAAAGGGCATTCACTGGGCTAACATCAAGGTGTCCTTAGGAGTGCGATCCTTCTGGAGACTCCAGGGGACAATCCCTTTCCTTGCATTTTCCACCTTCTAGAAGCTGCCTGCACTCCTAGAATCGTGGCCCCTTCCTCCATCTTCAAAGCCAGCAGCATAGCTCCTTCCAATCTCTCTCTGACCCCCGCCTCCTAGTTCTGAGAACCCTTGTGATGACATTGGATCCCCAGGTAATCCAGGATCTACGCCCTTCTCCAGATCCTTAACTGAATCCCATTGGCAAGTGTGTTTCCGTCCTGGGTAACCTATTCACAGGTTCCAGGGATTAGGATGTGGACATATTTGGGGGGTGCGTTACTTAGCCTACCACAGTGAGCTTCCCTGATGGAGAAGAAACCACAGCATTAGCACCGAGGAATGAGCAAGACGTGGTGTCCGAGCTGCGTGTCCGAGCTGAGCCTCTCGACCTGCAGACCTCGGTTCCCTCCTCTTCAAAATGGGAAAGAAAATCTCTCTTTTGGTCTTTTTCCTACAAAAATCAGGTGAAATCAAGCAGGTGGAAATGTGCAGTGTCCACATGGCCAACCCAGGACACAGGTGACCAGTGACCCAGGCCTGGGGTCAGCATTTCTTTCTGCAACAAACATTTATTGATCGCTTACTGTGTACCAGGCACTGGTGACAGGAGGGCAAGCAGAAATAGACTCAGACCCTGACCTCCCGTAGAGCCTGGGGGACATGCATTCAACTGACATTCACTGAGTGCCTACTATACACCAGGCACTGTTCTAGGTGCTGTGGGTTGGGGGCTGGATGTAGCAGCAAACAAAACACAGGTTCCTGGAATTCACATTCTAGTAGCGGTAAGTGCCACAGAAGGGAGGTGCCCGGTGCCCCAGGACCTGACTTAGGCTGGGGTGAGGGTCAGTAGAGGCTTCTCTAAGGCAGTGACACTTGCTCTGAGATTGGCCAGACAAGGAGTTAAATTGAGAGAAAGGAAGGGTAGAGCGTCCCATCAAGAGGGAACAGCATCAGCAAAGACCCTGGGTGAGTTTGCGGTGCTAGAGCATGGGAACAAGAGAGAGTGGAGGGAGGGGTGATCTGTGGGGACGTCCTTGCTATTTTAAGGTCAGTAGGGAGCCATCAAGGGCTTTTTGCAGAGGGTGATCACAAGTGGGCTCTGCAATGACCGGGGCCACTGGGCCAGGTGTGGGTTAGTCCTGCAAGGGGAGGTCAGACCTGGGCACCCACCCTTAGCTCTGCCATCTGCACCCATCTCTCTGGGGTTCTGGGATCTGCCCAGCCTGTCTCCAGATGGTCCCATCCACCCCCAGCTGCTGTCAGAGTCTCTCCTTGCAACTTCCTGCCCCGTCCCCCAAACTTCCAGGATGCCATTAGTTTGATCAACATCTATTAGTCATCTACTGTGTGCTAGGTGCTTTACATTTATTATCACATTGAGTTCCCCCAATAATCCTAGACAAAGGCATGAAGCCCAAGGTTACAACCTGAAGGCAGCCGGCAGCCACGGAAGGTTCCAGGCAGGGAGCCACACAATCTGATTTAAGTTTGAGGATTAAGTTGCCAAGAAGGGTGGTGTTAATCGAATCTGCCGCTAGGGGGCACTCGAGTCTTCCTATGGATTATCTTCAAAGCGGCACTGTGCAGATGGTGGGGGCTGCTGGCCACAGGTGACACGTGAGCACTTGAAATGTGGCCCGTCCGAATCCAAATGTAAGTGTAAAAATACACACCAGATTCCGAAGACTTCGTAAGAGAAAAAGAATGTAACATGCCCCATTAATGCTTTTAAAAATATCAGTGACATATTGAAATGATGATAATTGGGGCACATTGGGCTAAATAAGTTACATTATTAAAGTCTCATCAGTATCTTTTTACTTTTTTTTAAGTTTATTGATTTTTTAGTAATCTCTACATCCAAAATGGGGCTCGAACTCACGACCACGAGATCAAAGTCACACGCTCTTCTGACTGAGCCAGCCAGACGCCCCTTTAATTTCTTGTAATGTAAGACTGTATACATGGGTTGTTTATATTTCTATCAGCTGGAGCTGACTTTAGAGAGAAGTTACTATTTTTAACTGTTGTAAGGGAGCAAATTACCTTCTTTTTCTCTCATTTCCTCTTATATTGGTCATCCTTCAAGTTAACCATCTACGGTGTTTCTGACCAGGCTGTTCTCCTTGCTCACTGAGTAGAAGTCCATATTCATAGACCAAAAATAGAGTTGGGGGGTCATATAAATATGTAATCATATTGGATATACTTTTTTACCCAAGATATCTATGGAAACTGCTCAGACCCCCTGCTAAGGTCCTAATTCACTCTTTTTAATTTCTTAATAATCTTCCATGGTGTGGATAAACCATAATTTATTCAACCACATCTCTATGGACTAGTCTCCACTCGGTTTACAGGTTTTATTCCCTCCACTACCAAAAAGAAAAAGAGACAAAAAACCGTTACAATAGATATTTTTATGCCTATGCCTACATGTGCTAATGATTCTATTTCTAAGGGAAAGATTTCTAGGAGTGAGATGTTAGGTGAAGGATTCGTGTGTTTTTAATTTTAAAAGATTTTGTCAGGTCCTTGATATCAACAAATGGATTCCAAAGTTTATAGAGAAAGGCAAAGACCTAGACTAGCCAACACAGTACTGTAGAACAAAGTCAGAGGACTGACACTACCCAACGTCAAGACTTTCTATAAAGCTACAGTAATAAGGACTATGGTGTTGGCAAAAGAACAAAGAGATCAATGAAGCTGAACAGAAAGCCCAGAAATAGATCTCCACAGATAAAGTCAATTGATCTTTGACAAAGAAGCAGTCCTTTCAAGAGAGGGTGCTAGAAGAACTGGATGTCCATAGGCACAAAAACGAGTCTAGACACACACCTTACACCTTTCACAACAGTGAACCCAAAATGGATCATAATGAAGTACCTTGAATCAGCAAATTCAGAGACAGAAAGGAGAATCCAGGTTACCAGGGGCTGAGGGGGAGGGGAGTGGAGAGTTATTATTTAATGAGTACCATTTCTGTTTAGGATGATGAAAAGTTCTGGAAATAAACAGTTATGTGGTTGCACAGCATTGTGAATGTTCTAGATGCCACTGAGTTGTACACTTGCAAATGGTTAAAATGGTAAATTGTATATTATATATATTTTATCACACACACACACGGATCATAGACTTAGATGTAAAATGAAAATCTATAAAACTTCTAGAAGGAAACATGGGAAAAAATCTAGGTGATCTTGGGTTTGGCAATAGGTTTTTAGATACAACATTAAAAGCTTAATCCATTAAAGTAAAAAAAATGATGTTCAACTTTAATAAAATTAAAATTTTGGGGGGCGCCTGCTGGCTCAGTGGGTAGAACATACAACTTTTTTCTAAGATTTATGTATTTATTTGAGAGAGGGAGAGCACGAGAGCAAGAGAGTGAGCTCGGGGTGGGGGAGGGGCAGGAGAGAGAAACTTAAGCAGTCTCTGTGCTAGCGATGTGGGGCTCCATCTCATGACCCTGAGATCAGCACCCTGAGATTACTACCCAAGCCAAAACCAAGAGTCAGCTGCTTAACTCACTGTGCCACCCAGGCGCCCAGAACATATGACTCTTGATCTCGGGGTCATGAGTTCGAGCTCCATATTGGGTGTAGAGATTACTTAAGAATAAAATCTTAAAAAAAAAAAAATCAAAAGTTTTGCTCTTCAGAAGCTGCCTTTTACAAGACATAAATGGAAGGAATTAGTATCCAAAATCAATATTGTCAGGGCGAAGAATTCAAATCCTTTTGGAGAGCACATTCCTACCAACCATGTATGAGTGTACTTTTCCCCACAGTCTCACCAGCCATGAGTGTTAGCACTTTTAAAAGTCTTTCCCAGTTTGAGAAAGCAGTATCTCACTGTTACCTCAATATGCATGTTCTGACTCCCAGCCCTGTTGAGCACCTTTTCATGATTTTGAGTGACTTGGATTCATTTTTCTGTATACTGCTTATTCACATTTTTTGTCCCTTTTTTTTTTTCAATTTGAATTGTCTTTTTCTCAATTTATACATGCTCTTTGTCATCTGATTTATTGACTTCAAAATTTTGTGGTAGCTTTTACCACTCAGAGTTCCCTTTCCTTCTAAGGAAATTCTCTTTTGTCCTCAGATTGTATATGTAGTCACTTAGATTTCCTAGCAAGAATTTTATTCTTTTATATTTGAGTATTGGATCTATCTGGAATACATTTTTGCTTATTATATCAACAATAAATAGAGGCTTTACTAAGGGTCTACTTGTTTTTTCAGATGGATATTCAGAATTGGGCCAACACCATTTTTAAAATAAATCACCCTATTCCCTGTGAATTAAAATACCACTTTTCTCATATATAGATTTTCATAAATGCTGGGATATGTTCCTGGATTTCTGTTCTTTTTCTACTGAGCTACTTAACTAGTTCCATTCTAATACCTTATCAATTCAATTATCCCCCTAGTCTTTTTTACACTTGTCTTGGCACTTCAAGAAGAATAATTATTCTTTCTCTGTTGGGATGCTGAATGCAATCACATTAAATTTGTAACTTAGATTGTGAGTAATTTTTATTTGTTTTATGTCAACCCAACAAAGTGTCTTTCCATTGCTCCAGATCTTGCTTTATCTCTTTCAATGAGATTTTATAATTTTGCCTGTATTGTGTCTGTGCTGTTTTCCTTAAATTTATTCACATGTAGTTTGTCATTTGTAAATGTAGTGTTCCCTCATTTGCAAGTCTTTAATGCTAGAGAAATTCAATGTTTTGGTACAGTATTTCTATTCTATGCAGTCATCTTACTAAATTCTTGCTAGGGTGCCTGGGTGGCTCAGTTGGTTAAGCGACTGCCTTCGGCTCAGGTCATGATCCTGGAGTCCCTGGATCAAGTCCCGCATCGGGCTCCCTGCTCGGCAGGGAGTCTGCTTCTCCCTCTGACCCTCCCCCCTCTCATGTGCTCTCTCTCATTCTCTCTCTCTCAAATAAATAAATAAAATCTTAAAAAAAAAAAATTTAAAAAAAAATTCTTGCTAAAAGCACTTGATCAGAGTTCACCTTATCTCTTCTTTCCAAATGTCTTAGTCTTACTGTTTTCTTGTCTTACTGCATTTGCTGGAATCCCCAAGACAAAGTTAGAAAAGGACAGTAAGAGTTGGAGTATTGGCTTTTTTCTTAATTGGCATTTAGGCTAATATTTACTGCTGATTTTAGGGGAATTGCTTTTATTACATTTAAGCAACTTCTTTCTCCTTTTATATATTTTTTAAGTGTATTTATTTAAGTAATCTCCATACCCAATGTTGGGGCTCGAACTCCCAATCCTGAGATCAAGACTCGCTCTCCAACTAAGCCAACCACGCACCCCTCAATTTCTTTCTTTTTTTAGATTTTACTTCACTTTTATTAGAAATGGCTGCTGAATTTTATCAAATGCTTTTTAGTCCATGCTAATAAGACCATGTGTTTTTTTTCATTTGATAGAATACTTTTTATTGGACCTCTCTGGAATTCTGGAAATAAAGCTGTATCTCCCCACAGCTCTTTTTTTTGTACATTACTATCAAATGGCAATATTTGGTAATGTTTAGAATTTTTCTACATTCTTTTTTTTTTCTTAAAGATTTTATTTATTTTCTTGAGAGGGAGAGACAGAGATAGCAAAAGAGATGGTGAGAGAGCCCGATGCGGGGCTCAATCCCAGGACCCTGGGATCATGACCTGGGCTGAAGGCAGATGCTTAACCAACTGAGCCACCCAGACATCCTAGGAATTTCTGTATATAATGTTCTTTTCAGGGCTGCCAGCCTGGCTCAGTTGGAAGACCATGTGGCTCTTGATCTCTGGGTTGTGAGTTCGAGCCCCACATTGGGTATAGCGATTACCTAAAAATAAAATCTTTAGGGAAAAAAAGTTCCTTTTACTGTTTTCTAAATAGTTCACAAGTTTCCTCTTGGCTTCCTCTGTCATTCAACACACTGTACGGCAGGTTTGGGGAAGGGAGGGTGGCCAGGGGATGGGGGCGGGGATCGTGGTGCTCTCCTTTTGTTTATTTGCTTTTTCTCTTCCATTGAAGAATTTCATCCTTTGTAGAGAGTTTGGGTGTATCTTTTTCTTTGTTCCCGATTCTGCCAGGTGTATATCGTCTTGTGTGCACGTGTCTTACATCGACCCAGATAGTTCTGCGTTATCTCTAGCTCTTGTTTCTTCCTTTCTCAACGGACATTTTTTTGTTTGTTTGTTTGACTCAGAATTTGCACGCGTTTATTTATTGATTTTCTTGAGATATAATTCACACACCATAAACTTTATCTTTCAGCGTTCCTGGGTGGCTCAGTTGTTAGGCGTCTGCCTTCGGCTCAGGTCATGATCCCGGGATCCTGGGATCCAGCCCCGCATCGGGCTCCCTGCTCAGCGGGAAGCCTACTTCTCCCTCTCCCACTCCCCCTGCTTGTGTTCCCTCTCTCGCTGTGTCTGTTTCTGTCAAATAAATAAATAAAATCTTTAAAAAAAATTTATCTTTCAAAGTGTACAATTCAATGGTTTTTACTCGATTCACAAGGTTGTGCAACCAGCACCACAATCTAATCCCAGAACATTCTCATCACCCCGAAAAGAAACCTCATTCCCTTCTTCTCATTGCCCCTGAACTACTCATCTGCTCTCTGTCTCTATGGATTTGCCTGCTGGGGACATTTCATATCCATGGAATCCTACAGTATATGACCTTCGTGTCTGCTTTCGTTCACTACAGTCCTCAAGACTCACCCCCGTTGAAATGTATCAGCACTTTTTTTTTTTTTTTTTTTTTTTCTTTGAGACAGAGAGAATGAGAGACAGAGAGCATGAGAGGGAGGAGGGTCAGAGGGAGAAGCAGACTCCCTGCTGAGCAGGGAGCCCAATGCGGGATTCGATCCCGGGACTCCAGGATCATGACCTGAGCCGAAGGCAGTCGCTTAACCAACTGAGCCACTCAGGCGCCCTGTATCAGCACTTCTTACCCTTTATGGCTGGATAATACTCCAGTGTATGGAAGGATGGATAATGGCATTATCCATTCATCAGCTGATGGGCATTTGGGTTGTTTCCGTGTTTTAGCTGTTATGAGGCACTTGGTTAGGAAGATCCACACACATGGCTTCTGGGGAGTCTGGTCTGTTACCTCCAGCTGCCCACAGGACCCCTGGCTGTACATCCCCACCTTCGCCATCCACTCGCTCAGCAATGGAGCCCAGCCCCCTCCAAACCCCCACCCAGCAAAAATAATGATGCAATGAACTCGATTGTTCCTCTTTTTCATTTTAAAAACAGCCTTCTGTTCTTACGTTATTGATCTAATCAGTATATCTTCTGCTATTTCTCTGAAGATAATAATGGTGGTGTTGTGTTGCTTTTTCTCTCTCTCTTTGCTTTTTTTTTTTTTTTTCCCCCTGAGTTTGTTTGTTTGTCCGGTGTTTATTCTGGTTTCTGCCTTGCATTTTGAAGGTTTCTCTAAATCTTATATTTGAATGCGAGGCACAGGGGCTGAAAATGATGGGACTGGGGGTTCATACTGGTGGGGAGTTTCACTGAAGCTGAGCTCCTCCTCCCCATACATCAGTCCCTAGAGAACTTTTCTCTGGGACCATTAGGTTTCTCCAGAGAGGACTCCCAGTCTCCGGGGGTGAGGGAGTGCCCTTGGCTTTCTTGGGACGCAGCAGGGAAGGGGTTGGTGATCTCCTCCAATACAGAAGCTTTCGCCCCATCCCTTGTTCTTTTTTTTTTTAATATTTTATTTATTTATTTATTTTGGGGGGAGGGGCAGAGGGAGAGAGAATCTCAAGCAGAGGTCCCGCTGAGTGTAAAGCCTTATGTGGGGCTCAATCTCACAACCCTGAGATCATGACCTGAGCCAAAACCAAGAGTCAGATGCTTAAGTGACGGAGCCACTGAGACGCTCCCGCCACCATCCTTTGTTCTCAACATGGCATCTCTTACTTCCTCCTCACACCCGGTACCTCTCAGGTGGGGGCTAATTTCACCAGAGAATCAACTTCCTCCCTATTACTTCTTCAAATCCTACTCCTTCTCCTCAGTAGTCTTTCACTGAGCACCTACTAACTGACAAGCACCTTCGAGGGCCTGGCCATATAGTGCTGAGCAAATCAGATAATCCCTGCCACTTGGAGCTTGCCCATTCTAGTTCCTTCTGGAAACTTCTCTATTGGAATAGCTGGATTTAACCTCCATGTCCCTTAAAATTTTTTCTCCCATAGTTCCCATCTCTCATTAATTAGCCTTATCTATATTTGGTCCTTTTTCTAACTACTTTTTTTTTGTTTCATGATAGTAGACATTTTCCCATGTCAGTAAGTATATACCTAGCTCATCTTTTTTTTTTTTTAATGATCATATAGTACTCTACTATATGGCCATAGCATTATATACTTAACCGATATTCTATTATTGGACACTTAGGTGGCTTCTGGTTTATTACTATTATTATAATAGATATAACTATATTATATATATATAACTATATTGTGTACATATTATTATATATAATTATATAGATAGTTATTTAACTACATTACATATATATTTTACGTATATATAGAATATATAAATAAAAATATGTTGTATGTAGGTAATATACATATATGTTATATATTACTGTATATTCTATATTCTATACATTATATAGGTTGCTAAAACTTTAAGTCTTTAATTTTTGTCTTAGAATTGAGACCTAAAAGTAGAATTTCTGGGTGAAAGGCCATTTATTAAACTTTTGGATACATGTCGTCAGTTGCCTTCCAGAAACACCCATCCCTGAATAGGCTGAGTGGGGGCTCCAGCAAGTGAAACCCGCAGGCCCCTAGAGGCCAAATACCATCCTGGGGAGAAAAATTAACGGAAAATCTACAAGCAGCAGACAAACAGGCCGGGAGCAGAGCCTTGAGCTGGAGATGGTGTGTGGCCCCAGGCAGGAAGGATGGGAGCTGGTGGGATTGGAAAGCAGCTGTGGTCCTACTGGGGCCATTGATGGGCCGGTGTGGGACACAAGGAACCATCTTCCCAGAACCCAGAAAAAGAGCAAAGAATTCTGGCTGGAATTAGGGGAGTCAGCCATGGATGGGACTCCGCTCCGATGGATTCTACTCCACTTAATGTCATTCACAGCCTGGATGCCTGGTTTCCCTTTGGTGTCTGGGGCTTTAGTTGGGGTGAAAAGAGGGTCCCTGAGTCTAGAGAGGTGCACAGGCTGGATGAAGTCTCTGCTCTATTAGTGTCTTCTCTATAGCTCCAGCCTCTTGGGTTCAAGCTCTCTGAGCTCTGATCCCCCATCTGGAAAATGGAAATGGTAATCCGTGCCCCCCCTTGGGTCCCTGTAGGGATTCGAGGTCACATATGAGTGTGGGATGTCATGAAACAACAATAACAATTTTTTTTTTAAGATTTTATTTATTTATTTGACAGAGAGAGTCACAGCGAGAGCAGGAACACAAGCAGGGGGAGTGGGAGAGGGAGAAGCAGGCTTCCCACTGAGCAGGGAGCCCGATGTGGGGATCGATCCCAGGACCCTGGGATCATGACCCAAGCCGAAGGCAGCCGCTTAACCGACTGAGCCACCCAGGCACCCCAATAACAATTATAAAATAATAGTTAAGAGTCAGAATATGCTTTTCCTGTGCCAGGCACTTTCTTCTTTACATACATTATCCAGTTCCCTATCGGCCCCACACAACATGCCCCATTTTGGACAAGAGCAAACTTTGAGGTTCAAAGAGGTTGAATAACCCACTCAAGGCAGGGATCTAAACCCTGTCCCGCAACCCCACAGCCCACGCCTGTGACTCTCGTGTGCTCCTGCCTTTTGGGAGGGACAGCTTCTACAACCCACACAAAGCCACCCTAGGTTATTTACTTATTTTTATTAAGTAATCTCTATGCCTAACGTGGGGCTCGACCTCACTGACCATAAGACCAAGAGTCGCATGCTCTATGGACTGAGGCAGCCAGGCGCCCCAAAGGCACCCTATGTTAGAGCCAGGGGCTTCCTGCCCCTTCCGCTGGGGAGCTTAGATACACTGCAACTACTCGTATCGTGATCATCGACTACTACGTCTAAACTCCCACAGTCCTTGATAAGGTCCAGCCTGGGAGCTCCACATGCCTTTTCTGGTCTCTGGGGATCTCCCTTTGCTACTGGAGAGCAATCTTTTCACACCCGCCCCCCAGCCCCTGCCATGCCCACTTGCTCACCTGCCTGTGCTTTGGGGTTTGGGTTGGTTTCCTGGCAAAAAAAAAAAAAGTCCTTTAATCTGCCCTGCAGGAGATGAAAAGGTGAGGATGGGAGAGGAGTCCTCACAGGCAAAACTCCTCCCTTCCCAGCGTGGGTAGCAGCCTGTCTCTTCCTCTGACCAGGTCACCTTTATTTTGGGAGAGGGGGAGGGGGAGAGGGAGAGAGAGAATCTTAAGCAAGCTCCATGCTCAGCGTGGAGCCAGACACGGGGCTCGATCCCACCACCCTGAGATCAGGACCCAAGCCTAAATCAAGAGTCAGATACTTAACCAACTGAGCCACCCAGGCACCCCTGACCGGGTCACCTTATACCCCCTTTCAGGAAAAACAAACTGCTTTCTTTTTCCCTTCAGTCTATTTGCAGCTGCACAGACACTGAGGGTTCTCCGTCCCAGGGACACTGAAGATCGGTGCCCAGGGATAAGAGCTCTGTGAGCTGAGCACTAGCTGAGTTGCATGACCCAGCCCCATCTGTGCCCAGCCGCCCTGCAGCCTCAGCCAGCTACATCCCCACTGACGGATGCCCTGGCAGATAATGTCATTGGCAAATATTGACTGATGCTCCCAGGGATGGAGCTGGCGCTAGGGCAGGAGGAAAACCATTTTTTTTTTAAGATTTTATTTATTTATTTGACAGAGAGAGGGAGAGCACAAGCAGGGGAAGTGGCAGGGAGAGGGAGAGGAAGAAGCAGGCTCCCCACAGCGCAGGGGGAGCCCGATGCGGGACTCGATCCCAGGACCCCGGGACCAGGACCCCAGGACCACGACCCAAGCCAAAGGCAGTGGCTTAACTAACAGCCATGCAGGCGCCCCAAGAAGAACATTTTTTTAAGTGCACAGCTCAGGGGCACTAAGTCCATTCACACTGATGCGCAACCATCACCACCACCCATCTCCAGGGCTCTTTTGATCTTGCAAGATTGAAACTATCTCCATTAAACACTACCCCTGCATCCTCCTCCTCCGACCCCAGGCTCCCACTATCTACTCTCCGTCTCTATGGATGTCCCTCCTCTAGGGACCTCATATAAGGGGAATCCTACAGCATCTATTCTTTCGTGACTGATTTATTTCACTGAACGTAATGTCCTCAAGCTTCATCCATGTAGCAGGTGTCAAAATTCCCTTCCTTGTCAAGGCTGGATAATAGTCCATTGTGTGGATGGGCCACATTGCGTTTGTCCGTTCATCTGCCGATGGACACTCAGGAGACTTATACCCTTGGCCGCTGTGGATAATCGTTGCTGTGAACATGGGTGTGCAAGGATCTCCTAGAGACATTTTTCTTAATAACCTTTTTTATTTTGGAATGATTTTAGGCCCACAGAAAAGGCGCAAAGACAGTGAGGAGAGCTCCTGAATCCCCGACCCTCAGCTTTCCCTAAACGTTAACATTTTTACAAGTGTGTTCCTTGCTTTTGAAATGAACGAGGGGTGTGGGATGTCTTTGCAAACCAGCAGAGGTGTCCTGGCAAAGGATTCTTGGCATTCGGCTTATGGCTCTGTCGCTTCTGCCTCCACGAATCCAGACGGGCTCATGTGATGAGTCCGGACCAGGGGACAGGGAGCGTGGGACGGCCACGGGGGACGAGGGCAGAGATACAGCGAAAAGGATGAGTGGAGTTACAAGGGGAAAGAGTGTATTAATCATGCCTTTTTGTGCTCTGTTTTCTGGTGCTTTGCTATCCTGGGGCCTTGCTCATCCTGGAGACACTGCCCCTCCCAGGATTAGCTAATTCCTGGTGATAGTACACGACTCCCATGACTCTCATGGAGCTCACCTTTCTTACGAAAGTCAGTCGGTGCGAAACTCACAGCGCAGATCCTTCCTTGATCAGGCTCTACCCTCCGGCCAATGTCCTCCTGTCCAACCAACCCCAGGGCCATGTACCAGGCAACTAAGGACAACACCCACAGTCCAGAGTCTGCTGAAATTATTCAAATTAGCCAGTCCTAAATCCTACCCTGCCCTGACTTGCTTTCCCCTGGGAAACCACACTAAAGGCTCTCTGTTATGTTTTCCCCTCACTCCCTCTGACTCCTGCCCGACCCTGGGGCTTCCCCTTGTGGCCCCGTGGGGCACGCCCTGCCTCCGGGCCCCCGGGGGACTGTGAATATAAAGTTCTTCCTTTCCGTGTCTGTGTGCCTCACCATCCCTGGTTCAACAGATCTGGGTACGTGTTAAGACAAAAGGATTTCAAACAGTCCCCGGGATGTCGGCGAGGCCAGGTGCTGCAGGAGGGTCGAGGCAGCTGAAAGTGGCTGGTGACTGCAGGAAACGAGGGGTCTTCAGGGGGTAGAGAGGGTCCGGTGATGGCGTGTGGAGGGCAGAGTCTCCTCTGTGACTGGGAAGTGAGCACCAGGTTGGCTGCTAAAGGGAAGAGGGCTGTGGGCAGCTGAAGGGATACCAGACTGGTTTTCACCTTGGGTCTCCAGTGGAAGAGATGGTGAGATTTTATGGGGGCGCTGAGGTGAGCAAAGGGGAGGAGAGCTGATTAGGGAGAGGGTGAGGGCCCAGCCAACCCAGACTGTGCCCCTTGGAGCGGCTGTTGGACTGCTGGCTGAATGGAGGGGCCAGTGACAGCACACAGGTAAGGTGTGGTGGGAAGGGATGGGCAGGAGGTCATGGGCGGTCACTGAGGCTGGAAGAGGAGGAAGGGGAGGAGGAGGGTGAGGCCCATGTTAAAGGAAGCCCTGTTGTGGGCCAAGCTCTGGGCCAAGCACCTTAGGATCATTTACAACCCCACTAATGGGGTAGGCTCTATACAAGACCGGCTACATAATTTGCAGGCCCCGGTGTGAAATGAAAACGTGGGGTCTTCTGTTAAAAAACAGGAAATGTTGGGGCGCCTGGGTGGCTCAGTCGGTTAAGGGTCTGCCTTCGGCTCGGGTCATGATCCCAGGGTCCTGGGATCGAGCCCCGCATCGGGCTCCCTGCTCAGCGGGAAGCCTGCTTCTGCCTCTCCCACTCCCCCTGCTTGTGTTCCCTCTCTCGCTGTCAAATAAATAAATAAAATCTTTCAAAGAAATAAAATAAAATAATAAAAAATAAAAAACAGGAAATGCAAAGCTTCCCGCCTTTTCCCCTAGCCTCTCCCTCGACTTGTCATGGCACCTCGCATTTCCCATGCCTTTCTAAGTAACGAGCAATCAAAATGTTAAATTCTTAGCATGGATTCTACCAATCACCTGTTATCGCCTAGTAGCAACATAGTTATTTTTACAAACATAAGAGCATGTTGCTTGTTCTGGAAATCCCCTACTGTTAGGGAGTGCGTCTGCACCTTGCACCTTGCACCTTGCACCTTGAGTTGGGCTCCGAGAGCATCTGCACCTTGCACCTTGCACCTCATTCTGGCCAGAAGTGCCGAACGGCTGCATTCCGCCAACACCCTCCACCCATGGGCTCTGGGGAGGAAGCCAGGCCAGGCAGAGGGGAGCCAAGCTTGCCCTCTCTTCTGTTCTTCTGTGTCACCATCTTCAACATAAGTCGTTGGCTAACACGGCAAGGCCAGTGACAAAAGAGACCTTAGGGTTTCTTGCTTGTTTCCTGGAACAGTGTTGCTCTCTTTCAGAGATAGAGGCTGGTTCAGGTTCACCTGCAAGGTGTTAAGCTGAAGGCGGCTGTGAGCACCTTCGCTTACTCAATCCCAGACCCTTTATGCTCAATTTGAGTGTCACTGAGCTGGCCAGAATTCTGTCACTGTCACAGGTGCTGGAAGCGGGCCTCCTTGGCCGTGCGTGCTCCACTGTCCCACCCACTTCATTTTCAAAGCGCAATTTCAAAAGTAAAATGCTTAAGGATTTCCAGGTGGAGGCATTATGCTAAAAGGAATGTTAGACAAAGACAAATGGATTGTACGAACTCCGTTATACATGGAGTCTTTAAAAAGTCAGAAAAAAAAACCCCAAAAACAGAGAGAGTGGTGATTACCAGAGGCTGGGGGTGGGGGAAATGGTGAGCTATTGGTCAAAGGGTAGAAACGTCCAGTTACAATTTTATTTTTTTATTTATTTTTTTAAGATTTTATTTATTTATTTGACAGAGACAGCGAGAGAGGGAACACAAGCAGGGGGAGTGGGAGAGGGAGAAGCAGGCTTCCCGCCGAGCAGGGAGCCCGATGCGGGGCTTGATCCCAGGACCCTGGGATCATGACCTGAGCCGAAGGCAGACGCTTAACGACTGAGCCACCCAGGCGCCCCCCAGTTACAATTTTAAAAGCTAAGGTCCAGCCTGGTAATTATAGCTAGCAATACTGTATCATACACTTGAATGTTGCTAAGGAGGAGATCTTCAAAGTTCTCGCGCAGGAGAAGAAACATTAAGTCTGTGTCACAATGGGAGTGGTAGCTAACGCTCTGCTGGTAAGCATTTCGCAATGTATCAAATCAACACATTGTACACCTTTCACTTAGTGACCTCACGTACCAATTGTATCTCAATAACGGGGTGGGGGTGCTCTCCAGATGGCAACTGCCGAGCATCAGACCAGGTGCAGGCCCTCCTGATGGCAGGGCTCTCTCTAAGCAGCCCGCAGATCGCGCATGCAAAGCTGGTCCTGGTGCAACATTTTATAGAAACAAGGCACAACATGCTTGAGCGCACCCAGCTGGGAAGCCGCAGAACCACCGACACCTCTCTCTCATCCATGCACAACTGGGCTGCATCTGAGAAGCCGGAACGAGGTTGTGCAGTCCCATCTGGGCACCCAGTTCCTGCTGGCCGACTCAACACCAACAGTTTGTTCTTATGTGGGCTTTGTTTGTGTCAATTTGAATGGATGGTTTGAATTGATGGAGAGAGGGTGGAGGTGAAGATAACCCAGAAGTGTTGGCTCACACGTACTTTTCTTCTGGCACTTTTTCACAATTAAAGAGAAGTCTGAACAATATATGAAAAATCGTATTTAAAAAGAAAAAAAAAGCTGAAGGGCTATAAAAATGCCCTCCTACAGGGCAAGTAGTGGCTGGATTCTGTGGCTGAGTTTTGTGTTGGGTTCTGTGGCTCGGTTTCGCGGCTGCATTCCACGGCTGGATTCTGTGGCTGAATTTGTGTCAAGTTCTATGACTGAGTTTTATGTTTGG
>NC_058403.1:209108561-209136782 GCF_002201575.2 Neomonachus schauinslandi
TTTGTGTTGGGTTCCATGGCTGGGTTTCATGGCTGGGTTCCATGGTGAGATTTCATGGTTGGGTTCCATGGCTGGATTCTGTGACTGGGTTTTGTGTTGGGTTTTATGGCTAGGTTTTATGGCTGGGTTTTGCTTTGGGTTCCATGGCTGGGTTTCATGGCTGGGTTTTGTGTTGAGTTCGTGGCTGCATTTCACAGCTGGGTTCTGTGGCTTGGTTCCAGGGCTGACCTAGGGCTTCAGGAACTCTGACACCTTCTGCTCTCTTGCCTGGGGAAGTTTCAAGATGAAGACATTGCAAAGACATTTTGCCCTACTTTGAAACAATAAATGAATAAAGACATCCACAGGCCAGATCAGATTTAAACTGGGTTAAAAGTGGCCTTAGAAGCAAATGCCTTCACCTCAAAGGAGGAGGCAGGCCCTGGGTGTTTGAGCCTGGAGAAGGACTGGCACAGATGCCAGGGGAGGGTTACCTGGAGTAAGGGTCTGACCAGGACGCCAGCTTGTTTTGTTAGGTGCTCTGGGTACAAAGTGCCATGAGTTGTGTTGCTCTTCCCTCAACCCCATTTTCCCCTAATTATTGTTGTTATTAAATATAATATTTAATTTATATTTAATATGTGCATTGTAATTAATATCCGGTTATAATGTGAGTAATATATTATTTATATGATAATATATAAATGTATAAACAATATCCCGTTAGTTTTGAAATGTGAGTTTTCGGAACACAGGACTTTTCAGGAAAGCATTAGAATGTTTCGGTAGAAGCACCTGGTGTGCCGAGCTCCTACTGTGTGCCCGGCACTTTCCAGGTACTGAGGACACTGCAGCGAGCCATCCAAACCCTCCTGCACATGGCATTCCAGTGGGGAATGGGCAGATTGTATTGTCCAAAAATAGCTGTAACAACCTCGACCATGCTCCTTGCTCTTCTTCAGCGTGAACTTGACACCCCTGGACAAGAGCCAGGGACCTAGGTCTCTCCCTCCCGAAGCTGGGCAGAACCGTGTGTCTACCTGAACCACTAGAGTGCAGTGGACACGACACTATTACCACACAGCTGGGTCATAAACGGTGATGTGCATCCTACCTGGATCCCTCTTGGGGCGTTCCCTCTTGGAACCAGCCACCATGTTGTGAGGAAGCCCAAGTCACAGGGAGGGGCCACAGGTAGGTCCAGTTGACAGTGCCAGCTGAGCCCCCAGCATCCATAGCCACATGCGTGAGCCAGGAAGCCTGAAAATTACTCCAGTCCCAGCCTGACTGTCAGAAACCTTAAGCAAGAACCACCTGGCTAGACCCAACCAACCCCCCAAACTGTGAGAGATAATAAGTTTTTTATTATTCTCTAGAACCAGGAGAGACAGCTATCAAACAGACAAGCAAGAGAATTTCAGCAAGGGATATCAGGACATGAAAGCAGAGTGATGTGACTGAGCAGGCTGTTTTAGTTGGGGACATCAGGGAAGACCTCTTAGAGGAGGTGACATTTGAGCTGTGACTTGAAGGATAGAAAAAGTGAACTATGCTAAGAACTAAGAAACAGGGTTCCAGGCGGAGGGAAGAGCAAGTGCAAAGGCCCTGAGGCAGGAATGATGTTGGGTGTCTGAGGAATAGCAAGGAAGCCAGTGCTGTTGGAGTAGAGAGAGCAAAGGGGCGAGTAGCAGGGAGGTGATGTTGGCTGAGGTCACTTTGAGTGTGCTGAGAAGCTGCATGAGGGTTTTGAGCAGGGGCAGGATGAGACCCAAACCCCCTAATGGGGTAGGGAGACAGGTGGGGCTGGGGCTTTCCTGGGAGGAGAGCACCAGGGTCGCAGCATGAATTTTGTGGGTCATAAGCACTTTTAACCACGGGCCCCTTCCTTTATTTATAATGAGAACTGCATGGGTATAAAAATTAATGTGATCCAGGCCAGATTCATTATTATATATTCATTATTTTCTATGCACTTTTTTTCTTCTGATATTAAAAAAATAATAATAAATTTAAAACATTTTCATGAGACCCTAGAAGTATCATGGGCCCTGGGCACAGTGCCTAAAGGACGGGCCAGCCCTGCAAAGCCAACCAGGTGACTGAAAGCTATGTGGTGCCACGGCTGGGCATAGACCCCGACTCGATGGGCAGTCAGCCAGCCTGCCAACAGTCACATCCTCAGGGGATCCCAAGTCCAGCAAGACACTCCCACTGATGGATGGATTGATGGAATAATCAGACTCAGCCAACTCGAGAGAGGGTAGCAGTGACAGACAGCCCTCCATCATACACACTATTGGAAAAAGTTCCAGGGGAACGAAAACTCTGCATTCCGTTCTGTGGCTAGCTGAGAGTGTTGGCCGCTGCCGGGGCTGCCTCCCTTTCCCTCTGGGAAGCCAGAAACACATGGGCAGCGGGTTCACAGGAATTATTCTCTTTGGGAGTTCAGCAGCCTCCCATGACTGGCTCAAGCTCTTTGCCACCCCTTGAGTCGACTCTAGGTGAGAATAGTACCTCTCTGGGGAGCACTGAGGGACCATGCAGGGGCTCCAACAGTCTTCAGAGTTGGGTGTCTAAGTTTGAATCGTGTGTCTAGCCCTTTATTAGCCTCATGACACTGGGCAACTTAGGGACCTCCGTGTTCTCATCTGTAAAATGGAAGAAATAATAGTACCTATTTCCAGCGTTGGTTGTGTAAATTAAACCATATAGTGGTGGGTAACCCTTAGCACAGCATCCGGCATGATCCAGTGTGGACCCCGTAAATGGTGTAGAAAATAAAACCAGAGAAAGTGATAGCTGTCCTTAAATACCAGACTCTGAGTTAAAATATTGTGGGAGAGAGGTGGGGGCATTGACTGATCAACTCAAAAGTTCCTGAGAAGGAGGGGCACCTGGCTGGCTCAATTGGTAGAGCACATGATTCTTGAGCTCAGGGTTGTGAGTTTGAACCCCACTATTACTTAAAATCTTTTTTAAAAAAGTTCCCAGGGCGCCTGGGTGGCTCGGTCCGTTGGGCGTCTGCCTTCGGCTCAGGTCGTGATCTCAGGGTCCTGGGACCTAGCTCAGCATCGGGCTCCCTGCTCAGCGGAGAGTCTGCCTTTCCCTCTCCCTCTGCCCCTCCCCCCTGCCTGTGTGCACGCTCTCTCTCTCTCAAACAAATAAATAAAATATTTTAATAAATAAACAAATACATAGATTTTTAAAAAGTTCCCAAGAAGGATAAAGAGGTAAAGATAATTGAAGCAAAATGAAAAGGAGGAAGGAAGCCTTACCAGATATGAAAACACAACATACAGCGAGAACCATGAAAACAATGTTGCTCTGGCAATAAGATTGGAGACCAAATCCATGGACCAAAATTTTGCATGTGCACTGTGTGTGTGTGTGTGTGTGTGATTTTTGCATAATGAAGGTGGTATCACAGATCAGAAAATGGTGATAAAACAATTAGTTAACTATTTGGGAGCACAAAAATCCTTGTCTCATACTACATCAGAACCACTCTGGAATTGCATGTGGCTGTGCATGACCAAAAGAAAAAAGAAAAAAAGAAAAAAAAAAAAAAAGGTTTTCCCTTCTAATCAAAAACGAGAGCTTTCCAGAAGTCCTATCATCCATGTCCCCATGCATCTCATTGGCCACAAACAGGTCGCATGGCCACCTCTAGCTATAAGGGAATCTGGGGACATTTGTGTTTTAAACTGAGCAGATTGGCTGTCCCGGACAAAATCAATGTTTTTTTAGTAATGAAGAAGGGAAAATAAATAGGCAAGCAGCCGAGCATCTTTGAAAAAATACCTGCAAACAACTTCCAGGCATGTGGTGGTCAGCCTCCAAGATGGCTCCCTGTGATCAAGCATCACCTCTTGATATTCGAGTCCCTCCCATATGAGATCAGAGGTGGGGTGGCCTGTGTGATCAATACGATTCTGTAGAAGGACAGTATGTGAGTTCCAAGGCTAGGTCATAAAAGTCATGGTGGTTTCTGTCTTGGTCATTTGCAGGGCTAAGCAAATTTCTCCTGTAAAGGGCTAGATAGTAAATATTTTATGTATCATGAGCCATGTAATCGTCACAACGATTTGACCTGCTAGGGCATTGCTCTTGCAAAGCAAAAGCAACTACAGGCAATGTGTAAACCAGGCATTGTGTTACCAGTATGCCGACAGAAGTTTATAAAAACAGGCAATGGACTGGTTTTGACCCACAGGCGGTACTTTGACCACCCCGGTCTCTTGGATTGCTTGATCTGTTCAAGTAGCAATGTGGAAAGGCCCATGTGATGGGGGGCTGAGACCTCCCCGCCAACAGCCAGCACCAACTTTGCCAGCCCCGTGAGCGTGCCACCTTCAAAATGAATCCAGTCTGGAGTGACATCAGACTTTAACATCCTGAGAGACCGATCCTAAATTTCCGATCCGCAGAAAATTGGGAAGGTAATAAATGTTTGCTGCTCTTTTCAACCACTACGTTTTGGGGTCATTAGTTATGCAACAATCACCGATAAATACAAGGTGGTCTCAAGAATTAAATATCTAAAAATCGAACTACACGCTTCCGTGTGACTAGAAGGAAACAGAAGAGGGTAAGAGTAAACGGATTTCAAAGCTCTGAGAAGTGGGAGAAATGGGAAAGAAAGGTACTGGGTTGTCTCTCTTTAAAACTTAAAGAGCTTTACACGAATCGATTCATATTGATATTCCAGCCAGGAGATGGAAAAGACCCACGAACAGAGAAGTCACAAATCCCCTGGTGAAACAGGCAGACCAGCCGTGCTGACACACGAGCAAAACACATCCAACCCCTGAATTCTCACGGGTACTTGTTGTTGGGGGGAAATGGGACATCTTGTTGTCTATTTTAATAGTCACTTTATTTTTAATTTTTTTTTATTTACAGAATCTCTCTTTGGCTTGCGGCTTTCAGCATAAATTGCAGCCTTCTGGAGGGCATTTGGCAACGTGTACCAAGAATCATAAAATGGTTGCCTCTTTCAAGCCAGTATTTCCACTTCGGAGAATTCACTCTGCAGAAATATGAGAAGTAGGCAAATACTTACCCATAACAATACCCGTGGTAATATTATTTCAATACTCAGCTAGCACAAAGCCTGAGGTACACAGTTAAGTCAGCTAGAGTACAATAACATGACGATGCACCCCTGAAACCAATATAACGCTACATGGTAACCATGCTGGAATTTAAATAGAAAGCTTAATTAAGAAATATAGGGACACCTGGGTGGCTCGGTCAGTTAAGCGTCTGACACTTGATCTCAGCTCAGGTCTCGATCTCAGGGTGTGAGTTCAAGCCCCGTGTTGGGCTCCATGCTGGACAGGGAGCCTACTCAAAAAATAAATAAATAAAGGGGCACCTGGGTGGCTCAGTTAAGCATCCGACTCTTGGTTTCAGTTCAAATCATGATCTCAGGGTGGGGAGATCGAGCCCCACATAGGGCTCTGCCCTGAGTGCAGAGTCTGCTTGGGATTCTCTCTCTCCCTCTCCCCCTCCCCCTGCTTGCGCACTCTCTCTCTCTCTCTAAAATAAATAAATATTTTTGAAATAATTAAATAAGAATAAAAACAAAATTAAAAAATAACACAATGAAATCTTTTATGTGGTCATCAAAAATGTTTTGAACATTTTTAACAATATGGGAAGGTTTTTCTAACGTTGCAGAAAGATTTTTCTTAACAATATGGAGAGTGTTTTCATATAATATTCTAAGAAAAAGCTGCACATAGATAGAACCCAATTTTTTGTCTGAATTTTTCTGTGATTAAAAATCCTGTTGCTGGGGCCCCCCGCCTGGCTCAGTCGGAAGAGCATGTGACTCTTGATCTCAAGGTCATGAGTTCGAGCCCCACGCTGGGTGTAGAGAGCACTGAAAAATAAAAAATCTTTACCAAAAAAAAAAATCTGTTGCCTGTGGAGCAATAGGACTCTCATTCGCTGCTGTTGGGGATGCAAAATGGCACTGCCACTTTGGAAGACAGTTTGGAAGTTTGTCCCCAAACTAAACATACCCTTACCATATGATCCAGCAAATGCATTCCTTGGTATTTACCCAGAGGTGTTGAAAGCTATGTCCGCAGAGAAACCTGCACACGAATGTTAATAACAGCCTTATTCATAATTGCCCAAACTTGGAGGCAACCAAGATGTCCATCAGTAGGTGGTTGGATAAATAAACTGTGGACATCCAGACAATGGAATATTTTTCAGCGCTAAAAAGAAACGAGCCATCCAGCCACCGAAAGACACCGAGGAATCTTAAATGCATATGACCAAGTGAAAGAAGCCAGTCCGAAAAGGCCACGCACTGTAGGATTCCAACTCTGTGACATTCTGGAAAAGGCAGAAGTACCCGAGGGTAAAAACACCAGTGGTGCCAGGGGCTCGGGGGGAGGGAGCGATGAACAGACGGAGCACAGAGGATTTTTAAGGCAGTGAAACTATTCTGTGTGATAGTAAAATGGCAGATACTTTCATTATACATCTGTCCAAACTCACAGAATGTACACCACCAAGAGTGAACCCCAATGTCAACCGTGGACTTTGGGTGATAATGATGTGTGGCAGGTTCATCGACGGTGAGAAGGTGCCCTTCTGCCGTGTTGATAGTGGGACAGTCTATGCATATGGGGGCAGGAGGCATATGGAAATTCCCTGTACTTTCCACTCAATTTTGCTGTGAACCTAATAAATAAAGTCTATTAAAAAAAAAAAATCCTGTTATCCTTATGCTGAATGAAAGAAGCCAGTCTCAAAAGGCTACAAACCGTGTGTTTCCATTTATACAACGGTCTTGGAAAAGGCCAAACTGTCGTGACCGAGAACAGGTCAGTGGTTGTGGGGAGGGGCTGGGGGAGACTATAAAGGGGTGGGGTGAGGGAATTTGGGGGTGAGGGAACTGTTCTGTGTCCTGATTATGGGGGTTACACTAATCTCTGCACAGCTTAAAATTCACAGAGCTACATAACAAAGAGGAAAAGTAAATTTCCCTTTATGATAATTATTCTTTAAATTTTTTAATGCAAAAAAAGAAAATCCTGTGTCAGAGCTGCGGCCATCCTCAGCTGGCCCACAAGACCCTTTCCTGTCTTGTGCTCCGAATCAAGAGTTGGTGTGTCTGGGCCTGCTGCAAGCTACCAAGGCTCAGAGGAGCTGCAACTCTTGATCTCGGGGTGGTGAGTTCAAGCCCCATAGTGGGTGTAGAGATTACTTAAATAAATAAATAAACTTTAAAAAAAGAAAAAGGCACAAGACTGCCTATCTTGCACACAATTTCCAAGGTCTGCAGCTGACCCAGGGGCCCTTTCCTGTGGAGCCCCCATATTATCTGCAGAGCTGCAGGACAAATTCTGGTGACTCTGCACTTCCCTCACCTGTGGCTCCTTCTAGGATCCCACCTCAGCAATGACCCCATCAGTCGACCCTGACACTTAGCCCCAGAGGTTGGGGCATCATTCTCCACTCCTGCCTCTCCCTCTCCTTCATGGAGTCACCTAGATCTATTGACCTTACTTCCTGAATGCCTCCCAAAACTTCTTCCAAAATACTTGCTGTAAAAGTATCTGGCAAAGGACTTGTATCCAGCATATATAAAAAGCTTCTACAAATCAACAAGAAAAAGGCAGAAACCCCAAAGGAAAAATGACTATATGTCACAAAAGGTCATCTCCGAATGACCAATAAAATGGAACCATTTACTGCAGAGACAGCAGGAAAAATGGACAGTGGATTTTGAGGGGGGAAAGAAAATGACTTCTGAGAGGTGCCAAGGAGCCAGATATAAGGACTTTATTGCAGTGATGTGAAAAGTGAAAAGTTAGAAGCCACTGGAATGTCCATCAGTGAAGGAGTAGAGAAATGAAAAGGAGGGTGGTCCTGTGATGGAATAGTATACAGGAGTGAAGAAGGAATGAATAGTTTCCCCCCTCATCTCTATCTGGACATAAATGTATCTCAAAAACATACTTGTGAGTGAAAAAAACAGTTGTGCAATGATAATACAGTGTGATACTATTTATATAAATCACATAAAACACAAGCAATAGCTCTAGATGTTGTTTATGGTTCTATCTCTTCCCAGGAAGGTAGATACAGATTATGGAAGTGCCTTTCCCTGTGGGGAGTGCAGTGATTTTGTTCTGGGTACTTGTGTCTTTCAAGTGTGTCTCCCTGCAGTGGCCAGAGAAATCAGGTTGTTGCAGATTGATGGCCAGTGGAGTCTGGTGGCCAGAGTGGAGTGTGACCTGATAGTCAACAACACAGCCAGGGGGCATCAGTGTGATGGAGGTGCCCAGAGGGACCAGAGGGACCAGAGGGACTAGAATGAAGATGGCCCTGATGCCACCACATGTCCAGCATATATAAAGAGCTCTTACAGACCAATAAGAGAAAGGCAGAAACTTCAAAGGAAAAAATGGGCCCTTCACAAAAGGTGATCTCCAAATGGCCAATAGGTATAAATATGCTTGACATCATGAGTCATCAGGGAGATGCACATAAAACCAAAAAAGCCATGACATGCCACACTTACCAGAATGGCTAACGTGAGAAAGACAATACCAATTCATGTTTCTACACTGCTTTGGAAAACTCTTTGGCAAAATCCACAAAGCTGAATAAACACCTATGTTATCACTCCTAGGAATAAACTCAATGGAAATGCATACTTGAGTTCATAACACCCTGCTCATGATAACCCCAAACTGGAAAGCATCTAAATGCCCAACAGAAGGATAGGTCAATCAATTGTGGTAACTTCACAAAATGGAACACTATACAACAGTGATTCTCCACGGGGGTGATTTTTACATCTGGCAACGTCTGGGGACATTTCTGGTGTCACAGCTTAGAGGGGTGTGCCCTCTTCATCTCATGGGTAGAAGCCAGGGATGCTGCTCCACATCCTGCCGTGTGTGTGTGGCACCACAAAGAATTATTCAGCCCCAGATGTCAATGGTGGTTGAGAAACTCTGCTATACAATGACAATGAACCAGAGCCTGCAACCTGGAACAACATGGGTGAATCCAGCCTCATGCTGCCTGGCATAAAGAGAATGCCCTGCCTGCTTCCATTTATACAAAGTCCAGATGACAGGCAATGGATCGTACGCTATTCAAAGTCAAGTTAGGGGTTACCCGGGTGGGCGCGATGGGAAGGAGGCACAGCAGGGGCTTCAAGGGGCTGGTGATATTTTGTCCTAGATCTGCATCCTGGCTATATGAACACCAACATCTGTGACTTGTGTGTGTTTTTCTGAATGTGTGCTTTATTTAAATAAAAGGTTCTAAAAGTTAAAAATCCTCTTCTACCCCTCTGCCCTGTTCAACTCTGCACTGGGCGACTGCTCTGACCTCTCTCCCCTCTCCCCAGCCCGCCTCCAGACAACAGCTAGGGGATCTCTAGGACACACACGTGAGACTGTGTCCCTAGCTGCTCTAAACCCTTCCATGGCTCCCTATGGCCCCCAAGGTTAGATCCAAGACTTTTTTTTTTTTTTAAGATTTTATTTATTTATTTGACAGAGAGAGACACAGCGAGAGAGGGAACACAAGCAGGGGCAGAGGGAGAGGGAGAAGCAGGCTTCCCACAGAGCAGGGAGCCCGATGCCGGGCTCGATCCCAGGACCCTGGGATCATGACCTGAGCCGAAGGCAGACGCTTAACGACTGAGCCACCCAGGCGCCCCTAGATCCAAGTCTTTACGGACTTTCCTGGCACTGGTCCTGCTTTGCAGTCTCACCTCTACCTACCCTCACTGCTCCTTGCATCATCAAATTAACCTTCAGCCCCAAACATGCTGCTTCAAACCTCCAGGCCTTGGCACCTGCTTTCCTCTCTGCCAAACTGCCTGGCTGGAGTGACACACTCTTGCCCTCTGAGGTTCAGCTCCTATGCACACTGGGTTTTGCAAAATACAAGAGAAGGCTTTGAGTAATATGCAAAAGCTTACTGGCTCACCCCGTGGGGGAGGACAAGGCAGGGCCCCAAAGGTTCAGAGCATAAACACCATCCCTCTTCTTTCCCAGCAGCCCCCACATCTCCAGCCCCCTACCCGGGCTCTGCCTGTCCTACCCTCGGTTTCCTCCCCCCTCCTCTCATTTCCAGAGGATTCCTCGCTGCCGGGCTCCCGGACAAGCCTGCAGCCATTTCAGAAGGGGAAGGGGGGCGGGGAAAGTTTCCGGGAGGTGGAGTCAGGTCAGCCCGCGCCCAGCTCACAGCCCCGGCACTCCTGCAGACTTTGGGAGATTCCGCCCAGCCTGTCTCCCGCGCCCCCCGCCTCAGCCCTGTCCTCACCAGCACAAACCCCAGGGCGGCTAGTGACTCGCTGGGCTCCGGCGCTCACACGCTATGTGACCTGGGGCCGGTGCCCTAAGGTCTCTGTGCCTCAGTTTCCTCGCCTGAGAAAGAAGAAAAGGGTGCCCACCTCACAGGGCCATGGGAGGGTCAGATGAGTCATTTAAAATAACGTCTGGTACTGAAGCATCCCGTGACAGTTTTTTGCGGCTGTTGTTACTTTTAATAGGCAAGAAGCCGAGGATATGCCCTGCATTTGGGAAATGGTCAATAAATGCTGTTTTCCCCTCCTCGCACTCCTCCTCTTGGATTGTGTCCATGCTGTTCTTGCCCCAGGATAGTCTAGAGGCCGAGTTCCAGCAACGCTGCCTGATGGTCCCTGAGACCTGGGTGCAGGGGTGGCCCGTTCCACCAGCCCGAGGGGAGAGCCGGACGAGCCCCGGCTGGTGGCCCCCTTGCACTTAGCCTCTCCCCATAGCCCCTCCGCTTGCCCTCACCCACGGGGACTGTCACCCACGGGGCCTCCTGCCATCCCACGCCTCTGCCCGGGCGGACACCAAGGACCCCACATCTCCAGCTCAGAGGGACACAGCGGGCTTCCAGTGCATGCCTCCCTCGGACATCAGGACTTCTCCCCTGCAACTGGGCACCGTCCCTCCAAGTCTGCTGTTGCCCCGTGCCCCCCACTCAGGGTCACCCACCTGGCCACCCAGCCAGAGAGGGTCATCATGCGAGGCACAGTCCAGACCCACCCATGAGACCTCCCTCCCCACTCCCTCTCCTTCCACCCCCCACCACCTGTCCCACCAGCCTCCAGACACCCTCAGCTGGGAAACCAGCTTCCTTTCTCCCTAATCCCTCCACGCACCTCCCACACCGCAGGCCCTGTGACCCTTCAGACTGTAAATCAGAGCATGACACTCTCCTATAAAAACCCAACTGTGGTTCATGAAGGGTGAGCCTGGACCCCCCAGGCTTGAATGGACAGTCTCTCTCATGCTGCCCCCTCTTAGGTCACACTGGACTTTTGTTTCAAGGGCCCCCCCTTCCCCAGCCCCCTGCATCTCTGCCTACCTGCCCCCCTCAGCTGAGGGACATTCTGTCCTTGGGAAGATCACCCTGACCTCCTGCCCATGTCCTGAACATCCTGTGCCCACCCAACCGCCCCCATCACATACCCAGCACATTGACCTGGAATTACCAAGGGGCCTCTTCATCAGCTTTGGCTCACTGGTCCCAGAGAAAAGCCCCTCCAATTAACACTGGCACCAAAAGGCCAAAGCAAGAAACAAAAGGGTTGATTGGAAGGAACTCTGTCTTTCGAAAACAGAGTACAAATTATGACAAGGAATTCATTCTGCTTTATAGTAAACAAGATGTGAGCTACAATTGAAACTCCGGGCTAATTCTTCAAACAAAAAAGAAATTAAGTCATTGGGGGTTTTTCAAAAGGGCATTTCCCCCCCCACCAAATCGTATTTAATAATTCACGTTTAATATTTCAATAGGATTCTGAAGTCATTGGGGGAGAAAATAGACACACAGAGAGAGAGAGAAAACAAAACACAACAAAAAATGCTTGTAGGTTGAATTATGTCCCCCAGGACATAATTGTAGGTTGAATTATGTCCCCCAGAAAGATATGTTGAAGTCCTAACTCCCAGTACCTGGGAATGTGACTTTTATTTGGAAAAGGGATCTTTGCAGATGCAATCGAATTAAGGTGAGGTCATCCTGGAGTAGAGTGGGCCCCTAATCCAATGACCTCATAAGAGAAGTTTGGACACAGAGACACAAAGAGGAGGAAGATGGTCATGTGCAGGGACTGGAATGACGTGTCTATAAGCCAAGCAATGCCAAGGATTTCAGGCAGCCATGAAAGCTAGGAGAGGTGGGAAAGAGTCTTCCCTGGAGCCGTCAGAAGGAGCATGGCCCTGTGAACACCTTGATTTTGGACACGGAACTTTCAGAACTGTAAGAGAATAAATCACTGTTGTCCAAGCTGCCCAGTTTGGGGTACTTTGTTATGGCGGCCTCAGGAAACGAGACACAGGTCTGCATCTGACCCATTTGATGTTTGAGTCACTCTCCCTGGAAGAGCCTGTCCTGCCTCCACCAATGGGCACTTTCTCTGTGTTTAATTATTCCTTGGACTGACCACCAATTCCTCCTCTGTCAATAACTCACCTGCGTTTTGGTCCCTGCCCACAGCCACTTTCTCCCACCACATGAAATCCCACCAGGTTCCAGATTGGTCATATCATTTTGCTATAGACTTGCATTGTGTTAACATCGTTTGGGGGGAATGTTTATAACATCCCACGAACAGAGAACTGATCCCCCCCCAAAAAAATCGTGTTCCATGGGTGCAGCTTGGTGCTGATATAACCCTGGAGACTGAAGTGGGGTCTGATTTCCTAAATCATCCATTTAGTAGAAAACAGTTTTCATGTTGTGACAACTCTAGCGTCCCTCCACACCCTATGACTACTCTCCTTGCAGATGTGACAGCCCTAGCAAGCTCCCAAATTGCACATTTAAAGGATAGATGATGCAGTGAATGCTGTTGCGACAACCGGGAGAATAAAAGTCGGATCCCTACTTCACACCTTACCTCAATATAAATTCCTGATGGATCAAAGTTTTACACGTGAGAAATAAAATCATAAAAGTACAAGGGAAAAAACACGTGGGGGCCTTTTAAAAATAGTAATTTGAGAATAGGTAAGGTCTTTCTAAGAAAAATAATTAAACAAAAACGCTGTAAAAGAAAAAGGTGAGTCCAGCTTCCTAAAAATACAAATAGACGCATGGGGAGAAAACATTATAAACAAAGTAAAAGGGGCGCCTGGGTGGCTCAGTTGGTTAAGCGACTGCCTTCGGCTCAGGTCATGATCCTGGAGTCCCAGGATCGAGTCACACATCGGGCTCCCTGCTCGGCAGGGAGTCTGCTTCTCCCTCAGACCCTCCCCCCTCTCATGTGCTCTCTTTCTCGTTCTCTCTCTCTCAAATAAATAAATAAAATCTTTAAAAAAAATAAAAATAAAAATAAAGTAAAAATATAACAAATTGCGGGGTGGGGAGGATATTGCAGCTTGTATCAGAGAATAAGAAGTAATTTCCTTAATATTAAAAAGAGCTTTGGGACACCTGGCTGGTTCCGTCGGAAGAGCATGTGACTCTTGATCTCGGAGTCCTGAATTCAAGCCCCAAGTTGGGTGTAGAGATTACTAAAAACAAATGAATAAATAAGTTTTAAAAAATGGTTACTATGGTAATTTTATGTTATTATCTCTTTTACCTCAATTTTTAAACAAGGACAATATGTAGGATGCAAGTGTTTGTTTAAAAAAGGGAAAGAGGGGTGTCTGGGTGGCTCAGTCGTTAAGCGTCTGCCTTCGGCTCAAGTCATGATCCCAGGGTCCTGGGATCAAGCCCGGCATCGGGCTCCCTGCTTGGCGGGAAGCCTGCTTCTCCCTCCCCCTCACTCCCCCTGCTTGTGTTCCCTCTCTCGCTCTGTCTCTCTCTCTGTCAAATAAATAAATAAAATCTTTTAAAAAATACATAATAAATTAAAAATTAAAAAAGGAAAGAAAATGGGGCACCTGGCTGACTCAGTCAGTGGAGCATACAACTTTTGATCTCGGGGTTGTGGGTTTGAGCCCCACACTGGGTGTAGAGATTACTTGAAAAAATAAAATCTTCTAAAAAAATTAAAAATGTAAAAAAAGGAAAGAAAAGAAAAAGAAGGTGTACATTTATACACAAAAACTAATTTCAGGAAGCTAAGCCAACTTATTGAGCCTCTAGAGGCAGAGCTGGGGGCCTGGGAGACAGACAGGGTATAGGAGGACTCTGCCCTAGCAAACCTTTGTGCAGCTTTTGAATGTTATGTGTTAACTGTTCCAAAGGAAAAACATTTCAATGCAAAATAGAGATTTTCATCTCCTATTTTATTTATTTTATTTTTATTTTTAATTTTTTTTTATTTATTTGAGAGAGAGAATGAGATAGAGAGAGAGCATGAGAGGGGGGAGGGTCAGAGGGAGAAGCAGGCTCCCCGCGAGCAGGCAATGCGGGACTCCATCCCGGGACTCCAGGGTCATGACCTGAGCCGAAGGCAGTCACTTAACCAACTGAGCCACCCAGGCGCCCTTTCATCTCCTATTTTAAAAAGCCTTATAAAATAGGACTCGGGGCGCCTGGGGGGCTCAGTGGGTTAAGCGCCTGCCTTGGGCTCAGGTCATGACCTCAGGGGTGGGTGGGCTCCCTGCTGAGCAGGGAGTCTACTTCTCCCTCTGCCTCTGCCCCTCCCCACCACTCAGCTCTCTCTTGCTTGCTCTCTCAAATAAATAAAATCTCAAAAAAATACAATACAATACAATAAATAAAATAAAATAGGACTCAATTTCCTCCTAATCAAATCTAGGAGAGGGGATGGTGTCTTGAATAGGCAGATGTTGACATGGGTCTCCTGGTCTTGCTGTGTCACTGATCACCTCACCTCCCACTAGGGTGACCAACCACCACAGTTCACTCAGGACCGTATGAGTGCTAGCACTGGGAGCCCTGTGTCCCAGGCCCATTGGATGGCTGGTCACAGTACCTCCAGGCCCAGGATGTTTTTGTTTGTTTGTTTGTTTGTTTTTAAAGATTTTATTTATTTATTTGACAGAGAGAGACACAGCGAGAGAGGGAACACAAGCAGGGGGAGTGGGAGAGGGAGAAGCAGGCTCCCCACAGAGCGGGGAGCCCGATGCGGGGCTCGATCCCAGGACCCTGGGATCATGACCTGGGCCGAAGGCAGTCGCTTAACCAACTGAGCCACCCAGGCGCCCCCAGGATGTTTTCTCTGCTGGATTGTACAGACCTCGTGGCCATGCAGGCTGGGATGAGGAGAAATGAGAGCTTCCCGGATGCCCTGTGCAGCGTCAGGGGGAAAGGCAGGAATCAATGACCCGGGACATCCTGTGACCAAGAAGGTAGGGACGGATGCACAGTAGGTGTGGGGGCCCTTTCCCATCACCCCCAGGGGGCCAGGCCAGCCCTGGGGGATAGGGGAGTATGGCCATCAAGAGTGAGGGGTGTGAGTCTACCAGGGCTGAGGGAAGGTGAGGACCCTCTGTGTCCCCGCCCGGATGCCTCCAACCCAGCAAAGGGAAAGAAAGTGGGGGGCTGGCAGAGGATAAGAGGTCAGGAGGAGCTGAGTTCAAAGCTGCCTCCTCTCTGGCTGTGTGGCCTTGGGCAGCTAACTGCACCACTCTGGGCTCGTGTCCTCATCTGTGAAATGGGAATTTTAAATGCACTTGCTTCACAGACAGGGTCGGATATGTTCACCTCCGTAAAGCTCCCAGCGTGGGTGCCTGGCACCAACCGGGTCATGCTGTTCCCTGCCTAGCTGCTGGGAACCTCAGGCTGGCGGGCGCGCAGCATCAACTCAAGTGGGTTAGCCCGCCCCCGTGGGGAGCTGGGAGGGCCCTTGGGGGAGGCAGCAGCAGGACTGGAAGAAGGCCGTGCAGCTCCAGGGAGAAAAGCTCAGCCTCCTCCCTCCCATCCCCCCACCCCTGCAGGCAGCCAGAGAAGTTGGGGCTGCATGTGTCCATGCTCAGACACTTGCACACAGACACCCCAGAAACACAGACACACGAACACACACAAAGAAACACAGAAACACACAGAGACCCAGACCTGGAGACACACGGACAAGGAGACATACAGACATACCCAGCAAGCTCCCTTCTGAGCCTTTCTTGGGCAAATTTCATTCCTCACCTTGCCTCCCCATTCTCTCCGCCCTTCAAGAACATCTGTGAGACACTGTGTACCGGGCCCTGTTTCTGGCATTAGGGCCACCAGGGGATCAAAACAGAACCCCCCAGCCTTGAGGGGTGAACATTTTCCCGGGGAGGCCGTCAGGCACAGGATAGAAAAATCAAGAGGGAGGAGGGCTGAGGAGAGAGAGCTGGGGAGGGGGATGGCAGGGGGATGGTGGGATGGGTCGTGCAGGGTGAACCTTTCATTAAAAACCCAAGGGATGGGGCGCCTGGGTGGCTCAGTTGGTGAAGCGACTGCCTTCGGCTCAGGTCATGATCCTGGAGTCCCGGGATCGAGTCCCGCATCGGGCTCCCTGCTCAGTGAGGAGTCTGCTTCTCCCTCTGACCCTCCCCCCCTCATGCTGTCTCTCTCTCTCAAATAAAAAAAAAAAAAAATTAAAAAAAAAAAAAACCCAAGGGATGGAGGGAGGGGGCTGCGAGGACTCCCAGGAAATGCTCTTCCAGGCAGAAAGAACAGCCAGCGCAAAGTCTTCTCCATGCCCCATCCCACCTGTCCCAACCGTCCCCAGCTTTGGGCCTTCTTAGGGTCCCCGCTGCCCCTCCCCAGACACCCCACACTGGGCTTGCCATCTCACCACTCCCTCCAACCAGGTCCTGGCCTCCCCTGCTGCCCACAGCCCTGGCCACTTTACCGCTAAATCCCTCTGGAGTCCCTCCCTTCACTCCTGTCTGCACCCCCTCCATCAGGCCCCAGAAGCACCCACTGCAGAGTCCAATTTTAAGTCTGACTGTGCCTCTCACGGGAGAGCCCTGGAGGGCCTTTGGTGGCTGACCCCACCTGGCTGTCCTCTCTTCTTCACTCACCTCTGTACCCTAACTCGGCTTACTGCCCCCATCCATTCACCTCGCAGGTTCAGAGGTCACCTCCTCCAGGAAGCCTGTCCTGAATACTCCATGCTCATCCATGGGGTGGGGGCAGGAGGAGGGCATAAGGTAGCCATGCAGCAGCCTGACTGGAAGAAGTTCAGCCTGCATCTCTTCCTGCCAGCTGACCCCTGCCCTCCAGCCACCCCACCTCCTGCCTGAAGTCTCTCTCTGACCCTGGCCCACCCACATCCTCTTTCAGGGGCCTCCCCCTCCTCTTCTCCAGTGATCTGCTGCTTCTCCCCTGGGGCCTGGACTCCCCCATTCCACGATATCTCCCGTTAGGACTAATACAAATGGCTGCCAGGCTGTGAGCACCCACAGATGCAAGGCAATGTCACCGTAGCTCAGAGCCGCTGCACGTGAGAAAGTGGCTTTATGGTCTCTCCTCTCCCCGATGCACAAAGGAGCTCTTGGGGGTAGAGGTGTGGGGCGCTCTGCAGAGGGCCCTGAAGTCTGAGGGAGAAGGATGCACACATTTGAAAAGGGAAAACATAGTCTGGTGGAGGAAACAGCAGGTGCAAAGACCTGAAGCTGGGTTGGGAGGCACGGGTTCTCTATCCCACGTGTGGAAATCAAATCTCGGCGATGTGAAGCGACTTGCTTAGGGCCCCACAGCCAAGAAGGCGGGGCCTGCCCCCACCTCGCCCTGGATCTGCTTCAAGGAGAGGCTTATAGCCCAAAGGTGAGGCCACTTTTCCAGATGAGGAGAGGGTTGGCTAGCTGCTCTGCAACTCCCTTCCTTTCAGCTGGGGGCAGCTGGACCATGAGCCCCCCAGGTGCGGCACAGGTGCTCACAGATTACCTCTGCCTCATCCAGGATTGTCTTTCATTCAAGGCTTGCCCAGGCTCCCCGCTCCCGCGCGCTGCTGATCCTGGGTCACTTTCGCTTCCACCTGGCAAGAGAGGGCCCGGGGCTGCACCACCACCCACGCCGGCCTATCTCCACAGCTCTGCCTCCTGACCCCTGTACCCCACCAAATCGAAGCCTCTGCCTGGCTGGCTGACCTCCACTACCCCCCAACCTCCCAACTGGGCAGCTGGCTCCTGCGCGCGCTTCGGCCTCACCAACAGCGAATTGGGCGGCTTGGTCTGCGAGCTGGGATAAGTCCCCAGGCTTGGGGAACCCGAGATGGCCTCTGAGGCCTGAGACGGAGTCCGGGCCTCCCCCAGCAACGCCCCGCCGTGAGTTCCAGCGGATCAGGGCGCCCGCGGTGTGAATGCAGATGCACGGGTCAGAGCCAGGCCAGAAGCGGGGACCCGGGAGGGGATCGGGCGGACGTGCAGCGAATGGAACAGAACCATGGGCCAGATTGAGCGCCGCGGTGCTGGGTTCAAAGGCGAGAGATAAGGCGCAAGCAAAAGACCTGAGGCTGGATCTCGGCCAGGCGCGCCTCCCGGCCGGCCTGGGGGGCGGGCCGAAGTGGGGCGGGGGGGAGCGGGGGGACGGGCCCGGGGGGCGGGTCTGGGGCGGAGCTAGGCCCGCGGGGGCGGGGGTCCAGGAAGCGGTCCAGTTCGCGGAGAGGGCCGAGCCCCGCCAGGACCCCGCGCCCCGCTGGGCCCCGCCCCGGCCCCGCCCCGGCCCCGCCCCGTTCCCTCCACCCCTGCCTACCCCCGGGCCCCACGGCAGAGGCGGCGCTGGGAGCAGAGTCCGGCGGCCGCGTGCGGGCTGCGCGTGCTCCTTCCCCTCCGCCTCTGCCGCCCACCCCCGGTTCGCCCCGCCGCCCGCGCCCCCAGGTAAGCGAGCGCCCCCGCGCCCCGAACACCGCCCCGAACGCCACCGTCGCGGCGAGCCCCGGCCCCGCCTCCGCGGCCATGGCGGCCCTGGCCCCCCCTCACCCCGCCCGGGGCGGCCTCTCGGGGCTTCCCATCCGGTCCCAGGCCCCGGGCCGCCGCCCCGAGAGAGCCCTGCTCCCCCGAGCGCCGGGGACGCGGCTGCGAAACGGGCAGGAGGGAGTGGGGGCGAGCCTGGCCCGGCGACGCGGGGGAGTCCGGGTGGGTGAATGCGAGGAGCGCGACGCGAGTGTGGGTCAGACGCCAAGGAAACCGTACGGAGTGCCGGCGCTGGGGACGCGGCCGGCGCCCTGACCTCGCAGCCCGGCTGCGTAGACGGCTAGCCACCGTGTAAACAGGCTCCGATCACTCCAGCCCGCGCTAAGTGCCGGGAGGACAACACCTCGGGGAGATGGAGGAAGGGTCAGGGAGCGCTTCTCGGAGAAGGTGTCATCCGGGCCTGAGTGGACCAGCCAGCGAGGGCTTTTGAGGCCCAGGAAGCAGCGAGATTTAGAAGTAGGGCCCAGCCTGGTGTGTTTGCAGGGCAGAAAAGAGGCCAGCGTGGCTGAAGCGCCGGGAGGGAGGCTCGGAGGTGGGGAGAGGTTGGCCCGCGCCTCGAAGATGGCGGGGAGTGAGTGGATTCCCTTCTCAAGTCTGGGGGGGCCACGGGAGGCTTAGAGCAAAGTGAGGAACCCGGTCCTGTTGTGTCTTAGGAAGATCCCCTGCTGTGGGCAGGAGGGATGGGAGGGAACCCGGGAGGAGGCTGCTGGCTTGTCCCCCACCGGAAGGGGTGGTGGACAGGGGGTGACGCGGGGGGGGGGTTGCATTCTGGCAGAAGAACATCCTCTGCGTTCCCTGCCTGCTCAGAAGTGGGGCGTAAATGAACCTGCGCGGAGATTTCTGGCGCTGGCAGCTGGGAGTATGCAGGGGCCTTTGCTTGCTGGGATGGGGAAACTGAGGGAGAAGCAGGTGGGGTGGGGCTGTCCTGGCTGTCTGACTTGCAAAACCTCTGAAATGCCACCTGATGGGGGAGGCTCCTGGAGACCCACTCTACACCCAGGCAAGGTCTCCAGCCGTTGAGTGCAGGGGCCAAGCTGTCCCCAGTCCTCTTTTAGGGAGGCTGCCCGAGAAAGACATTCTGGAGTATGGGGTTGCCTTAGAAGCTCCCAGGGTCCCCGGTCTCCACTCAGGCCCCTTCCAAGAGCAGCTGCTGTGAATAAACATGGCTGGGGTGTGGGTGGCAGGAGACTCAGCCACCTGGGTCCCCACAGGCCAAGCCAGGACCTTTCTTGCCTGCTTTCCCAGCTCACCTACTCCCAGTGGAGGTGTCTTGAGAGGGGAGGGAAGAGGTAGTAGAAATGAGCTGGGAGACTTGGTCATGGAACTGGCCTTGTGACCCCGGGGAAAGTTTTCTGGGCTTCGGTTTGCCCATCTGTAAAATGGGTCAGTAGAACCTATCCCTGGGAGTGTTGTTCTGATCAAAGGAAGCCTTGGCTAGGAAAGGACTTGGCTGAAAACAGTGGCAGCCTCCGGGGCCTTGAGAGAATGGGGGAGGCCGCCAGAGCCAGCGCGAGTTCACAGCATCATGAGCCCCCATTTCCTGCACTGAGAAATGGGAGCACTGTGTAACTGCCCACCTCCAGACCCAGGGCCTTCTGCAGACTGAGTGAGTCAGGCGTGTAAAGTGTTTGGTTGGCCCAGCGCCTGGCTTGGAGTGATCGCTTGGCACAGAAGCCACTGGGCTCCTGTAGTTGGCCGGGGGGGTAGGGGGGAGCAGGAGCGGGCCTCCCACCACCCTCGGGATGCCAAAGGTGCCCGGGGACAGGCTCCTCTTATCTGAGCACCACAGGCTGTCCTCTCTCCCACTCTCTGGAGGCTGACTCTGACCTTGTCCTGCCCGCTTAAGTTCGGTGCCCAGGCTACTGACTTCACCTCCTTTTTGCTTCAGCTTCTTCACCTGTAAAATGGGAATAATAGCAGTCATCACCTCAGAGGTGAACACAGCGCCCAGGTGCCAATAAGCACCTGGTAAAACAGCAGGTGCCTGGATGTCTGGGGGGAGGGAGCCCGGAGGAGTGGCCTGGTTCACCCTCCCCAGGGAAGGCTTCTTGGAGGAGGTGATCATTGGTGGGTTACTAAAGATGATTCAGAGTTAACAGGGCAGAGAGACCAGGGTACAGAGATGTGGAGGGCAGAAACTGCAGGATGCATGGCAGGAGCTAAGAGACCAGACTGGAAGCAACCTCGCTGGTCCAGATCGAGATGGAGGTGGGGATGAGGGAGAAGTGCATGGATCCTGGAGAGATTGGAAGTGGGGGTGGTGGGGCAGCCACTGATTGGGGAGCAGGTTCCGGTGCATCTGGAAATTGTGATGTTGCTAGACACCCAGATGGTGGCGAGGTGCAGGGTGGGCTTTGAAGAAGCAAGCTTGGAGCCTGGGAGGCATCAGCACCTGGGGGGATTGGGCAGAGAGAGGAGGCAAGGAAACAGTTAGGTGGCAAGCCAGAAGCCAGGGAGCAAGGGCTTCAAAAAGGAGGAAATGGTCAGCTCAGCTGAGTTTCTGAATCCTCTGCTTAAATAATTCAGTGGTAGGGATTTTCCTCCCTTGGCTGTCTTTCCCACCCCATCCCAAGCCATTCAGAATGGGCTCTTCTTTGCCACACTTGAATGGGCTCTGACCAGAGTGGCATAGAGGTCTTTCTCCTCCTTCGATCTCGACTTCATACCTTTGTTAATATGAGACTGTCCCACCAGTTCCCCACAATGAATGCGCAGGAGCTCAACTCTCTCCCCGCCCCACCATCTTGGGCTCCCAACCCCATATTTTGCCCCAGGACCCCATGACTGTGTCTCTGAGGTGCCAGCCCCATCCTGAAGAACCCCGCTATCCTGTGCTTGTCCCCCCCCCGCCCCCACCTCCCTTCTGCCCCTGTGTCTGTCATTTATTCATGCAGCACATATTAATGAAGTGCCTGCAGTGGGAGGCACCGGGCTGAGCAATGAACACAAGCTTCCCTGCTTCTACCTCATGGAGCTAATGTTGTGAGAGGCAGGGAGGTGGGGGAGTGGGTGTGAAACCCGAAGGATGAGAAAGAGCCAGGTGGACATCTGGAGGAAGAGCATTCCAAGCAGAGGCACCAGCATGTGCAAAGGTCCTCAGGCAGGACCAGGCCTGGCATGTTGGAGGTATAACAAGGAGGCCAGGGTGGCTGGATCAGAGGGAACAAAGGGGAGCGTGGGCAGAGGGGCAGACGAAGAGAGCGAAGGTCTCAGGGTGCCCCAGTCCAACAACAGCAGACCTTGGGAGGGTCCTGGCTTGAAGGTTAAGAGGTTGCGGAGCCCCACTGCTTTGCAATTTGCGGGGTGGGGGGGGGTCATTCCTGGAACCCTGATGGCGCAGGAGGCTGGCAGGAGGAAGGAAGAGAATCCACCCCTTTTCCCGGTGGGCAAGTCTTCCTCTTCCCGTGATGGGGGCTCAGCTGACCTTGAAGACTTCCCCGAGGAAGTGAAATAGCCAGGAAGAGGGCACAGATAGGGGGTATGAAGGCAGGGAGGAGGTGGGGGGAGGCAGGCAGCGGCAGTGACCAGGTGGGCAGGCCAGGCAGGGCACAGAGCTGGATATGGAGCAGGATACTCTCAGGGAGGGGACAGAGATGCGAGGATAGCAGGCGGCAAAAACCAAAGAGCTGTATTTTGAGGATGGTCGCGCCATCAGCCTGCTGTCACTCCCTTTCCAGGTGGAAGGGAAAAGACTCGAGTTCCCCCCTCCCACCCCCCCCACCCCCACAGTGCATGTGGACGAGGGCTTGGCCACCTGGATCTGGTCACCGTTCTCACTCCCACCGCTGACCCAAGCATGCCTCCAAACCTTAGCAAGCCTCAGAAGCCTTAATGAGAGGATTCAGAGCCTTGGACTCTGGATCAGAGAGATCAGTGGTCCTGCTGATCCAGGACCCTGTGGCCGCCACTGTCCTCCCCACCCCACCCCTCTCCAAACTAGGGATGGGTGCGCCTCAGGGCAGCTCCCTTAGGCCCCGGCTCAGCTATGACAATGAGCCTGGCAGGCGCCATGGAGCTACAGCTGGAGCGAGGGAGTCTAACTACACTCTTAGGAGATGGCAGGGGACAAGGACGTGACAGAAGGGGAGAGTAGGCAGGACAAGCTCTGCAAACATCTGCCTCTGGATCTCATTTTTCCATCTGAGATGTTGACTAGGGTGGGCCTTAATCTAAGGCTGTCACCTCCCTGCCAGCACCTCTTCCCACATGGCCCTCTGTTCCAGCCCCGGGCTTCGTCTGGATCACTTGAAGCTACTGCCCATGGCCCAGCCTCAGGGCCTTTGCACAGCCTCTTCCCTTTATCTAGAATGCTCTATGCCCATGGCTTCCTCATCTCTTTTCTCAAGCATCACCTTCTTTTTTTTTTTCTGTAAGATTTTATTTATTTATTTGACAGAGAGACAGCGAGCCAGAGAGCACAAGCCACAAAACAGCAGAGGGAGAAGGAAAAGCAGGCTTCCTGCTGAGCAGGGAGCCCGATGTGGGGCTCCATCCCAGGACCCTGGGACCACGACCTGAGCCAAAGGCAGACACTTAACCAACTGAGCCACCCAGGTGCCCCTCAAGTATCACCTTCTTAAGGAGACCATCCTGACCTTCCTGTTTAAAATCGCATCCCCCACTGCCCAATTCCTGATCTCTTTTTTCTGCCCTATTTTTCTCTCCGCTATCCAGCACAATGAAATAAATTAATAAAATGTATAGTATTTGCCGCCCCCAACCCTCACCCTGTCCAGGACCTCAGCTCCAGGCACACAATAAATGTTTGTGCGGTGATGACAAGGAGGCAGTCTTTAGAGACGGGTGGGCTTACATTTGAATCCCAGCCCGCTGCCTCCTCCTTTGTGCCCTTGGGTGATTCTGTGCCTCAGTTTACGCAGCTGCAAAATGCGAACCACAGAAGCACCTGGCGCTGGCCACCCCCCCCCAGCCCCCCTGCAGCTTCCTGGGGGAGCCTAACCAGAGCCTGGAAGCAGTTGGTGGCAATTTAGACCCTGAGTCAGGACACTTAGAACTTTCCCACATATTCCTAGAATTTTCCACAAACATGTTGAGAGTAAGGGGGGGGGGGCGGAGCCTCTCTAAGGTGGTCCTGTTTTTTTCCCCTCTTCCTAGATTTCGAATCTTTCACTTTTGAATAAGAAGGTTTTTTTGATAGACCATGAACCCTGGGCGAATGCCATGACCCTTTAGATATGTGTTCCCAGTGCTGCTTTCCAGATGGCTCATTTCTTTTTTCTTTTTTTTTTTTTTTTACATGAGAGAAGAGTGAGAGCATGAGAGGGGAGAGGGTCAGAGGGAGAAGCAGACTCCCCGCTGAGCAGGGAGCCCGATGTGGGACTTGATCTCGGGACTCCAAGATCATGACCTGAGCCGAAGGCAGTTGCTTAACCAACTGAGCCACCCAGGCGCCCCAGATGGCTCATTTCTAACACCAAAGTCCAGTTTCTCGTGCACTGGGAGTCGAGAGGTTCCTCGGGTCTGCAAACTGAGGCGGTTCTCGGAGGGGGTGTCGGGTTGTACCCAGGCACATGCTTCCTCTCGGGTAGTTCTCTCTGGCAAGGGACTGATTTTGAATTTTGAAGCTTGTAGCCTTTTTTACGCCATGAAATTTACATGACTCCACAGACATATTGCGATGCACGGAATAGGAGGTGCTCATTAAATCTAAGAGCCTGTGGGACGAGCTCAGGGAACGAGGTCTCTTACTTACACGCCTGAGTTGTTGGTCCCACATTTGGTGAAGTTGACTGTTAGGGCTGAGGATTTTCAGAGCACTTTCCGGGGGCTGGGGGGGCGGTGGCGGGTACGGTCAGAACCGTGGCATTTGCATTGATGAAATATCAAAGATGCTTGCAGTAACTTCTGGATTGAGACAGGAGCAAGCCACAGGGCAGGAGCTGCTCACCCGTTTCAACCTGTTTCAACCTTGGACGGTAATCATCCAGGACTGAGTGCAGGTAACTGATTGAACTTCTGAAAATAGGTGAAGAGGTCGTGCCTTGGGACTTTGGGAAATCCAACCAGAACATAAGTCGTTTGCACACAGCATTGCTCAAATACTGCCTAGATGTCGGGCACAGAATATTTAGAAACCATTACTACGTGGACGTTTGCAGCCACTGGCTTTCATCTAGAGTAGCTCATTCTTGCCCAGGACACAGAGACTGGATGCCTCTATTATTACTGAAATATTCCGGAAGCACCACCCTTTGTAAATTTTAGCAGCATCGTGCTTTGTAGCTGGCGAAGGCGTTCTTTCTTGCCTTACCTGTGCTGATGTAACTTGGCCCTTGTGAGGAGGTAATATTGGAACTGAGGCCTGAGTTGGAGCTGACAGTGGACACAGACAGGAATCAGACCCCGTTGACTGCCTGCCCAGAGCCCCCCCTGTTCGTTGGTGAGATAGAGAGATACGTTCCTGGGCAGTTACAAGGCAAAATAAAACACCAAATGGAGAACCCGCGATGCAGCCTGGAAGTCCCGGAAGGCTTCCTGGAAGAAGCAACAAGCAGGCTGCTTACTTTGAAGGGTTGGAAGAGCGATGAATAGTGACTCAGGCCGAGGGGACATCCGGGGATTGCATTAGAGTGATGTTTCTGAAATCTGACCAGACCCTGGGAATCTGGCCATGGACCCTGGCTGAGAACCACGGGTGGGGGTGGGTGGTGTCTGCAAGAGGTCTCCCCCGCCCTGGGTGGGGGGGAGGGACAGGCTTGTCCTCTGAGCTGTGTGCTGCTGAGGGCTGGGTGGGGACAAGCGCTCTGCCTGCCTGCACGCCCCAGCCGCCTGCCCTCCATCGGTGAGCAGGCCTGCATCTGTGCGCATCCCATCCGAGGGGGTCATCTGAGAGGAAGTGCAGCTTGGCCTCTAGTTACACAGACACCTCTGGTCCTTAAAGGGCCCATGGACAGCCTGGCGTTCCGGCGGGGGACCCTTCTCTGCTCCACCGCATGAGGTTTGGAACCCCAGCCCTGCACCTAGGGGACAACCAGCGCTCACGGGCTCCCTCCACAGGCTCCGCACCCTTCCTGGGCAGGCAGACAGGACGGGGACAGTTTCACAGAAGGTGCTGCTGGCCTGAGGCCACCCCGCAGGAGCAGATCTGCCCAGGTGTGTGGACTCTGAAGGTCACGGTTTGCCCCTGTGTGACCCGGAACCCGGACAAGGGCGTGGGCCCACGTTCAGAGGCATGGCAGTCGGGGCAGGGAGGCAGTGTCTGGGGGTGCTGGGGCTCCAGAGCCCTCGAGGCCCTGCCTTTCCCCATCATCACCCCTTTTTGTGCTCAGAAGGCACCTTCTCGGCGTCCCACACCTGGAATTCTCCCACACCGGCTCTTCTTGGCCCCTCCCACCGCTGGGTTATATGTCCCCAAACTCCTGCCCAGGCGTGGAGTTCCCAGATCAGGTTGCCCGCCCCAACATCCTCAACGCTCCCCCCCCCCCGAAGATGTCCCTCCCCAGCCCTGTCTCAGCCACTGAGGAGCTCTTGGGGCAGCACTTCCCTCATCTGTGGAATTCAAGGACAGCCTGTGTGCAAGGAGAGGTCACAGAATCGCTCCCTTCGGGCGACCTCGAGGCCCGAGCCTCCCACGCCGCACTCTATCTTTAAGGCCTAGGTGACAGGCGCTTGCCACCCTCCCCTTGAACAAGGACAGCTCGGACCCGGACTGGCAGCCTCGCCAGCATCCAGCACTGGCCAGGACTGAATGTCATCTTGTTTTCATTGTATCTGTCTTATGGCCACTGCCCGCGGTGACATCGACTTTCCCTTGAGGGGAGGGAGGGAAAGTTTCTTCTGAAAAATCAGCATGCTTAAAAACAAAGCGAGGCTTTGGAAGGAGATTGGTGGGTGCACAGACGGGAGAGGGCTGGGGCGGCAGGGTGACCGGGCTGTGGGAGGGATGGAGGGGAGGGCCCCCAGTCCAGCCCAGGGGCAGGGCTTTCTGGCCCATGAGTGTGAGAACAGAGCCTTGAAGAAGCCGAAGGCGTTTGGCAGGCAGAAAGGAGGACATTACTGATAGGGGGAACAGACCGAGCACAAGCCCAGAGGTGTGCCGGGGGACACAGTGCTGGGGGCAGGAGCATTTGCGGGATTTCAAGCCACGGGTGTGATCTGCACGTTAGAAGGGCCGTCTGGGCAAAGCCCAGAGGCCGGGAGCCCAGGGAGGAGGCCACAGCTGTTGACCTGAGTGGGAAGGGACCCGCTCGGTGGTCACGTGGCAGGCGGACGCCGTCGCAGCCCGAGAGGAGGGGCTGAGTGCGGAGGGCTCTGGGACAACTCCCACGTGCCTGTCCCCAAAGACTGGGTGGGAGGTGTGACCTTGGCCAAGAAGCCTGGGGAGGAAGAGCGCACACTCCGGTGCAGGATGACTTGATCTTGATCCTGGCGTGTCTGGGCAAGGGGCAGGTGCTCTCGGTTTAGCAGGTTTGCTGGGGGAGACACCTGGGAGCTGCGGGACTCGGAGCCCCAATGTGTGCCTGCGCCGATCGCAGCTTCCAGGTGGGTGCGAATTCCAGGCACAGCGGATGGTAGTGGGGGTCCGGGACTGGATTTGGGGCCAAAGGAGAGGAAAACCAGCATGCATTAGAGATAGAACAGAGAGGAGGGGAGCCAGGACGCCACAGTTCTTGGAGGGAGGGGCAGACAAGGAGTCCTATATGCAATAAGGTGTCATGGATACATAGACAAAGAATTGGCCACTGCGATTGGCCAAGGAAAGGGCGGGGTGTCTCTGGGGACCTAGGCAGAGTCCAGCGTAGAGAGGTGGAGATGGAGTGGAGTCAGGGGCTAAAGGCAGGTTCTGCTTTCCAAGAATGCCAGGGTTGCTGTGGCTGAGCCGAGGTTCTGTGAGCCCAGGTCTATCCCGAGCGCCTAGTGGTATAGAGCAGAGTTCGGACACCAGCTGTTTCCCGGCTGTGTGACCCGGGGTCCCTGAGACTCAGTTCTTCCATGAAATAGGGACGCTGGGGCACCTGGGTGGTTCAGTGGGTTAAGGGTCTGACCCTTGATTTCAGTTCAAGTCATGATCTCAGGGTGGTGAGATCAAGCCCTGCATCAGGCTCTGCACTGGGCATGGAGCTTGCTTAAGATTCTCTCCCTCCCGGTGGCGCCTGGGTGGCTCAGTCGTTAAGCGTCTGCCTTCGGCTCAGGTCATGGTCCCAGGGTCCTGGGATCGAGCCCCGCATCGGGCTTCCTGCTCTGCGGGAAGCCTGCTTCTCCCTCTCCCACTCCCCCTGCTTGTGTTCCCTCTCTCGCTGTTGCTCTCTCTGTGTCAAATAAATAAAATCTTTTTTTTAATTTATTTTTTATTTATTTTTTAAAAGATTTTATTCATTTATTTGACAGATGAGGAGAGAGGGAACACAAGCAGGGGGAGTGGGAGAGGGAGAAGCAGGCT
>NC_058403.1:209136792-209154145 GCF_002201575.2 Neomonachus schauinslandi
GAGGGAACACAAGCAGGGGGAGTGGGAGAGGGAGAAGCAGGCTTCCCACTGAGCAGGGAGCCCAATGCAGGGCTCGATCCCAGGACCCTGGGATCATGACCTGAGCCGAAGGCAGACGCCCAACGACTGAGCCACCCAGGCACCCCTGAAGGGGCTGATCTTGATTGGGAATTGGTTTCTTAATGCTGAGCTGGGGTGGGGAGCTCATTGACAGCTAGAAATGCCCCCTCTGAGCCCATATCTACTCTGCCAACCACCCCTTCGATGGAAACCTTTATTTTCCTTTTGTACTAATATGATTTCCTATTTAAAAAGTCACCTTTAATATATACACTCACTAGAATCTTACCCAGCCTTAAAAGGAAGGACATTCTGACACCTGCTACAACAAAGATGGACCTTGAGACCATTATGCTCAGTGAGAGACGCCAGACACAGAAAGACGCATACTGTATGATTCCACTTACAGGAGGGACCTAGAGTCATCAAATCCGTAGAAGCAGAAAGCAGAGTAGAGGTTACCAGGGATCGGGGGTGGAGGAGTGGGGAGTGAGTGTTTAATAGGGACAGAGTATCAATTTTGCAAGATGCAAAGAGTTCTGGAAATAGATGGTGGTGATGGTTGCCCAATGATATGACTGTACTTAATACCACTGTGCTGTACACTTAAAAATAGTTAAGACAGTATATTTTTATGTTATATGTATTTGACCACAATTTAAAAATTAGAGCACCTGGGTGGCTCAGTCGGTTAAAGGGCCGCCTTTGGCTCAGGGCATGATCCCTGCATCCTATAATCAAGCCCCACATCAGGCTCCCTGCTCAGCGGGGAGTCTGCTTCTTCCTCCCCCTGCTCTTGTGCTCTCGCCTGCTCGCTCACTGTCTCGCTCCCTCTCAAATAAATAAAATTTAAAAATTAAAAAACAATAAAAATTTAAGTCGCTATGAAACATGGCTTGTAAAAATTAGTGAATCACAAAACAAGCAGACCAACTCCTCCCTTCCCTGACTTCCTGATGTAATAACTCTCCTGAGCATGGACTATATATCCTTATGGCCTATTTCCATGAGTTCACATGCATATATGTAGCTGTGGGAGAAAATACAGAGTCTTTTCTTTTCATATTTTTAAAAAATATTTTTTCAGTTCAAGTCATGATCTCAGGGTGGTGGGATCAAGCCCTGCATCAGGCTCTGCACTGGGCGTGGAGCTTGCTTAAGATTCTCTCCCTCCCTGGGGCGCCTGGGTGGCTCAGTCGTTCAGCATCTGGCTTCGGCTCAGGTCATGATCCCAGGGTCCTGGGATCGAGCCCCGCATCGGGCTCCCTGCTCGGCGGAAAGCCTGCTTCTCCCTGTCCCACTCCCCCTGCTTGTGTTCCCTCTCTCGATGTGTCTCTCTCTGTCAAATAAATAAATAAAATCGTAAAAATATATATATATAAATAAATAAAATATTTTTTCCTGCCCCATTCTTATTCCTTTCTCCTTTTGGGACTCTAATTATGTGCCTGTTAGATCTTCCAGTAGTCCCAAAGGTCACTGAGACTGTGTGCTTTTTTTTTTTTCCAATTGTGGTAAAACATACAAAACATAAAATTTACCATTTTAACCATTTTTAAGTGTGTGATTTAGTAGCCCAAAGTACATTCACAGCATTGTGCAAATGTCACCACTATTTCCAGATAGCACTTTTTTTTTTTTTAAAGATATTACTTTTAGGGGCGCCTGGGTGGCTCAGTCGTTAAGCATCTGCCTTCGGCTCAGTCATGATCCCGGGGTCCTGGGATCCAGCCCTGCATCAGGCTCCCTGCTCAGTGGGAAGCCTGCTTCTCCCTCTCCCTCTGCTGTCCCCCCTGCTTGGGTGCTCTCTCTCTCTGTCAAATAAATAAATGAATTCTTTAAAAAAATAAGTAAATAAAGATTTTACTTTTATTTTTTTATTTTTTAAAGATTTTATTTATTTATTTGACAGAGAGAGACACAGTGAGAGAGGGAACACAAGCAGGGGGAGTGGGAGAGGGAGAAGCAGGCTTCCCATGGAGCAGGGAGCCTGATGCGGGGCTCGATCCCAGGACCCTGGGATCATGTCCTGAGCCGAAGGCAGACACCCAACAACTGAGCCACCCAGGCGCCCCAAGATTTTACTTTTAAATAATCTCTACACCTATTGTGAGGTTCAAACTCATGACCCTGAGATCAAGAGTTGCATGCTCTTCTGTCTGAGCCACCGGGCATCCTCCAGATGACACATTTTTATTCAATCTTTGTTTTTTCTTCTCTGTCCTTCAGTTTGAATGTTTACTATTATCTAGCTCCTAATTCGTTGACTCTTCAATCATCTCCAATTGCTATCAAGCCCACATGTGATTTTGTAATTGCAAGTATTGTATTTTTCAGTTTTAGAATTTACATTTGGTTCTTTTTTTTTTTTTTTTTTACTTTTCCACTGAGGTTTCTTATTCGTTCATTCAGTAGGAACTAATTTTTTTTTCTTCACATCCTTGAATAGATTATAATAGCTGCTTCAAAGTCGGGATCTGCTCCTTCCAACATCTGGGTCACCTCAGAAGTTAGTTCCCATTAATTTCCTTCTGTCTTGAGTATGGTTCGTGTTGTCTTGTTTCTCCAAAGATCAAGTAATTTGGGGTTGTATTCTGGGCATTGTCAAGATGTATCGTGGAGACTCTGGATTCTGTTGTGGTCCTCTGGAGAGCACTGATTTTTTTTTTTTTTTTAATCAGGCAATTAACCTGTCTGGACTCACGCTCCAAAGTCTGTTTTCCTCATGGTGGGTGGCAGGTGAAATCTATCTTCCTTTCTTTCAGCCTTAGCTGGGCTGCTTGGAGTCTGCCCTGCACACACATGGTTCAGGGCTTAGCAGAGACGTGCGCAGAGTTTTTGTGTAGAATTTGGAACTTCCTTTTTCTGGCTCTCTCCCTTCCAACATGTTCCATCCCATTATTGAGCGATTGTGATCTTTCTGGGCTCTTCTCATTTTTCAAGCCAGTTTCTATTTCCAGTGAAGAGCAGTACAAATGGGAAACCCACCCTATGTTGCTCCCGTATGCCAGGTATAGACTCCCCTCCAACTACTCCCTATTTGGGGTCACTCTAGAGCAGTACCACCCAGTAGAATTTTCTACAACGATGGAACTGTTCCATATCTGCACTACTCTGGTAGCCGCAAGCTGTGTGTGGCTATTGAGTAGAGAAATTTTGCTGTGTGCAACTGAGGAATTGAATTTGAAATTGTGTTTCATTTCAGTTCATTGCAATTCAGATAGCCCGATGCTGCTGGTAGCTACCATGTTGGGGCTTTCAGGTAGTTGTGTTTTTGTATGTCATCCAGGGTTTCTGGTTGTCTCCGACGGGGCTAGTCTGATGCGGCTGACTCTGCCTTCAGTGGAAGCCGAGCTCTCCCGGTGCTTTTCTTTTTTTTTTTTTTAAAGATTTATTTATTTATTTGAGAGAGTGAGAATGAGAGAGAGTACATGAGAGGGGGGAGGGTCAGAGGGAGAAGCAGGCTCCTCGCTGAGCAGGGAGCCCGATGTGGGACTCGATCCCGGGACTCCAGGATCATGACCTGAGCCAAAGGCAGTTGCTTAACCAACTGAGCCACCCAGGCGCCCTTCTGGTGCTTTTCCATTGTGTAAATGACCTATTGGGCCATTAGTGGCTCCCCGAATTTTGCTTTTATTTTTTTTAACTCCCTGACACCCCCCTCCAACCCAAGTCAATGAGCATAATGTTTCCTCTTCTTTTTCCCCCTTTGGTAATTTTTCAAAAAGATATATTTATTTATTTTAGAGAGAGAAAGCCTGAGCACAAGGGGTAGAGGGAGAGGGAGAGAGAATCTTAAGCTGACTCCAAGGTGCAGAGCCCCCCCCCCCCGCCCCCATGGGGCTCAATCTCACGACACCAAGAGCACTACCTGAGCTGAAACCAAGAGTCAGTTGCTTAACTGACTGTACCACCTAGGTGCTCCTCCTTTGGTAGTTTTTTAAATTAAAATAATTGGGGGCACCTGAGTAGCATAGCTGGTTAAGCATCCGACTCTCGATTTCAGCTCAGGTCATGATCTCAGGGTCGTGATATCAAGCCCCGGGTCAGGCTCCACGCTGGGCATGGAGCCTGCTTAGGATTCTCTCTCTCCCTCTCCTCCTCACCCCCTTAAAAAAAATTTAACTGTCGTAAAATACACATAACATAAAACTTACCATCTTGACCATTTTTAAGTGTACAGTTCAGTATTGATACATTCACATTGTTGTGCATCCCTCTCCAGAACTTTCTCATCTCCCCAACCTGAGACTCTGTCCCCATGCAACACTGACTTCCCACCCCCTCCCCCACCCCTGGCGCCCACCATCTACTTCCTGATTCTATGGATGGGGCTCCTCTGGGGACCTCCTGGGAGCAGAATCCTACAGTGTCTGTCTTGTTGTGACTGGCTTCCTCAATTGAAAGTAATGGCCTCGGGCGCCTGGGTGGCTCAGTTGGTTAAGCGACTGCCTTCGGCTCAGGTCATGATCCTGGAGTCCCGGGATCGAGTCCCACATCAGGCTCCCTGCTCAGCGGGGGGGTCTGCTTATCCCTCTGACCCTCTTCCCTCTCATGCTCTCTGTCTCCCATTCTCTCTCTCAGATAAATAAATAAAAATCTTTAAAAAAAAAAAAAAAAGAAAGTAATGGCCTCAAGGTCCATCCATGATGTATCTTCCTCTGCCTTTCAGACTATAAGATTTCTTCGTATGGAGTCCTGAGGTTCTGATCCCCAACTGTTGGACATCAAGATTGCAAGTTTTCACTGGAAGGGAGAGAGGGACAGACTCCAAAAGGGCACAGGGAAATCCAGGGAGTGATGGATATGTTCATTATCTTGATGGGGGTGACGATTTCACACGTGTGAACATAGGTCAGAACACATCAAATCATGCACTTTAAACGTGCAGTTCCTTGTATGTCAGGGGTTCCTCAAAAAAGCTGTATTTTTGTTTTTATTCTAATGACCCAAGTGGGCTCCCCTTATCCCCCACCTGTAAGCTTCATCAGTCCCTGTGCGGGTAACTGTTAGATCCCGCTGCCCCCGCTTGCCTTTGGGACTGAGGACTGCTCCCTTCCCCCTCAAACTCCAAGAGACCTGATCATCTCTCCTTTCTTGGTCTTTGAAACCTCCCTGACTGACCGCCCCCCAATATACCCACACACCAAGTGATGCTGGGGACCCCAGAGGTCTCTTCCTGGCTCTCACTGTCCAGGGGGACACTCAGAGTCAGCTAGCTCTCTAAGCTCCGGGGCTGAAGAAAGCTCCGAAGAAAGGCCCAGGGGTGGGGCGCGGTGGGGCTGGCAAGGCTGTGGGGAGGGGGCTGTGCTGAGTGTGGGAAAGGCAGAGCAGGCCTCTTAAGGAGGAAGTAGAATCTGACCCAGCTCTTGAAAGACAAGTGGGAACTGGCCCACTGAAGCAGGGCATTTCAGGCAGAAGGCAGGCGGATGCAAAGTCCTGGACGTCGGACCAGTTGGGGGAGCTCATGGGCGTCCGAGCGCCGGGTGTGGGATAATGCAGGGGTGCAGGGGGTCCGTAGGAGGGAGCAGATGCCATCGGGGGGCCCGCGACCAGCCCAAGGCAGCTGCGAGTGATCCTCATGGTCCCATTGGTGGGTGTTTTCTTTGGGGGCTGGGAGCATTGCCAAGGGGTGGTTCTGAGAAGGTGCAGCCAGGGGAGTGGGAGGGCTGAAGAGCGTGGCCAGTGGGCTGGAGATACTGGGAAACCTGGTCCAGCTCACCTAAGCCCCTGAGCCTGCCGAGGGGTGTAGAAGTTAAGAAATCATGCGCTGAGGGACGCCTGGGTGGCGCAGTCGGTTAAGCCTTCGACTCTTGATTTCGGCTCAGGTTGTGATCTCAGGGTCGTGGGATCGAGCCCCGCGTTGGGCTCAGCGTGGAGTCTGTTTGTCCCCTCCCTCAGCTCCCTCCCCCACATGCGCTCACCCTCTCTCTCAAGTAAATAAATAAAATCTTTAAAAAAAGAAATCACGTGCTGAGCAACTGGTGCCCTGAAAACACAGAGAGAAGGTGGGGGAGAAAACTCGATAGGTGGAGGCAGGCCCGGGGAGGCTTCACAGGGTCCTGTGAGCCCTGAGCCCACTGCGGGTACCGAGCAGCCCCCTTGCCACCCTGGTGAGCTTCCGGTTCTAGCTCTCTCCCTTGCTGGCTGAATGGCCAGCAGCTTCTGGCTTTAAGTCTCAGCCTTCCCAGTTCCGAAATGGGGCGACAGTGGATCTCCTTTATGGGGATCAAGCTGACCTTGCCTGTTAAAACAGGTGGTTTCTTTTAAAGTAAGCTCCACACCCAGCATGGGGCTTGAGCTCACAGCCCTGAGATCAAGAGTCACATGTTCCACCAACTGGGCCAACCAGGAGAGCCGGTGGGTTGTTTTTTTTTTTTTTCCTAGAAAGTCTGACCACCTGCAGTGAAGTCCTCACATCCACCCACCTGTCCATGTGTCTATACTACCCATTCATTTATCCACTTAGCAGTTAGTTGGCACCTAATGTTGTGCCAGGCCCTATCTCAGGATATGGCAGTGCCTAAAACAACATTCTAGCCTTCAGGAGTCTTACGTCTTGGGGCGAGGCAGATGAACAAATAACAGATCAAGTAGGACAAGAGGGCTGAAGGAACAAAACAGTGTGAGGAGATGGAATAATACACAGGCTTCTTTGGTAGTGATCTGAGAAGGTTTCTCTGAGCGGAGATGTGAGTAATGAGAGCTAGACACAGGGATGTGTAAGGGAACAGCATGTGCAAAGGCCCTGGGGCAAGAATGAGCTTGGTGAGCTGGATACAGCACATACAAAGGCCCTGGGGCAGGAATGAGCTTGGGGAGCTGGACACAGCACATGCAAAGGCCCTGGGGCAGGAATGAGCTTGGTGAATTAGAAGGCCAGAAAGCAGCCATTGCAATAAGTTGAGTTGGTGGGGTGTGGGAGGGTGTATCAACAGAACCAGAGTATGGAGGGCAGAAGTGTGTCTTTTTTTTTTTTAATTTTTCTTATTTTTTAAATTATTTAAAATTTATTTATTTAGAGGGAGGAAGGGAAAGAGAGAATCTTAAGCAGACCCCACACCCAGCACAGAGCCTGACACGGGGCTCGATCTCATGACCCTGAGATCATGACCTGGGTGGAAATCAAGAGTCGGACACTTAACCAACTGAGCCGCCCAGGCGCCCCCGGAAGTGTGTCTAAATTTGAGGGGTTGGGGTATAAGGCAGAGTTCTGCACCTGGGGCCGGGCAGGGAGCACAGCCTGTAGGGACTCTGCTCAGAGAGCCCACAGTGCGGGAACCAAGGCTATCTGCAGGGGGCAGCCAGGGCCCGGTGCAGGGGGGGCTGTGGTTATCGCCACACAACCCCCACGTAGCACATCATGTGTTCCCTGCCTGGGCCTCCAGCCACAACAGTCAGGTGACCCCCGGCAGCAGGCCAGGCTGCAGGAGCGAGAGGGAGGGTGGAGTGTGTGTGTGTGTGTGTGTGTGTGTGTGTGTGTGTGTCCATCCCTGGGCAGCCCAAACATCTGGAGTCTGAATTGATTTCTTTTTTCACAACCCTGGGCAAGTCCTGTATTTCCAGCTAGGTTTAAAATAAAACAAACCTTCTGTGCATAACCCTGCTCTGCCGGGCCATGCTGGGGGGCATTCCGGAGTTCCAGGGAGCAGCAGGGGTCCAGCCAGCCAGGGGTCAGACCCCCGAGGGGGGACAGGGATCCTCTGCTCATCCTCTCCTCCCCATATCAGCACAAAGCCCTAATCTCTCTCTCTAGGTCTGAGGATATTTTTAACCACTAAGAAGGATTATCAGAGTCTGGCTCCCAGGTGGCAGGAGCAGGGCTGGGAGTGAGGCCAAAGAGGCTTGAAGACACAGCAGCCTTGCTGGGAGACTAGGAGCAGGGCAGGGGTGATGGGGATTTAGGCTCAGGCTGGTTGGGCTGGACCAGCCACTCACTCATTCGGTGATTCTCCAAATGACCCCTCGGTGGCCCTGGCCAAGCCCAGCCTGAGTTCACCAGCTACAGCTTTAAGGGAAAGCTGCAGAGGTCAGGGAGGTTCTGGGAAGAACCTTCCGGAACCTGCTGCATGCAGGCCAGCACCCCTCCTCCCCAGACTGTCCCTCATCCCAGCTTCCCCTCTCCGCTGCTAACAACATGCAAGTTAGTCCTACGTAGCGCTCACTCCACCACCCCGTGTGCAAAGGGTTCTTGTTACCCCATTTCACAGATGAGGGAACGGAGGCACAGAACAGCCTGGTTGCCTGCCTTAGGTTGCTCGCCTGGTAAATGGGTGAGGCAGGAATCACCTCGCTGTGATACCAGTGTGGAGTGTTGGTGAACTGCCCGGCCCCCTGGGCCCCATACAACAGCCTGGAAAAACAGGCCATCTGGCTGTACCCATTTTTCAGATGGGGCAGCCGGGCCCAGTGTGGCAGAATCACAGGAAATGAGCAGAGGAGCTGCAGCCCAAAGGAGAAAACTGAAAATTGATGAGGAATGCCACCCTGAGCCTCATTCCTTCCCGTCCCCTGGGAAGGATGTGTCTGTTGGGGGTCAGGTGGGGAGTGGAAGAGAAGTCTGGGCCTTGCTGGCCATGAATGTCCAGTAACAGCCGCACCTGAGCCCCTCCTGTGTGCTAGGAGGGGACAGACACACAGGTGAGAGAAAGGGTAGGGCTTCCAGGGCTGAGACCTCTGCAGTCAGGTGGGGTAGTCTGACATGGACGCCAGAAAGGGCTGGGCTTGCTTTGGCTGAGGGGACTGGGGTTCCAGGCTGATCATGCTTCCTTCCTTCTCCACCCCCCACTGTCTCTAAAAATACTTCATAACTAGCTCCCAACATCACAGTGAGTGAGGCAGGGCTGGGGGAGTGCACTTTAACTAAACCCAAGGTGGAGGCAATCAGGAGGTACCTCCAGGAGGAAGCGACAAATGAACTGGGTTTTGAGGGATGCCTAGGAGTTTGCCAGACAGACAAGAAAGGTGTGTAAGCCCTCTGGAGACAGAGACCTTGCCTGCTTCCCTCACAGTTTAGTGTCCTCAGCACCCAGCATAGGGCAGTAAATATTCAATGGGCATTCTAGGCAGAAGACAGCACTTGTAAAAGCTGGCTGTGTGAAATCCTATGGTGTGGTGGGAGCAGAAAGTGTCAGGCAGTGAATGGGGGGCTTGGAAGCGGGGACATCGGCGGAGGCCCGAGATTGGAAGATGTCCTTGCTCTTGCGTGTTCCCCCTTGTCTCCGAAGCTCATCACGATTTGCAAGCAGCACAGCGGTGGTGGATCCTCATCTGGGCACCCCTGAGTGAGAGAAGAATATGGGATTGGGGGCCTAGACTCCTGGATACCTGCTTCGGCTCTGGCCGGCCGGGGGCTTTCCTGGGACTCCCAACCCATTTCCATCTGCGCTGAGCGGCGGGGGAGGGAGGTGTGCTGAGAGTGGGAGGAGGCTGGAGAGGCCGTGCAGTGGGCGTGGCTCCGGTTGGGAGGTGGGAACGCCCCCGCTGGGCATGCGCCCTCAGGCCCCAGGGGGTGCTCCAGATCAAGCCAACCTTGCCTGTTAGTGAAGCTAGTTTCTTTTTTTTTTTTAAAGATTTATTTATTTATTTGAGAGAGTGAGAATGAGAGAGAAGTACATGAGAGCGGGGAGGGTCAGTCGGAAGATCGTGCAGCTCTTGATCTCGGGGTCGTGAGTTCGAGCCCCAGGTTGTGTGTAGAGATTACTTAAAAATAAATAAACAAACTTAAAAAAGTAGTCTCTGGAAACCTGCTCCTCCTCTCCACCCCCTTCCAGTGGATAGCACCTCCTTCTGGCCATTGCTTATGAAGTTGGACAGGCAGCTTCCCTGTGACCCAGCCATCCCACCCCGGGGGGTTGACCAGGGAGACGTGTATGCTCCTAACAGCTTTGCTCATAATCACCCCAAACGGAAAGCATCCCAGTCACCCATCAACAAGCAAATGATATGTATCCACGATTCAATAGGAAAAAAGGCTACCAATAGATGCTATGACATGGATGAATCTCAAAACCATTACACGGAGCGAAAGAAGCCAGACACAAAGATGGAGTGTGTGATTCCGTTTCTATGAAGTTCTAGCACAGACGGGACGAATGCATGATGGAAACAAAAATCAGGACAGAGGTGACCTTTGGACGGGGGAGATGGAGATTGACCGGAGAGGGGCACGAGAGCTTTGTGGAGGGACGGGAATATCCGTGGTTGGAGGCTGCGTCACGCAGGTACCTGTATTTGTCCGAACTCAGCGACTGTACACTTAAGGATTTATGCATTTCGCTCTAGTAAATTTTATCTTCAAAGAAAAAAAAACCATTAGCAAATACTGAAGCCTAGCTAATGATCTGCATGCTGAAATATTTAGGGGTGATGCAGCTTGATGTCTGCTGCTTATTTTAAAATGCATCTGGAAAAATAAAATGGCCGGATTGGGGGGGAAGGAGGGGGGCGGATGGGCGGGGGAAGGAGAGGGGGCGGATAGATGCACTGACAGACATGAAATAGAGCAGGTAGAGCAAAATGTGGACGGTAGAATCTAATGGTGGGTTCTGGGAGTTCACTGTAAATTCTTTCAACTTTTCTTTAGGTTTGAAATTTTTCATCACAAATGTTGGGGGAAGTCATCCCAACTCCTCCCTGAAGCCCACAGGCCCTGCATGACCTACCCCTGTCCCCCTCCCTGCCTTCCCCACCTCACTCTCTCCCCCTCACTCATTCCGCTCCAGCCACAGGAGCCTCTTGCTGTTCCCCCAACACTCTGAGCTCGGTTCTGCCTCAGGGCCTTTGCACCTGCTGCTTCTTTCTCTGAAAGTCCCTCCCTACCACCACTACTCTCTTCTGCATAAACCCAGGCCCTCCTCATCTCTGGGTCTCCGCTCAGATGGTATCTCCTCAGGCTTTCATTGGTCACCTCATTTAAAATCATGGTACCCTGCTCATTTTCAAGCAGGCCCATCACACGGTCCTATCTCATTTATGAATCTGTGTACTTGTGTGTTGGCTGACCCCCCTGCTGGACTGAGAGCTCCACGGGGACAGGAATGGGTCTGCTTTTTTTTCCGCTGTGTCCCCAACACCTAGCCGCATGCTGGCATGAACAAGTGTCAGAGAACAGAGGGACAGCTGGGTGGGCAGATGGATGGACGGACAGACAGATGGGTGGATGGACAGATGGGTAGATGGACAAGGTGGGCAGGCGGATGGATGAACAGATGACTGGATGGATGGATGGACAGATGGATGACTGGTCGGTGGGTTGGTTGGTGGTTGGACGGACAGATGGATGGACAGACAATGAGTGGATGGACAGACAGGTAGATCAGCAGATAAGAAGGCGGATGGATGGATGGATGGATGGGATGGACGGACATAATGATGAACAAACATCCCAAGTGGGGACTGGTGTGGGGGTCTGGGCACTTGTCTTAAGATCTCAGGAAAGGGCAGAGCTGCTTGGGCTCCTCAAGATGGCTGCTGGAAAGCCTTCTCAGGGGAAGGAAAGCTCACCTGATTACCGCTCCAGTGACCTGGCGAGCACGTCATCACTAGGCACGCTTGCCCGGCCGCAGCCCAGCCTCATAGCAAGCGAGGCTGCTGACGTTCACACCTGGAAGGATGCTCAGGAAGCGAACTGCAGATTTCCTCAACTGGTCATCTTTGGGCTGCATTGGAGGCACTTTCCCACATGATAGGAGACCTTCCTGGACATTTGAGAACTCGACTTTATGACCCCAGTCAGCCAGTCCCCTGACTTCTGGCCACCTCTTTTGCACCTGTGAAGTGCAAAGTAATAACCCTTTTCATGAGGTGTGTTTTCAGGGCTAGCAGGCACCCGGGGAAGCACTTGGTGTTGTCAGGCTGGGCTGACAGGTGGGCTACTGCCCCTGTTTGACAAATGAACTTGAGATTCAGAGCGGTCAGGTCACTTGCCTGAGGGCACTCAGCCCAAGTCCCTCCTTAACCCAGGCTGTAATAAACTCAAGGTTGCCGGGCATCTAGGGGGCAGGCGGTGAGGATGGGGTGGTGGGCCCTCCCGCGAGCTGCGCTCCCGTTAACTGGACCATGTGCCCACAGGATGTGGTCCAGCCTCAGCGAATGGTTTTGGCAGGAGAGGCTGTGGCTGCCACCCAACAACTCGTGGGCTGCCCTGGAGGACCGGGATGGCCTGGTCTACGCCCACCCCCGGGATATGCTGGCAGCCCTGCCCCTGGCGCTGGCCCTGGTGGTCATGCGCTTCGTCTTCGAGAGGTGAGTGTCCGCCTCTCAGCGGTGCCCGGCCCCGCTGTTGTTCCCATGTGCGCAGTGCTCACCCTGGCCATCCGTCCTGTGTGGTTTTCGTCCTAATGCATCCTGGATGGAGCCTGGCTTGGAGGCCGTGCCTTTCCCAGCTCCACCTTGCCCCTAGCCACCACCGCCCACACTCTTCCAGCCTCTGAGGGGCTGGTTTGCTGTTACCGCGGCGGCCTGCCGCTTGGGTCTGGGCGTGCCTTGGGTGTCGTCAGCAAATGGCGGGAGGCCCCGGAGGGCGCGTGTTCTTGCTTTGCTGACCAAGGATGGGTCTGCAGAGGCCAGTCAGCAAGCAAAGAAACTTTTTTTTTCTTTTTAAGATTTTATTTATTTGAGAGAGAGAGATCACCAGCAACGGGGGAAGGGTAGAGGGAGAAGCAGAAGCAGACTCCCCGCTGAGCAGGAAGCCCAATACGATGGGGAGGCGGCTCCATCTCAGGACCCTGAGATCATGATCTGAGCCGAAGGCAGATGCTTAACCGCTTAACCAAAGCAAAGAGCAAAGACATTCTTGCCCACTCCCTCCTGCCTCTCTCCTATAGGCAAGGTGACCCTCAACCTCACCATCCCCCTCAGCCCCCACAAACCCCCAGCCCCCACAACCCCCAGCTCACCCCACCATCCCTCCCTCACCCCCCCACCTCCCTCCCCCTGCCATCCTTCCATCCGCCCCCTACTTACCCCTCTCTCACCCCCCACCTCACCCTCTCCACCCCTCCCTCCTGGCTCCTAACACCTTCCCTCCTCCCTCTGTAGCCAAAGGAAGGAGCAAAAGCACTCTGGCCTCCCCTTTTGTGCCTAAACTAGCCCTGCCTCCCCTTCCCCTGTCCCCATCCCCAGCCTCTTGCAGCCTGGTGCTGCCCCCCACCAGAATATATGTCACCACCACCCCCCACAGGTTCCCAGCAACCTGATTGCCAAACCCTGTAGATTTTCAGTCATTTCTTATGGGACCCAGACACTGCTTCAAACTGGGTCTCCTCCTCTTTCCCTGGCTGGCTGTCTCCTGGGCCAGAACATCTCTCCTGGCGTCCCTTCCCTGGTCCCAGGTAGCCCCACCCTTCCCACCTGACCAGCCCTGTAGTCAAAGCTTTCAGACCTGCCCTGCCAGGCCCCTTTGCTGCGGGCCCCCCATGATCGGCCACCCCCACAAGGTTCCCCCTCCCGCCTCCCTCCCTCCCCACGCCCTCCGCAGGTCCACTACCTCTTATGCGGCCACCTGGCCTCTGCACTCACCCCTCTGCAGTTCCTTCAAGGCTGGGTTGCAGGAAGCCCGCAGGGCCCCTCTGCTGTCCCTCCCCCACTCCCCAGAGCCCTTCGCCCCCACTCCCCAGAGCCCTTCGCCCCCTTCAGCCTCTGCTTTGGGTCCCTGGCTTTGTCCTGCCCTGACCACAGGGACACGGGAGCATTCTGCATCTTGCTTTGTCTCTCCGGTTCCGGAGGAGCTTCCTGGTGTCTGGGCTCCCTGGATACAGCCTGGACCCGGGGGGGACCCAAGGAATACCCACTGAGGTTGTATTTATTTAACAGATAGCCTCTAAGCGCCTACTCTGTGCCCACCATTGTTCTGAGCAGCTTATGCGTCTTAGCTCTCGGGGCAACCCCGTGAGGTGGTACTATTATCCCCATTTTACAGACTAGGAAATGGAGGCCCAGAGGTCAAGGGAGGCCTGTGGTCACACACAGGGTAGGTCATCTGGGACTGAGGCTTTGCCTGAGGGATTCTAAGAGGCTCAAGTCAGCCAGGCTTTGAAGGGCGAGTCGCCAGCTTTCCTGCGGGGGGGGGGGGGGGGGAGGACATGAGACTACGCCCAGGTTCACTACTGGAACCTGGAGTGGGGGGTTGTGTATTTAATTAATGGCCTCATCAGAGGTAGGGGGTTGTGTTCACATCCCAGAGGTGTCCTTTTAAAGGGCCATGGGGATAAGATAGCTTTTCCAGGGTCGAAGGCAGAGGTTCTCGCCATTTTGAAGTAAATCCTGGGCCAGTCTGCTACCCACTTGCTGTGTAACCTTGGGCATCTCTCTAAACTGTCTGGGCCTCAGTTTGCCCATCAAGACAATGGGGACTTTGACAATAGAGCTAAATGAGCCGGCAGCTAATGTGCACTTGGACCCATGCTTGGCAGATGTCAGCACTCAAGAAATGACAGTCCCCTCTTCCCCCACTCCCCATCATGACTGAGTCTGGAAGGAGTTCCTTGCTGAGCTGCTCTGAGCCTCAGTTTCCCCAAATGCAGGGTGATGTTTGGTGCGTAGGAAGTTCCGGGGGGCGGGGTCTAGTGGGACGTATGATGACTGGCCAGGGACCGGGCCCCTCCACATGTCCACACTGGGAGAAGGGAGGCCTGAGTGGAGGCCTGAGTGGGAGTGCCCCTGCTCCTTTCTGCCTGTGGGGACCCCCCAGCCTGGCAGGAGACAGACAAGGACCCGGACCACCATGAGACAAGCAGTGAGGGGTCTCTATTTCCTGTTTGGAACTGAGTGGAGCTGCCTGAGACCCCGAAAACTAACCTCCACATCCCCACTCTGAAGACCGGCCGCCCAGCTGCCTTTCTTAGGTTTGGTCCCAGTGCAGCGGCCAGGCTACCCCTCCAGGCTCCCAGTGTGTGACCTGGCCCCTCTGAGCCTCAGTTTCCCCACCTGGATTGACAGGCTCTGTCTCCCCTGCACCCAGATTTGTTGGCATGCCCCTGAGCCGGTTGCTAGGTGTGCGCAATCATGCCAGGAGGCTGGTGAAGCCCAATGCCACTCTGGAGAAGTACTTCGTCACAGAAGGGTGGAAGCCCAAGGAGGTGAGAGCCCCCCGATGCCCCTCTCCATCCCCGTCGGCCTGGGGGGGGGGGGGCGTGTGGATGGGGCCTGGGGGTGGGATGGGGCCTGTTGTCAGGAACAGGGAAAGCCCAGGGCAGCCTCTGTGCCCCCACAGCGCTCCTACGCCCACTCCACCAGCCAGCCCAGCTGTCCCAGTGGGCAGATCCTGCGCCTGGGGGGGTGGGGAGCAGGTCTCTGCTGAGCTGGTAAGAGAGGAAGGCCTGACTGCTGGGGGATGGGGGGGCGTCGACCACAGCAGACTTGTACTGAACTGTGGCTCTCGGTAGAGGGGACCTTCCTCCTCCGTGGTCACCCTCCCTCTGCAGGTAGGGGTGGAAGGCAAGGTCTCAACTACCTGCCTGGGGCGGGGGTAAGACCTGACTCTTCTGGAAGGGTATAGGAAAACCTCTAGGGGGGCTGCCCCACCCCCAGCCGCTTTTAGTCCCAGTCCCCATCAGCCACCTGCCTCTCCTGTGAGCAGGGCTGATCTTCATACTGCCTGTTTTGGGGGGACCCCCCCATGTCCATAGGCAGACAATCCCACAGGCGAGGTCTAGGGTAGGGGGGAGCACAGCTGGGTCTCATCTGTCCTGGGACATGGACGGGAAGCCTCCTCTGTGACTCCCCCCGCATCACCTCTCCCCAGCCCCAGATGGCCCTCCTGGCGGCCCAGTGTGGCCTCACACTGCAGCAGACCCAGCGCTGGTTCCGGAGGCGCCGGAACCAGGACCGGCCCTGCCTGACCAAGAAGTTCTGCGAGGCCAGGTAAGCCCCGGGGTGGGGCTGAGGCGGGGGCTCTGGGGGTGCGGGGCGGGGGGGTGGAGCCCGGGCCTCCTCCGGTGGCTGCCTCATGGGCTCCCTCCCCATCTGCAGCTGGAGGTTTGCTTTCTACCTGTGCTCCTTCTTTGGTGGCTTGTCCATCCTCTACCACGTGAGTGTTCCTGGCCGCTTGCCTGCCCCGCCGCCCATCCCACAAGCCCTTGCGGTGCACTGGGCCTGGACTGGGGGGTGCGGAGGGGTTCGGGCAGAGGGAGCCCCTGCAAAAGCGTCCGCTCAGGTGCCTTTTGAGGACATGCTGTGCACCGGAGCTGGGGGTCCGCAGCCCACAGCTCTGGGTCTAGAATGAGAGCAGCCCTGGGGAGGGCCCGCCCGGGGGGGTAGAGGGCTGGGCTCTGACCTCTGGGCAGCCTCAGACTCCCGTGTCCCTGCAGGAGTCATGGCTGTGGACACCGGCAATGTGCTGGGACAGTTACCCAAATCAGGTGAGTGGCAGGTGGAGCTCGGAGGCTGGGGGTGGGGGGTGGGGTGGTTAGAGTTCCTTCAGCCGCGGGCGGGAGAGCCAACCGCGGACATCACACGACTCCCCTTCGAGTTCCACTCTGTATTTTTGCCTCCCCTGCGGAATGGGGAGGGGCCAGACACCGGGAACCTCCGAGCAGGAGCTGCTGCAAAACCACTGGCCCTTGACTACCTCCGGGGACGGGGAGCTTACACCTTCTTCACTCATTGGGATTCAAGGGTCCTGCTTCTGAGCAAGCGAGGAGGGCCCTGAGCCATGCCCCGCCACCCCCGAGCCTCGACCCCCCCCCCACAGCTAACCTTGCCCCACGCCCCTACAGCCCCTGAAACCGGCCCTGTATTATTGGTACCTCCTGGAGCTGAGTTTCTACGTCTCACTGCTGATCACGCTGCCTTTTGATGTCAAGCGTAAGGTGAGGCTGGGCCGAGAATCTGGCTGGGAAGTGATACTGGGGGTAGGGGGGGGAAGTTGTGATCCAATCACGCATAGGGAGGGATGGCTTCACCCCCTACCCTGAGACCCCCCCCCCCCTCTGGTGCCTCAGGCAGGAGGACCCGCAGTCCACAAGGTACAGATGCCTGCCAGCCAGCCCCCAGAGAGGGCCTGCCCCCAGCCCGGTGGGGTGCCCCCCCAGACTCATCCCTGCTCTGACCCACCGTCTCCCGCAGGATTTCAAGGAGCAGGTGGCACACCACTTCGTGACCATCATCCTGATCATGTTCTCCTACAGCGCAAACCTGCTGCGCATCGGGTCCCTGGTGCTGCTGCTGCATGACGCCTCCGACTACCTCCTGGAGGTGGGCCTGGCCCAGCCTGACCCCGCCCCCAGCCCCACCCTCCCAGCCTGACCCTCCCCCGCTCCATCCTCCCAGCCCCACCCTCCCAGCCTCACCC
>NC_058403.1:209154545-209299047 GCF_002201575.2 Neomonachus schauinslandi
CCTCCCAGCCTGACCCTCCCCCCAGCCCCATCCTCCCAGCCCTATCTCCCAGCCTTCCCGGGAGGGGAGACCCCACCCCACCCCGCCTCCCCGGCCGTGAGACCACGCCCCCTTCTGGCTTCCAGGGAAATGAAGCTTCTCACACTCCCGGAGACACACACTTCACCTTTCTAGACAGTTCCTGGAGAGGAAGCCCTGCCCTTTCCCAGCACCCTCCTTCTCACCTATTCGCCCCTTCCCCCCTCCCTCGCCACCGTTGGCCTGAGGCCATTTCTCTCTGTCGCCCTCCCCAGGCCGGTAAGATGTTCAATTACACGCACAGGCGGAAAGTGTGCGACGCCCTCTTCATCATCTTCTCCTTGGTCTTCTTCTATACTCGCCTCGTGCTCTTCCCTACGCAGTGAGTCTGCCTTCCCACTGGTTGGGGAGCAGGGAGGGAGGGCATGTCTGAGATCCAGGCCTGCCTCACCCTCAGTTTCCTGACCCATGGTGTTGGGGGTGTTGGCTGGGAGGCTTCCAGGAGAAGGCAAGGAAAGGTGTTCCTGGCACTGGGCACGGCATTCTGGGCTCAATCATTCTCCCCTGTGCCCGGAACATGGAGGAGGAGGCAGGGTTGGACACCCACTCACTAAAGTCTTTGCCCAGTCTGTTTGCTGATGAGGGAGCAACATGAAGATACCTGCTCAAGTGGAGCTGACGTGGCATGGGTGGGGACTATAGTAAATAAGGCAAACAAGTAGAATATAAAGCATGAGAAAGTGATGTGCTAAAGAGAAAATGAGGTCGGGAAGGGCACAGGAAGTGTGTAGGTAGTTGGAATTAGGCTGGTCAGGGAAGACGTCACTGATGGCATTCATACAGAGAGACTGGAGAGAGAAAACCTGTACTGATCATAGGCGAAGAGTGGTCCAAGCAGCAAGCACAGCATGTGCAAAGGCCCTGGGGCAGGACTGGGCCTGCTGTGGAGGTACAGCAAGGAAGCCCATGTGGCTGGAGCAGAGTGAGCGAGGGGGAGACAGGGAAGAAGGGATGGACCGGGCAGGTCATTCCGGGCTTTGGGGGCCTCAGGAAGGACTTAGGCTTTTACCCCAGTGAGGAGGGAGCCCTGGAGGGCTGTGGGCAGAAGAGGGACAGACCTGGCTCAGGCTCACAGGCGCCCTCTGGTGGCTGCTGGGGAACAGCTGGTGAGAGGCCTGAGCAGGAACTGGGGAGGCCTGGGGAGGCCGAGCCCAGGGGACTGCGCTGGCCCAGGTGAGCCATGGTGGGGCTGGACCACTGCAGGTGACAGAGGTGAGTACACTCGGGGTCACTCGAGGGTCATGAAACAGGCATGCGCTCAGAGTTGCTGCTTGAGGAGCAGGTGCTCAGCTTTGGCTGTGCTGGTTTAAGGGGTCTGTCTAGAACCCCAGGCTTCTAGACAGAGACGCACATGTCCAGAGTTTGCAGCCACAAGACTGGATGGGGTCACTGGGTGACCTGGAGCCCCCGATATTTGCAGGTCAGGGCAGCCTGTGGAGGAGACAGGAATGCGGGTCCCTGAAGGCCCAGGAGGAGAGCATCAGGAAGGGAGGGCCAGCTGCCTGGGCAAGGCTGGCCACTGGTGACCCCACAGCCGAGCCGGGGGCGGGGCGGGGCAGGGCGGGGCGGGGCGAAAGCTCACTGCCTGGGGGGCCAGGGGCCAGGGGGGCTCTGAGGAGGGGAGAGAAGGTGTGAAAGGGCACACAGGGGAGCAGTTAGACCACTAAGCATCCCCTTAGGGTTCACGGTCATGAATGCCCAGTCAGCAAGTGTGTGTTCTAACAGTTTAATATGACCAGGTGAGAGGGGCACTTAAATGCCCAGCTAAAGAACATCGCGATCCCTCTGGGGGGCAGAGGGAGCAATGGAAGGTGCTGGAACCAGGAGGGTCACACAAGTGAGAGGTCCCAGGGACTGGCGGCTGCGGCCGCTGCTGAAGCCCCATCTCCCCCCTGCTCCGCTGCTCTAGGATCCTCTATACCACGTACTACGAGTCCATTGCCGAGTGGAGCCCCTTCTTTGGCTACTACTTCTTCAACGTCCTGCTGATGGTGCTGCAGCTGCTGCACGTGTTCTGGTCTTGCCTCATCCTCCGCATGCTCTACAGCTTCCTGAAGAAGGGCCGGGTAGGGCCGGGGAGGCGTGGCTCGTGTGTGCCCCCCTGCAGCCCCCAGGCCCAGCCCGGCCCAAGCCTCACGCCCCAAGCCTCACGCCCCCTCCCTGTTCCCCAGATGGAGAAGGACGTCCGCAGCGACGTGGAGGAGTCCGATTCGAGCGAGGGGGAGGCGGTCCAGGAGCACGTGCCGCTGAAGAACGGCGCTGCTCACAGGGCCGGGGCAGCCCCCACGGACGGCCCTCGGAGCCGGCTGGCCGGGCGGCTGGCCAACGGGCACACGCCGGCCACGTAGCCAGCTGAGGACTGGCCTCGAGGGCCGGCCCCCAGTGCCCCGTGGCTGGGATGTGTGGGGCGGCTGGACCGGTGGCCCTGGGGCCAGCTCTGGAGACAGGGACGGCCCTCCCCCGGGGGAGGCGGGGCGAGGGCTAATGATCTCTCTCCAGCCCCTTCCTTTTGCCCGCCCTTCCCTTCTCCCTTCCCTTCCCTTGGGCAGCTGGACAGAGCTGGGGAGGGCGCTCAGCAGGCCGCCACTGCGGCCTGCCAGAACCAGCTCCGGGCCAGAAGGAGTCCAATAAAACGAACGGAGCCAAATTCTCTGAGAGCTTATGTCCCTGTTAGAGTTCCTCGTCCAACCCCGGAGGCCCCGAGGGGACTCTAATTCCATATCCTACTGATGAGACCCTCATCTTCACCCCAAGACACATGCCCACCCCCAGGGGACTCAGCAGGCAGTGCGTCGAGACCCCCCCCCCCAGGTGAGTCCCTGGCTCCCAGCCAAGACTAGAGCCACGCCACCTCTTTCCAACCGGGGCCGCCCTGGGCCAGCCACTCACAGACCCAGCTTAAAGGGGAGAAGGCCCTAGGCTCACCCAAGTCAGGCTGGGCAGCCCCTGCTCGAGGCTGGCAGAATCCCAGGGCCTCCGTGGAGACACTGAAATGGGGCCCAGGGGATGAGTTCCAGTGGGCTCCCCCAGGATCAGCCTGGGTGAGGTCACCACCTCTGCAGGAGCTCTGCGGGAAGGTGTTGAGGGTCCGGGAATCACACTACAAGCGCCCCCGCCGTGCAGGGCCAGATGTGCTGCCCCCGGGGGCACCAAAGAGGAGAAGAGGCCTGGGATCCAGAGGTGGCAGAGGACAGGGACACGGGGGAGAGGAAGTGTGTGAAAGGCCAGGTCATTGAGAGCGAGAAAGGAGAGAGAAAGGACCCTAGAGGGGCAGAGGTGGAAGAGGAAGGGGGCGGTAGGAGGGTGGGGGAAGGGGAGGAGACCACCAAGCTGGGCCCTGGGGCGGGCAGTGGGGGGCAGGAAGCGGGGCAGGGGTATGGATCTGGTCGATCTGCTCAGCAAAAGGGACGAGAAAGGCCCTGCTTTGTTGCCCCTTGGGAGAGACAACAGGAAGAGGGACTGGAAGGACAGGGAAGGGGGCGCAAATAGGAGCTGCAGGTGGCACAGGAACAAGCAAGCACACAGGAGGCGAGAAAGGAGAGACACTGAGGGGTCGGAGAAAGAGGCGCCAGGAGAGGAGGCAGGCAGCGTGAGCCGGGCGGGGCTATGGGGAGCTGGAGAGATGTTCAAGACTAGATGGAAAGACCTGGAGGGAAGAGAAAGGAGAGAACAAGAACCAAAGCAGGAGGGGTCCCTGGGTGGCTCAGTCGGTTAAGCGGCTGCCTTCGGCTCAGGTCATGATCCCAGGGTCCTGGGATCGAGCCCCTGCATCGGGCTCCCTGCTCAGCGGGGAGCCGCCTTCTCCCTCTCCCGTTCCCCCTGCTTGTGCTCTCTCTCTCTCTGCCAACTAAATAAATAAAATTGTGTAAAAAAAAAAGAGAGAAGCAATGTCAATTATCCCTCCGTTTTTAAACATCTGTGAAGAGAGCTGATCTGAGGAGGAGGAGGGAGGAAGGAGGCGGGCAGGTGGTCCACAGGAAGGGTGTGAATGGAAGGACACTCATGCTCACTCAGCATAAGCAGGGGGCAGCTGAAGACTGCAGTGAAATCCCTTTCTCACCAGCTGTCCTGATACAGACACTGTTGGCACCCACTGTTGGGACTGGCATAGAAAAGGGACCAGTCCTGGTGAGCCCCCTGAAGAGGGGAATCTGGCAAGAACCAAAAGTACACACACCTTTCCTCATTATCCCTAGAGACACATCCAGATGTTCTGAGTACACTCAAATCAGCAAGAAACGACAACAGGTCTACAAAAGAAAATAGGACCAAAAGACACAGACATTTATAGCAGAAAAAAGTCAAGACCAATAAACATGAGAAGACGGATTCAATCTCATTAATGATCAGGGATATGCAAAGCAAGACTAGCAGATACCATTTTAGACACATTCAATTGGCAAAAAGAAAGAAATTGAACAAAGCAAGTGTTGGAGAAGACAGGGATCAAGAATCTCAATCTATTACAGCAGGGAGTGTGAGTTGGTAAACTGTTTTTGGAAAACCATTCAGCATCATGTAAAATTGCTGACCATTCTACAAGTTTCAAAAGCAACAAAGGAAATGATGTACTGTTTAGGCCAGAACATCTGTCCAGTAGGGCTGTTTCGTTAGGAAGCAGGACATAGAAACAAACTCAGAACCGTGATGTTACCTTTGACCTTGCGGGGCAGGAGAAGGGGATTCAGGTAGACAGATACACAGCCTCTGTTCTAGCCTTCAGAGTTGCGAAATGTGCTGAGAGATACTCACATTAATAAATGTAACTTAAAAGGGATATGCAGAAAGACAACCTACAGAGTGGGAGGAAATATTTGCAGACCACAGATCTGAAAAGGGCCTAGCACTCAGAATATATAAAGAACTGGAACACTACAGCATCAACAAGAAACAAAAGGTGGGCAAAGGATTTGAACTGTTTTTTTTTTTTTTAAAGATTTTATTTATTTGAGAGAGAGAATGAGATAGAGCGAGCATGAGAGGGGGGAGGGTCAGAGGGAGAAGCAGACTCCCTGCCGAGCAGGGAGCCCAATGCGGGACTCGATCCCAGGACTCCAGGATCATGACCTGAGCCGAAGGCAGTCGCTTAACCAACTGAGCCACCCAGGCGCCCCTGAACTGACTTTTTTTTTAAGATTTTATTTTTTGGGGCTCCTGGGTGGCTCAGTCGTTAAGCGTCTGCCTTCAGCTCAGGTCATGATCCCAGGGTCCTGGGATTAAGCCCCGCATCGGGGTCCCTGCTCAGCCAGGAGCCTGCTTCTCCCTCTCCTGCTCCCCCTGCTTTCGTTCTCTAGCTGTCTCTCTCTCTCTCTCTCTCTCTCTGTTGTAAATAAATAAATAAAATCTTCAAAAAAAAAAAAAAGATCTTTTTAAATTTATTTGACGGAGAGCACAAGCAGGGGGAGCGGCAGGCAAAGGGAGAAGCAGGCTCCCCACTGAGCAGGGGGCCCGATGCAGGACTCGATCCCAGTACCCTGGGATCATGACCTGAGCCGAAGGCAGACGTTTAACCAACTGAGCCACCCAGGCGCCCCTGAACTGACATTTCTCCAAAGAAGATACACGAATAGCCAACAAGCACATGAAAGAGGTTCGACATGGTAAGTCCTTAGGAAATGTAAATGAAAACCACAAGATAGTACTTCACATCCATAGGATGGATAAAGAAAAAAACTCCAAAACAAAAAACAATGTGGGTAAATATGTGGAAAAAAGGAACAACCCACATACTTTGCTGGTAGGAATGTAAAATGGTTAATCACTGTGGGACATAGTTTGGCAATTCCTCAAAAAGCTAAACAGAACTGCCATATGACCCAGCGGTTCCACTCTAGGCATATACCCCCAGAGAACTGAAAACAGATAAACGATACTTGTACATGAATGTTCATAGCAGCACCATTCACAATAGCCAAAAGATGGAAACAACCTAAATGTCCATCAATGGGCAGATGGGTAAACAGACTGTGGTATATCCATACCGAGACATATTATTCAGCCAGAAAAAGGAAATACTGATTCATGCTACAACATGGATGAACCCCCAAAACATTAAACTACACAAGAGAAGCCAGACACAAAAGGTCACACATTTTATGGTTCCTTTTATATGAAATATCCAGAATAAGCTAAAGCTATAAAAAATAGAATGTGCATTTATGGTTGCCAGGGGCTGGGAGGGAAGGGGGGAATCTCTACTGTTTAGTCAGTAGAGATTTTTTTTTCAGAGTGAAACTTACTAAAGAACGCCTGGGGCGCGCCGGCTGGTTCAGTGGTGGAGCATGCGACTCCTGATCTTGGGGTTGTGGGTTCGAGCCCCATAATGGGTATGGAGATTACAGGGAAGGGGAAACGGAAGGGAAGGGAAAGGACTCCCAAATATCAGTGAGTAGAAGAGCCACCCAAAAGAAAAGAGGTCAACAGGATATGAACAAGCATGTCACAGAAGTGGAATTTTTTAAACATGAGAAAATACAATGGAATATAATCTTTAAAAGGAATGGAATTCTGATACATGCAATGATGTAGATCAACTCTGAGGACAGTATGCTAACTGAAATAAGCCAGACACAGAAAGACAAATATTGTATGAGTCCACTTATGAAGTGTCTAAAGTCGTCAAATTCACAGAAACAGAAAGTAGAATGGTGGTTGCCAGGGGCAGGAGGGAAAAATGAGGAATTATTTAACAGGTATAGAGTTTCTGTTTTGCAAGATGAAAAGAATTCTGGAGATTGCTTACAATGTGACTATACTTACACCTACTGAACTATACATTTAAAATAGTTACAATAGTAATTTTTATGTTATGTGTATCTTACCACAATTTGAAAGAGAAAAAAAAAAAAACACATGGGAAAGTCAGTAAACTAGGAATAGAGGGGAACTTCCTCAATCTGATAAAGAATATCTACGAAAACCCCACACCTAGCATCATACTTAATGGGGAGAAGCTTGCAGCTTTCTGACTAAGAACAGGACCACAGCAAGGATGTATCACTGCCTTTCAGCATCAAACTGGAAGTATTAGCTAATGCAATAAGAAAGAGAAGGAAATAAAAGGGATACAAGTTGGGAAGGAAGGAATAAAACTGTCTTTGTTCACAGAGATGACCATCTACACAGAAAATCCAAAATAATCGACAAAAAATCCTCCTGGAACTAATAAGCCATTATAGTAATATAGCAAGATACATGGCTAATGTACAAAAGTCAATCACTTTCCTATGTACCAGCCATCCAAAAGTGGAATTTGAAATTAAAAGCAGGGGCGCCTGGGTGGCTCAGTTGTTAAGCGTCTGCCCTTGGCTCAGGTCGTGATCCCAGGGTCCTGGGATCGAGCCCCGCATCCAGCTCCCTGCTCAGCGGGAGGCCTGCTTCTCCCTCTCCCACTCCCCCTGCTTGTGTTCCCTCTCTCGCTGTCTCTCTGTCAAATAAATAAATAAAATCTTTAAAAAAAAAATGAAATTAAAAGCAGAATACCATTTACGTTATCACCCCCAAAATTAAATACGCTGGTATAAATCTAACAAAATACATACAAGTCCTATATGAGGAAAACTGCAAAACTCTGATGAAAGGAATACAAGAAGAACTAAATAAATGGAGAGATATCCATGTTCATGGACAGGAAGACTCCATATTGTCAACCCATTAGTTTTTGCCAACTTGATCTACAGATAAAATGCACTTTTGGTCAAAATACCAGCGAGTTTTCTCAGTATTGACAAACTGATGCTAAGGTTTATATGGAGAGGCAAAACCCCAGAAGAGTCAGCCCAATATTGAAGAAGAACAAAGCTGGAAGATTGACACTACACGATGTCAGGACTTACTACAGAGCTATGATAACCGAGACAGTGAGGTATTGGTGAAAGAACAGAAAAACAGATCAATGGAACAGAACAGAGCCCAGAAATACACCCACATAAATAGAGTCAACTCATCTTTGGCGGAGAAAAGACGGTCTTTCCTGCAATGATGGTGCTGGAACAAACGGACACCTGCAGGGGAAAAATGAATCTAGACACAGACCTTACACCATTCACAAATAAATTAAAAATGAATCACAGGCCTAAATGTAAAGACACCAAACTATAAAACTCCTAGAACATAACAGGAGAAAACCTACGTGACCTTGGGTTTTGCGGGAACTTCTTAGACATGCCACCAATGACGTGGTCCTTGAGAAAAAGAATTGATAAGATAGACGCCATTAAAATGAAAAATTCCTGGGCGCCTGGGTAGCTCAGTCGGTTAAGCTTCTGCCTTCAGCTCAGGTCATGATCCCAGGGTCTTGGGATCGAGTTCCATCCACATCGGGCTCCCTGCTCAGCAGGGAGTCTGCTTCTCCCTCTCCCTGCTACTCCACCTGCTTGTGCTCTCTTTCTGTCAAATAAATAAATAAAATCTTTAAAATAAAATAAAATAAAATCTTTAAAAACAACAAAAAATAAGAATGCCCAAACTCCGGAGCGCTGACAACACGGATGCTGGCGAGCATGCAGGGCAACAGGGCTCCTGGTCCCCGCTGGTACAGAGTGGTCCAGCCACTCTGGGAGGGAGTTAGTCGAATCTCTAACAAAGCAATCCGTCAAGTGCGCTTCTTCGTATCCACCCAAAGGAGTTGGAAACTTAGGTCCACACAAAAACGTGCACAAAGATGTGTACAGCAGCTTTATTCACAATTTTCCAAACCTGGAAACAGCTAAGATGTCCTTCAGTTGGTGAACAGGGAAGTATACTGCCGGGCATCCAGACAATGGGATACCCTTAGGCACTAAAAGGAAATGAGCTATCAAGTCACAACAAGACACGGAGGAACCTTAAAAGTCTATCACCAAGTGAAAGAAACCAGTCTAAAAAGGCGACGTCATGGATGATTCCAACTCCAGGACATTCTGGAAAAGGCAAAACTAGAGACCGTAAGAAGATCAGTAGTTTCCAGGGGTGGGGAGTGGGGAGAGATGAATACAGGCAGAGCACAGAGGATTTTTTAGGGCAGTGAAGGTCCTGTGTGTGTTACCGTCATGATGGACACATCCATTATACAACTGTCCAGACCACAGGGGGAGAATGATGGCAGCATACGTTTGACTGTAACGAACGTACCAGTCCGGTGGGGACGTCAGTTGTGGGGCGGGCTGTGCCTGTGTGCTGGCCGTCAGTATATGGGAACTCAATTTTCTGCTCAGTGTTGCTGGGAACCTAACACTGCGCTGGAAAAGAAAGTCTACTAATAAAATATAAAAAGTCAATCAGCCTCCCTAATAGTCAGGAAAATGCTTATTGAAATCGCCATGAGACTTATTTTCCAACCATGAGGGAGGACAAAAATGTGAGTTCATTACTATCAAATGTTAATGAGATGGCGGGCGGGGTGGAGGGGGCGGTGAAGAGAGGAATATTTTCCTGGGGGGGCAGGGTATGGGTGGAAATGAACATAGGTCATTTTTTTTTTTAATGATTTTATTTATTTATTTGACAGAGAGAGACACAGCGAAAGAGGGAACACAAGCAGGAGGAGTGGGAGAGGGAGAAGCAGGCTTCCTGCAAAGCGGGGAGCCCGATGCAGAGCTCAATCCCAGGACCCTGGGATCATGACCTGAGCCGAAGGCAGATGCTTAACGACTGAGCCACCCAGGCGCCCCGCGGACATAGGTCATTTTTTAAGACAAGTAGGCACTAACTAAAATAGTTGAAAACATGCTGACCCCAAGAGCCCAGACCTCGCTTCTCAGCATCTCAGACACATGGGCAATGCCTGAGGCTGCAGGGGCTTTGTGGTTAGTAGGAGAAAGGAAAGCTATCCAACAGGCCAGTAACAGGGAAATGTACTAGCAAAATGCATGTGATTCAGTGCTCTCTATCACTGCAAATTATAGTCATGTTATCAACCTGAAAAGGCACCAAAAACATGCTGTTGAGTAAAGGAAAACAAGTTGCAAAAATATGTATAGAATCACAACATCTACATAAAAATACAAAACAAATTATGGAATATATATATAATATTCTAATTTGGACTAAAGACTACATAGTAGGGGGCGCCTGGGTGGCTCAGTCAGTTAAACATCTGCCTTCAGCTCAGGTCATGATCCCAGAGTCCCGAAATCAAGCCCCGAGTTGGGCTCCCTTCTCATCAAGGAGTCGGCTTCTCCCTCCCTCTGCCTTTCCCCCTCCCCACTCATGCCCTCTCTAATAAATAAAATCTTTTTTAAAAATTAAAAAAAAAAGGGGCACCTGGGTGGCTCAGTCGTTAAGCATCTGCCTTCAGCTCAGGTCATGATCTCAGCGTCCTGGGATCAAGTCCCACATCGAGCTCCCTGTTCGGCAGGGAGCCTGCTTCTCTCTCCCACTCCCCTGGTTTTTGTTCCCTCTCTGTCTCTGTCAAATAAATAAATAAATAAAATCTTTAAAAAAAAAAGGGGGGGGGCACCTGGGTGGCTCAGTCGTTAAGCATCTGCCTTCGGCTCGGGTCATGATCCCAGGGTCCTGGGATCAAGCCCCACATCGCCTACTTCTCCCTCTCCCTCTGCCTGCCCGCCGCTCCCCATGCTTGTGCTCTCGCTCTCACTCTCTCTGTCAAATAAATAAATAAATCTTTAAAAAAAAATAAAATAAAATAAAGACTATGTAGTTGGCAGTAACGAAGTTTGCAGACCAGAAGGCAGTTTCATTATAACTTCCTACTTTTTAAGGATGCATTTATTTATGGGGCGCCTGGGTGGCTCAGTCGTTAAGCGTCTGCCTTCGGCTCAGGTCATGATCCCAGGGTCCTGGGATCGAGTCCCACATTGGGTTCCCTCCTCGGCGGGAAGCCTGCTCTCCCTCTCCCACTCCCGCTGCTTGTGTTCCTGCTCTCGCTATCTCTGTCTCTGTCAAATAAATAAATAAAATCTTTAAAAAAAAAAAAAAGGATGCATTTATTTATAAATTACTTGTATAATTTTTTAAGACTTTATTTTTAAGTCATCTCTACACCCAATGTGGGGCTCAAACTTACAACCCAGAGGTCAAGAATCGCACGCTCTACCAACTGAGCCAGCCAGGCGCCCAAATCATTTGCATATTTTTAGGAAATATACTCAGAAAATAGTAGAAGCAAATATGTCAAAATATCAACAGTAATGAATTTGGAGCGGTAGAGATATCGATGATTGGTACTTTCTTTTTTCTATTAATATGTTTCTGTTTTTCATGTTTGCCAAAATTCCAATGAAACAAAATGGGAGGGGAAAGAATGGGAGAACGAGCTTTTTAACTGAAAAGTGGGTGTAAGCAGATGTTCACTTTATCCATAGTTTGTTTTATGTACCTTTTTATAGATGCCGTTTCACAATAAAACAATAAAAAGATTTCAAAAACTGCATGGGGGTGGGGCAGGGCGTCCAGCTGGCTCAGTCGGCGGAGCATGGGACTCTTGATCTCCAGGTTGTGAGCCTGAGCTCCGGGTTGTGAGTTTGAGCCCCCACAATGGGCATAGAGATTACTTAAAAAAAAAAAAAAAAAAAAAAAAACTGCACAGAGGAAGCAGGCATATTGCCAGCTAGAACATGCTAGATTCTCTTTTCATACTCCAAATCTATCGAAAAGATGGAAAAGTTTTTCTTGGTATATGTTTTTTTATCGAGGTCAAATTCACATAAAATTAATCACCTTAAAGTGAATGATTCGGGGGCACCTGGGTGGCTCAGTCTGTTAAGCGGTTGTGATCCCAGGCCTTGCTCAGCGGGGAGCCTGCCTCTCCCTTTGCCTGCCGCTCCCCCTGCTTGTGCTTGCTCTCCAACCCCCACTCCATGTCAAATAAATAAATCTTTAAAAAATATAAAATAAAGTGAACAATTCAGTGGCACACCACCACCACCTCTATCCAGTTCCAAGACATTTCCATCCCCCTCAAAAGGAAACCCCGCCCCATTAGCACTCACACCCCCCTCCTCCTTCCTCGTCCTTGGCAACAACCCACCAGCCTTCTGTCTCTGTGGGTTTGCTTTTTCCAAGCAATGGAATCATAGCAAAGAAATCACACCTTACGTGACCTATTGTGTCTGGCTCCTTTCACTCAGCCTCATGTTTTGTAGGTTCATTATGTTGTCCCTCTTTATGGATGAATAATATTCCATTGTATGGCTAGGTCACATTTGGTTTACGCATTCATGTGCTGACGGCCATTCCGCTTGTTTCTGCCTTTTGGCCATTGTGAAATGTGCTGCTGTGATCATTCGTGTGCAAATATTTGAAGAGCTGTTTTCAGGTCAGGTGTGTTCTGGGTGCTCACTGAGGTCACGCTGCTTACAGCCCATACATGCTCAAGCGTGTTCCCCAGTGTGTCGTCAAGTGTTTCTCTTTGCACACTAGTGACCTAGGCATGCTGTCCTGTGTGTCTGTGTGCTTTCTCTACAGTTGTCCTGTTTGATTCTAGGTACAAGGTTTTTATCCATTCTTTAGAGGGCCCCACAAGCCCTTTCCAAGATGCTAAAGGTTCACCATTCAAGGCCCACTTCCACCCACCTCTCAGCTCAGATAAGGCTACTCTTCCAGGAAGCCTTCTGAGATTGCCCTCATCTCTTCTTCCACTGGCTTCACCCCCCTGATGGATGCAACACCCCTTTGCCTGTACCTAAGTCCCCAGCCCTGCCCCACCACTCAGCCCTAAGAAGCCTGGCCTCACCCATGCAGCCCCTAGATTCACAATCCAGGACTGAGAGTGGATCAGCCTGGCCAGGACCTCTGAACCTGACCACAGGCACCCAGGCAGGCACTTCCACGGCAGGAGGCTGAGCTCAGCCAGAGAGGGGACCTGGCGGCAGGCCAGTAAGTGCACAATAGAGAAAACCCCACACAAGAAAACAAGGAAGTAACACAGATTAAAGCACGAATCAACAAAACAGAGGGCAAAGGAACAAAAATGCCGAGAATAAAAACCAAACCCTGGCTCTTTGGGAAGACTAAGGAGATAAACACTTGGAGAGAACGAGCAGGGGCAAGTGAGAAGAGTTTTAAAAATATACATGAAGTTAAGAGCAACTATAGATCAAAACAATGAGAAGTTAACAATCGCATTGGGCCGGGGAGAAAGGAGATCCCTGTGCATCTGCCGGTGGGAAAGCAAATGGGTGCAACTAACAGTATGCAGGATAAGAGTATTGGAGGGTCCTCAAAAAATGAAAACTAGAACTACCACTTCTGGGTATTTTACCCAAAGGAAATAAAATCTGTCATGAAAAGATGTCCACACCCCCAGGTTCACTGCCGCATGATTCACAAGAGCCAAGACAGGGAAAGAATCTAAGTGTATTTATGCATTTGAGGAAATGCATAAAGAAAATGAATATATACAAGCTAATAGGATTCACCTCAAAAAAGAAGGAAATCCTGTCATTTCCAACAACATGGATGGACCTTGAGGGCATTCTGCTCAGTGAGATAAGTCAGACAGAGAAAGACAAACACCACATGACCTCACTTGTGGAATAAAAAAAAAAAATCCAAATTCAGATACAAAGAACCGATTGGTGGCTGCAGGGGTGGTGGGTGAGGGGTGGTAAACACAAAACAAAACAGAAAACTGAAACAAAACTAAAGAACTAGAGGGGCACCTGGGTGGCTCAGTCGGTTAAGCATCTGTCTTCGGCTCAGGTCATGATCCTGGGGTCCTGGGATCAAGCCCCTGCGTTGGGCTCCTTGCTCAACGGGGAGTCTGCCTCTGCCTCTCCCCCTGCTTGTGTTCCCTCTGTCTCTCTCTCTCTCTCTCAAATGAATAAATAAAATATTTAAAAACAAAAAACTAAAGAACTATAAGCCAATAGATCTGAAGATCTAGATGAAATGAATACATTTATGGGGAAACATAATGCAAAATATATGTTTTAAATTAAAAAAAAAACAGAATGCAAAAAATCATACCAAGAAGAATCAGAAAACTTGAGTAGATCCGTAAATGTGACTGACATGGAAATAAAGGGGGGACAAGGACCTCTCCCTAAAGGACAGAACCCAGAGGGTTTTACAATCAAATTTTATTGGCACTTCAGGTAGCAGATAATTCCCATCTGACGCAGGTTGAAACCAGGAACAGGAAAAAAGAGTAAGAGGAGGGGAACAGCTGCTTTCCTTTCGGAGGATAGTGTAACCCACAAACCAAACCAGAGAGGGTACAGCGCGGACGCACCTCAAAAACACGATGCTAAGGGAAAGAAGCCAGACACACACGGCGACGTATCGCATGATTCTGTTCATATGAAATCTCCACAATAGGCAAATCCATGGAGACACAGGCCGATTGGTGGTTACCAAGGGAAAAAGGAAGCGGGGCGGGGAGCAACTGCTTAAGGAGTATGGGGTTTCCTTTTGCGGTGATGGGAACGTTCTGGAACCAGACAAAGGTGGTGGCTGTACGACATTGTGAATGTACTACGTACATGTCATTGAACTGTTTGCTTTCAAAGGGTTAATTTTCTTCTTTTTTTCCAGATTCTATTTATTTATTTATTTATTTGAGGGTTGGGGGAGAGAAAGAGTGCACACGCACAAGCAGAGGGAGTGGCAGAGGGCAAGAGAGAATCTCAAGCAGACTCCATACTGAGCTCGGAGCCCAAAGCAGGGCTCCATCTCACAAGCCTGAGGTCATGACCTGAGCCAAAATCAAGAGTCGGGAGCTTAACCGACTGAGCCACCCGGGTGCCACCCAAAGGGTTAATTTTCTTATGTATATTTCACCTTGATAAAAATAAAAACAGGTAAGAAAGACTATGGACCAAGATAGGAAAATTGACACCAATCTTCAACACTGTCACCTAGAAGCAGAAATCCTAAATAAAATACTGCCATCCAAATCTCACCATGGGGCGGGATGGGGGGGGCGGGTAGGGTGACATTATGACCAGAGGACAATTTGGCCAGAAAAGCACAGATGAGTTAACCTCAGAACATCAGGGTAATTTATCTCTGGCAGCTGACAGGCTTGTTTCTGACAAGACCCTTGTTTTCACCACGACACCTTCAGACCTGTGCATGATAGGGCTGGTGCAGACCCAGGGCTGGGGCAGCCCACACAACGACCTTGCAAGTCTGTTAGCAAAGCATTGAGGAAAGCAGAAACCAGCTTAACATAAACACTAGCACAGTTTAAAAGACTTGTTACATTTCTAATATGTGGAAGGAAATAAGGTAGCCTTTCAAAAATTAAAAAACATACAGAAATTCTGACACCTGCTACAACATGGACACACCTTGAAGACCCTATGTAAGTAAAATGAGCCAGGCACAAAAAAGCCAAATGCTGCATGATTCCATTTCTATGAGGTTCCTAGAGGAGTCAAATTCATAGAGACAGAGAGGAGATGGTGGGAGCCAGGGGTGGGGCAGGGGGTGGGAAGTCAGTGTTTAACCGGGACAGAGTCTCGGTTTTCCAAGAGGAAGAGTTCTGGAAGTAGACGGTAGTGATGGTTGCACACCATGCCACTGAAATGTGCACCTAAAAATGGTTAAAACGGTAAACTTCATGTTATGTATATATTTTTAAAAAGATTTATTAGAGAGCGCGCGCACGAGGAGGGGATGGGCAGAGGGAGAGGAAGAAGCAGACTCCCCGCTGAGCAGGGAGCCCCACGTGGGGCTCAATCCCAGGACCCTTAGATCATGACCTCAACCCAAGGCAGATGCTTAACTGACAGCGCGACCCAGGCGCCCCCATGCTGTGTATATTTTGCAACAAGAAAAACACAAAGCTGAAGGTCACTTGATGGAACAGCGAGCGAGGAAGGTTAGAGACAAAAGAAAACACTGGACACCCCCCCCCCCCCCCCCCCCCACGCCCGGGAAGAACCGGGAAATGAACCAAGGTAAGCACGTGGTGAAAAGGAGCCTCATGGCTGGATGGTAAAGGGAGAGAGCACCACCTACAGGTAGTTCGCTGCGATCTTGGCGGCGCCGGCAAAACGCGCAGAAGCCACAGACATCCCATCCTTATGGGGACATCATTCCCCCACCCTTGCGGCAGAACAGAGGCATCACCCAGAAAATAGAAACCAGCAGAAAGACACATCCGAGGGGCACCTGGGTGGCTCCGATGGTTGAACGTCTGCCTTTGGCTCAGGCCCTGATCCCAGGGTTCTGGAATCGAGCCCCGCATGGGGCTCCTGGCTCAGCAGGGAGCCTGCTTCTCCCTCTCCCTCTGCCTCTCCCCCTGCTCATGCTCTCTCTCTCTGTATCTCTGTGTCTCAAATGAATAAATTTAAAAAATCTTAAAAAATAGGGCGCCTGGGTGGCTCAGTTGGTTGGGCGACTGCCTTCGGCTCAGGTCGTGATCCTGGAGTCCCGGGATCGAGTCCCGCATCGGGCTCCCTGTTCAGCGGGGAGTCTGCTTCTCCCTCTGACCCTCCCCCCTCTCATGCTCTCTCTATCTCATTCTCTCTCTCAAATAAATAAATAAAATCTTTAAAAAAAAAATCTTAAAAAATAAAAAATAAAAAATAAGACACATCCATAGTCATCACCCCCACCAGTCTGCCAGCCTGCATCTAGACCCACGTGCCAGCCGAGCCTTCCCTCCACTGCTGTGAGTAAGCAACACGCCCCGAGCCCAGGCAAAGCCAGGCGGCCACCCGCTCCCAAACCCACTTGCCTATGCGAGGAGCCACCCCAACAGTGCTCCCTCTGAACCAGATAATTCCCATCAGCACACAGATATGCTGATTCATCTTTCACCTTTTCTTTTTTTTTGGTTTGCTTTTATTATTGAGATGAAATCCACATAACATAAAATTACACTTCAGTGGCGTATAGTACATTTAAAGGTAAACTTTGGTGGCATTTAGCGTATTCACAAGGCTGTGCAACCACTGTCTAATTCCAAAACATATTCACATGGCAAATAAGCATACGAAAAGATGCACCACATCATCTGTCATCAGGGAATTGCAAATTAAAACAAGATATGACCACACACCTATTAAAAACCCAAACACTGGGGACGCCTGGGTGGCTCATTGGGTTAAGCGTCTGCCTTCAGCTCAGCTCACGATCCCAGGGTCCTGGGATCGAGCCCCACGTTGGGCTCCCTGCTCAGTGGGAATTCAGCTTCTCCCTATCCCTCTGCCTCTCTCCCCGCTCATTTGCTCTCTCTCTCTCTCTCAAATAAATAAATAAAATCTTTAAAAAAAAAAAAACAAAAAACCCAGGGGCACCTGAATGGCTCAGTCATTAAACATCGGCCTTCAGCTCAGGTCATGATCCCAGGGTCCTGGGATCAAGCCCCACATCGGGCTTCCCGCCCAGCAGGAAGCTGCTTCTCCCTCTCCCACTCCCCATGCTTGTGTTCCCTCTCTCGCTGTCTCTCTGTCAAATAAATAAATAACATCTTAAAAAAAAAAAAAAAAAACCCAAACACTGACAACACCGAATGCTGGCGAGGCTGTGGAGCAAACAGGGCTCTCACTCACTGCTGGTGGGAATGCAAAATGGTCCAGCCACTCTGGAAGACAGTTTAGCGATTTCTGACAAAACTAAACATATCATACAAAACTATCTTACAAAAACTATCTTACCATACGATCCAGCAATCATGCTTCTTGGTATTTACCCAGAGGTATTGAAAACTTATGTTCACACAAAAGCCTGCACTCAGATGTCTGTAGCAGTCTTATCCATATTTGCAAAGACCTGGAAGCAAACAAAATGTCCTTCAGTAAGTAAACGGATAACTGCGGGACATCCAGACAATGGGATATTATTCAGTGCTAATAAGAAATGAGCTATCAAGCCATGAAACTGAAATGCATCTGACCAAGTGAAAGAAGCTGATCTGAAGAGTCTACAGATTGTATGATCCTAACTCTATGACATTCTGGTAAAGCAAAACTGTGAAGACAGTAAAAAAATCTTGCCAGAGTTGGAGGGAGGGATGAAGAGGCAGCGCACAGAGGATTTTTAGGGCAGTGAGAACACTGTAATTGATCCTATGATGATAGACGCACGTCATTACAGACTTGTCCAAACCCACAGAATGTACATCACCAAGAGTGCACCTTGACTTTAGGTGATAATGATGGGTCAGGGCAGGTTCATCAGCTGTAACAAACGTACCACTCTGACCGGGATATCCATAATGTGGGCTATGCATGTCGGGGAGGGGTAAGAGGTATATGGAAAATCTCTGTATTTTCCTCTTAATTTTGCTGTGAACCTGCAACTACTCTAACAAATAGTTTTTATTATTTTTAGATTTTATTTATTTTTGAGAGAGAGAGAGAGCAAGTGAGCGCATGAGTTGGGGGGTGGGACAGAGGGAGGAGCAGACTCCCCACCGAGCAGGGAGCCTGGGAGGCTCAGTCAGTTGAACATCTGCCTTCGACTCAGGTCATGATCCCAGGGTGCTGGGATCGAGCCCTGCGTCGGGCTTCCTGCTCGGCAGAGAGCCTGCTTCTCCCTCTCCCTCTGATCCTCCTCCCTGCTTATGCTCTCTGTCAAATAAATAAAATTTAAAAATAAATAAATAAATAAAACAGCTTTTGAGATATGACACACATTTTAGCCTGCTAGGACAACCATAACAAAATACCCCACACTCCGGAGCTTAAACACATGTTTTTCTCACAGTCCTGGAGACTGGAAGTCCAAGGTCAAGTCCACTGGTTCCCTCTGAGGCCTCCCTCCTCTGCTGGCAGGTGGCCACCTTCTGCCTGTGTCCTCACGTGGTCGACCCTCCACATTCACATCCATGAGGCCACTCTGTGTATCCAAATTTCCTTTGCCTGGAAGGACACCAGACATATTGGATCAGGGCCCACCCAAATGGCTTCCTGAATCACCTCCTTAAAGGCCCTGTCAGAATTTTAAAAATTAAAAATAAATAATAAAGGCCCCATCCCTAAATACAGTCACGTTTTGAGGTACAGAGGACTGGGGCTTCCGCACAGAAGTTTGGAGGGGACACGACTCAGCCCACGACAAGCCACATACCCTAGAATTCACCCACTTAAATGTATAATTTGGTTGGTTTTAGTATATTTGCAGATTTTGTGCAGTGAGCACTGCAAGGAAATGTAGGGCATTTCAGCCCTCAAGGAGAAACCCCATAGCCTCTAGCTACCCACCCATATCCCTCTTTCCCCCAGCCCCCTGCAACCACTCTCTTTCTGCCCCTACAGCTTTACCTATTCTGGGCATGGCATATGAATGGAATCATATGATACCTGACCTTCTGCTCCTTTCACTTAGCATGATATTTTCAAGGCTCATCCACGCCGTGGCGTAACAGGACTTCATTCCTTTTTATGGCTGAGTAATACCCCATTGTACGGATGGGCCACATCGGGTTTATCCATTCATCCGATGATGGACCTTTCGGCTGGTTCTACAGTTGGGCTCTTGGCGATTGTCTGGCTGGGAACATTCATCTATAGCAAATATGTTTTGAATAAATGAAGAAACTTAATCATGCAACCCAAAGTACTCCATCCAAGTGGAAATTTCACACTGTAATGAGAATAGAAGAAAGTATCAGAAAGATCCCTTTCTTCCCCAGCATGGTTTTTCATTCTGCATTACAAATTAACATAATTGTTGCTTCAGAACAAAGTGTACCTAGACGCTGCTGTTATTAAACCAATTTGGCAAAAACAAAACAAACGAGAAAACATAGTCCTGAGCCAGAAGCTTTCAGTTAAATAAATCACTTCCTTAAAGAGGGCTTTTTTTTTTTTTCATTGCAGGAAGACCCTTAAAAGCCTAAGTCAGAGCATGCGCCTCTCTGCTGAAATCTCCCAAAGGACCCATCTCATTACACTCACTCTGTGCTTCTCCACCCCCACCCTCTGACATCATCTCTTACCACTGCACCACCCCCTCCACACTCCCTCCAGACTTCCTGTTTCTGGAACACACTTCTGCCTCAGGGCCTTTGCACTTGCTGTCTGCTCTTCTCAGAATGCTCTCCACTTACATACTTGCACAGTTCATCTACTTCCTTTGGGTCTCTACTTGAATGTCTCTCTGTTCTGGAAGCCTCTTTAGATTATCATATATAAAGACAGTGACCCTTCTTTCCCCTAACCCAGCATGCCCATCCCTCCTCCTTTGGTTCTTAGTCCCCAGAAGTTAGCACCATCTGACACCGACGCACTGGTTTAGTAGGGTTTAGTAGCTGACCATCTGCCCCCTCACCCTACCTCCACTCACTCCCCTCCATGGGGGAGGGGGCCTTGTTTGGTTCAAGGCCAGTCTCCAGCAGCTACAATGCCTGCCACCCAGTCGGTGCTCAATGAATATTTGTTCTCCTCCACAAATTAACCTAGAAATGCAATGCAATCCCAGTCAAAGTCCCAAGTAGATATTTTCTGAGATGCTACAAGCCCATGAAAAGATTCACATACTACCTGTTAGAGGTGCTGGTTGCATAACATTATGAGTGTGCTAAATGCCATGGAACTGTTCGCTTTAAAAATGATTTTCTGTTACATGAATTTCACGTCAATAAAAAAATGGCTCAGGGTGCCTGGGTGGCTCAGATGGTTAAGTGTCTGCCTTTGGCTCAGGTCATGATCCCAGGGTCCTGGGATCGAGTCCTGCATCGGGCTCCCTGCTCGGCGGGGAGCCTGCTTCTCCCTCTGCCTCTCTCTCTCTCTGTCTCTTATGAATAAACAAAATCTTAAAAAAAAAAAAAAAAGGCTCAGTGTAACATCATTGCACACCTATTAGAATGGCTAAAATTTAAAAGCTTGCCCATAGCAAGTGAAGGGACAAGAATAAATACATTGCTGGGGGAGGGAAAGTGAGTAAGGCATTTTGGTGTTTCTTCAAAATTAAATATACAGGGGTGCCTGGTTGGTTCAGTGGGTAGAGCATGCAACTCTTGATCTCAGGGCTGTGAGTTCAAGCCCCTTGTTGGGCATGGAGCCTACTTTTAAAAATTAAATTAAATTAAATTAAATCAAATTAAATTAAATTAAATTAAATATATACCTACCATGTGATGCAACCACCCCATTCCTGGGGGACTTAACCAAAAGAAATAAGAGCAGATGAACAAAGCTAGACCTAAATGTTCATAGCAGGTTTATTTGTAATAATAAAAAATTGGAAAGGAGGGGTGCCCGGGTGGCTCAGTCAGTTAAGCAGCTGCCTTTGGCCCGGGTCATGATCTTAGGGTCCTCGGACTGAGCCCCATGTCAGGCTCCCCGCTTCTCCCTCTCCCTCTGCCTGCTACTCCCCCTGCTCATGCTCAATCTCTCTGTCAAATAAATAAATAAAATCTTAAAAAAAAAAATTCTTCCAGCAGGTTCTTCTTTAAAAAAAAATTGGAAAGGACACAAATATCCATCAACAGGGGAACTGGGTACATAAGTGTGGGACAGCCATGCAACGGAATACGGCTTAGCAATAAAAATGAGTTAACTTTTAGTACATGCAACAATATGTACAGATCTTAAAATAAGCATGTCAGGTAAAAAATGCCAGATAAAACAGGCTACCTACTATATGAGTCTAGAAATGCAATTAAGGGGCACCTGGCTGGCTCAGTTGGAAGAGCATGCAACTCTTGATCTCGGGGTCAAGAGTTCGAGCCCCACATTGGGTGTAGAGATTATTTAAATAAATATTTTTAAAAAATAGAAATGTAGGGGCACCTGGGTGGCTCAGTCGTTAAGCATCTGCCTTCGGCTCAGGTCATGATCCCAGGGTCCTAGGATCGAGCCCCACATCGGCCTCCCTGCTCCGTGGGAAGCCTGCTTCTCCCTCTCCCACTCCCCCTGCTTGTGTTCCCTCTCCCGCTGTCTGTCAAATAAACAAATAAAATCTTTAAAAAAATAAATAAATAAAATAAAATAAAATAAAAAATAGAAATGCAACAAATCTATAGTGTCAGAAGCCAATCAATCGTTGCCTGGGTCATGGGGGGGGTGGTAATAAAAAGGGGCACAAGGAAACATTGGGGGAAGACCCTTGAAAACTTGATGCTCAGTGAAAGAAGCCAGGCATCAAAGGCCACCTATGGTAGGATTCCATCCATATGAAATATCCCGAACAAGCAAATCCACAGAAACAGAAAGTGGGTTATTAGGAGCCAGGGGATAGGGGGAGGGAGATGGGGAGTGAGTGCTAATGGGGGAAGCTTCCTTTGGGAGCATGGCAAGGTCTTGGAACTAGGTGCACAACACTGTGAGTGTACTAAATGCCAAGGAGTTGTCCACTTTAAACTGATTAATGTGAATTTTTCCTCAATAAAAAAAAAGGAATGGCAAGTTACAGATACACACACACACCCCTCCATCCTGCTCCCCATCCTCACCTGCAGCCCCACCCCGCCCTGCTCCACCCCCTCCCAGCCACCTGCCCTGGCCCATTGCCCCCTCCTCCTAGGCTCCCCAAACACCCTCCCCACTTTACACCTTGGACCGTCCCTGCAGTTTCCTGGAAGTGACTCACTGCACGGGACAGCAGAGCAAGCCCCGCTCCGAGGAACAAAGGTAGCTGAAACCCCAGCATGCTCAGAGCAACAGACATTTGTCCCTGTGCTTGTCCCAGCGTGCAGATGACAGAGCTGTCCCCGAGAGCAAAGCCATGGGCCCACAATAGTCAGCTGGCTCAAGGGGACAGGGAGCCCCCCACCCCTGCCTGCCCCGTCCCCAGCTCATGCCCTCTGCCCCCTTCACGGAAGCTGGTCTGCAAGGATGGCACCGCAATCTGGGTCCTCCCGGGGTTCACGCCCTTGTGTGGTCCCCACGCCATCTGGGCTGACCTGGGACTCCATGGAAGCAACAGAATGCATCAGAAGTGACGCTGGCCCAGTTCCAGGACCCAGCTGGAGGAGATCTGGTGGTCTCCTCTCTGCACTCTGAGGAGCCCTGAGTTGCCACGAAGGAGAGAAGGCCGTCCTGCTCAGGGGGCCACAGAGAGAGGGAGTGGTCCTGCTGCCCGGCCATCCCAAGGCACCAGACATGACAGAGAAATTCTAGATGCTGACGTCCAAGCCACCCCCCAGAGGACACCGTTTGATACGTGGAACAGAAGAGCACCCATGACAGCCAACCCGTGGGGGAGGTTTGCTCCACCGAGTCCACGTGACGCCCACGGAGGAGCCAGACCTCTGCTTAGGTGGCATGTGACAAGTGGCTTCCTACCCTCCCCCTCGCCCTCTGACCCACTGACGCTGACCCTGCCTGAGCAAAAGGGAGAAAAACATAAAAACAAGAAAATCCTACACTGTGGTAGGACTCCTTCTTGTCAGCGGGAAGAAGCCCATGTTCTCCTTCTGCCTCAGTATACCTTGGCTGAGCAGGTGCCAAGAGAAGGCCTTGTACCCCAGGAGATGGGACCCCTATAGTCGCTGCAGCCCACCCCCCAAGCCTTCACTCCCGCTGCCCCCCACCCGCACTGCCTGACGGAGCGCTCAGCACCCCCATATGCTGCCCAAGGCCCAGACTCCAAAACCTACCTCAACCACCTTCCCCACACTGAGAGGTATGTGGGGCCCCAAAGCCAAACTTTACCACCCCCAAAAAGCCCCCCCGGTACACCTGCTCACTCTACCCCTCCCCAGCGTCTCATCGTCAGGGGCCAGCTTCCTGCCTGCCAGATATGGGAGCCCCAACACCCTACATGGGACCCTGGGTGCTCTCCCAGCAGTGGGCTGCATGGGCCCGGCCGGGGGCAAGACACCCAGGTCAGCTTCAGGGGTGTCAGGAAGGTCCTGCCCTGGCAAAGGAGGCTACAGGGGGCCCTGGCCATGCCATTTGGAAATGAAGAAAATGAGGATTAGGTAAGAACCTTGCCCTTAACACCCAGCAGTCAGGGTGCGTATGATCTAGATTTTCTGTATTCCTCATGCTCTGGCATCCGGGGCCTCGCTGACCGGGAGGGACTGTCCCTCACATCCGGGGCCTCGCTGACCGGGAGGGACTGTCCCTCACATCCGGGGCCTTGCTGACCAGGAGGCACTGTCGCTCATGGAGTTAGCCAGTTCCCAGAGACAGCAAACAGCTCACCAGTGGAGTGCACATTTCACGTGCAAACCAATCCGTCCAGAGCCCACACGCTGAGCCAGGATCCTGCTGCCCTGATCACCCAGGGCCCACTGCCAGACAGCTGGGGACAGTGCATCGTCAGCTCCTGACATCAAGCTGATTGCCAGTGTCCCTCCAGATTAAACATTATCGCCAGCAGTAAGACCCAGCTCTGAGCAACACCGCCAGATAAGGAATTCAGTTGCCCGGCCCCTGAAGCTCCCTCTTTCCGAAAGCCCTGGGTGCCCTAGATACTTGACTGCCCAAGTGACCCCACTTCTCCCTCCCCGCCCCAATTCATCTTCTTATGCTTGAAATTCACCAGTGAAGGGGCGCCTGGGGGGCTCAGTCAGTGAAGCATCTCCCTTCGGCTCAGGTCATGACCCCAGGGTCCTGGGATCGAGCCCCGCATCGGGCTCCCTGCTCAGAGGGGGAGTCTGCTTCTCCCTCTGCCTCTGCCTCTCCCCCCGCTCCTGCTCTCTCTCAAATAAATAAAAAAAATCTTAAAAAAAATAAATTCACCAGTAAAGAGTGAACCCACAAAATCCTGGACACCCCACCCTGGGACCCTAACAGAGGCAGAGCCCCAGGTCTACACTGCCTCTCTTTACCTGTGATCTCGCTGTGTGGCCCGCGAGGGCCATGTGCCCTCTTGTGAGGACTTGTGAGTCATCACCCTCGTTCCTCGAAGTTCCCAGATAGCCTTTGCTGAAGTATGTCCAGCGACAAGAACCACAAGGGCCGGCCCAGCCACAGCATTGGCTGCAGATGATTAAGGTCTCTGGGGGCTGGCCACGCAGAGCACAGACCCAGGCGGATGCCCCAGGCGTTCCTAGCCAGTGGTGTCACTGTCAACAAGCTGGTACCTATGGGACAGACAGCACTGCCCCAGAGCCCTCTGGGATTATTCAAATTAGCCAATCCCAAACCCGATTACCCTGCCTCACCCGTTCCTTCTCACGGGAACCACAATAAAGGTTCTTGCCCACATTTTCCTTCCTCTGCCTCCTGACCCTGTGCTTCCTTCCCGTGTGTGGTGTAGTGTGCACCCCCGCCCCACCGTCTTTTGGGAACTGTCTTTTCAATGGCAGCCCTCACCTGCACAATAATCAAGCCTACATTTTAAAACTGGGTGGAGCCCAGACCAACCCTGGGATGCCCAGCTTACATCTCAAAGAGGAAAAAGCCTTGATGGATGGCGGCCCCCCAGGACTCCGGGGGGCCCTGCCCAAGTTCTCTCCTCTGCACAGGAGCCGGCGGGTAATACAGACCACCCCGCTGCGCCAGGAAGCCAGAGGCAGAGTGGTCGAGGGAGCGCCCAGGGCTGGGTCCCCGAGTCCCACTCTCTCGGGACACGTCCACCATGGAGGAGGGGCTGGAATGGAGACCACTGGCTGCCCAGGCAGAGGGAGACAGAGGCCCAAAGGCAGGCAGACGATGTGAAGCGACTTTAATCAGCACCTTTAGATGGGGGCAGCAGGAGTGTCTACGTGTGGGGTCGCCCCTGGGAGCAGCCTGGGGCCAGCCCCTCAATTCCAGCTGTGACGTACTCCCCACCCAGGCTCCCTGAATCCAGGGGGAGGGTCCCGGCACCCCCAACCTCTCCGGGGCCAGCTCAGGAGCTCAGGTCCGGGTGCTGCCCGGCCAGAAGGACCCACGTCTGAGGGCTGGTGCGCCAGCAGCTGCGGGGGTACATGTCCTCATAGCTGGCCCTGCTCAGGAACCAGCTGTGGTGGCAAGAGCTCATCCTCAGAGCAGTGAGGTCCTCCTGTCAGACAGCAGCAGGGACTCCTTCACAACCATCAGCAGCCCCAGCGGGCGCAGGCACCCCCGGGCACAGAGCCGGGACAGCACGAACAGGGAGATGGCAGCCACACCGGCACTGAGCACCACTGCGGGGGACAGACAGGCAGGAGTCAGCCACACAGAGAAAGGGCGTCTGCAGTCTATCCCCTCCCCAGGCCCCAGTAGTGGGAGGGCCTGGTCATCTTACCCGCAGCCGCGATAACCCCACAAGCACTCCGGTTTCCAGACTGTACAGAATCCTGGTCCCCAATGGGGCTCGTTGTGGCATTCCTGAGAGAAGGGACACTGTGCGGGGTCACAGGGGTCCCCGTGGACGTGGCAGTCCCTTCCTGGAGAGTCTCAGTTCCTGCAATAAGTCCAGGCATTCAGCAGCTAGGGAGTGGGCACTGAGGATGGGGGTGGGGTCGGACACGAACAGGTGTTCCAAATGCCTGGGGGGCCTTGGGGCTCATCTTCCACTGCCCCCATGGGGATGCAGGCACGGGAGGATACAAGCGTCCACACCCTCAGCCTGGTCACCCACCGGAAGGTGTCAGGTGTCTTTATCTAATGCCCAGCCCTCCCCACCCCTCCAGGCAGGCGGAGGTCCCATGACACACACCACAGCCAAGCTCGTCACTGGAGGCGGGACAGTCCGGATGGCCATCGCAGAGCCAGGTGCGTGGGATGCAAGCACCGCCTAGCAGGCAGCGGAGCTCCCCCGCCGGGCAGGGCTGGGAACTGCAGTTGTGAACATTCTCCACGATGCCATCTGGGCAGTCATCGACGTTGTCACAAGGGCAGGGGCTGCCAGTGGGTGGCTGGCACTCTCCGTCCTGGGCACAAGGCTTGATTCCTGGGGTTACAAGATCAGTCAGATGCCAAACACCCACCCAACAGTGCTGCAGTATGCCCCTCCACCCGGCCTTCCAGAAACAGGTAACCCTAGAAAACCCACGCATCCTAAAGACTCCCTGTTGTTAGCTCCACCTGCCAAGGACTGGCCTCCCTGAAAGCCCCTCTTCCCAAGGCCCCCGCTAAGTCCGCTTCCCAGTAAACCCACCTCTTCTTGTAAGTCCTGCCCATCCTCAGGCCCCGCCCCATTATCACCCCCCCCGCCTGAAGGCCACACCCCTCACACAGCACCTCCCCTCCCGCGGCCCCGCCCCCTCAATCCCCGCCCCCGGAGCGCGGCTACTCACTGCACTCCTCCTCATCGCTGCCGTCGGGGCAGTCCTTGTCCCTGTCGCAGCGCAGAGTGAGGGGCACGCAGAAGCCACTGGTGCGGCACTGGAAGCTGGTGGGCGGGCACGACCCTGCAAGATGCACTCAAGTGAGGTCTGGGAGGCCCGAGTCGCGCCCCCCACTACCAGGGGCACAGTGGTTACAGACTGCGACCACCAGGAGGCAGGCCAGGTCCCAGGGCGTTGGAATGACACTGGTAGCCACCATTTGCTGAGGACCTACTCCGTGGGAGGCTTGGAGGGCAGGTTCTACTGCCATCCCCATGCTGCAGAAGGCACTGAGGAGAGAGGCAAGGCCCCGGGCTGCAGGGCTGGTGGCAGAGCCCAGGTATGAACCCAGGTCTCACTGATCTGAGTCTTTACCAGGCTTCAGGCCAGATGGTCTCCCCAAGAGGCCCTCCAAAATCCACGGTTAAACAGACTGGGGTACGGGCCATCTCTGAACCTGCCCTGGACCGGGCCCATGGTCTGGGTCAACAGGGCCTGTTATATCCCACCTGCTTAGCCAATGGGAAACAGAGGCCCTGGGCAGAGGACCTACTTAGTTACTAAGGGTTGTCCACTCACCTCCTAAATTCCTTCCAGATCCGACCACTTTCCCCATCCTGAATGTGCCATCTCCTCACCAGGCCCCGTCCCCATCTCCATCTGGACACTGGGGACCTCACTGAGTCACATCATTCAGTCTCCTGCCCTTGCCCTCCCCTCTGCTCAAAACCATACCCTGGTCCCCTGACCCTTTCACACCAAATCCCTATTTTGTCTATGTGGCCGCAAGGCCTGGCCCAGCCCCGCCGCCGTGAACCCTTCCTGGACCTCACCTCCTCCCTCCTTCTTCCTCTTCATCCAGCTCCCTCTGTCCTGGACTCCTCGCTGTTCTCCAAGAGTCCGGCTCGTTTCCACCTCAGGGACTCTGCCTGTGCTGATCCTTGGCCCAGTGCCTCCTCTCCTCCCCCCACTCTGCAACTGGTGATTCCTCCTCAGCCTTCAGATCTCAGCTTCTTTCTTGGAAAGGGTCTCATGCACCTCTCAGAGATGCCTGAAGCCCTGCCTTCCACTTACAACAATGGTCCTCAAACTGGTATCCACAAAGACTGGACACTCAGTGAAGATAAGGGCCGGTACTGACTGCAAGCCCAGGGCGGTACAGATACAAGTCACACAAGGATCAAGGCTGTGTCCTGATTGAGATCTGAGCCTTCCTAGACCCCAGGTAGTGAGGCTCGGGCTACATGCTGATCTGGAGGAGCACAGAAGGGCCTAGAACGTGGGCCAGCAGGAAGGGAGCCTGACAGACTGAGGAAAGGAATGGCCTTTAAGGCTCTCTTCCTGGGCTCAGTGAGGGGGGTGCAAATACCTGCTTGGCCCCAACCTAGTGGCACTCCAGTCGATCCTGGTACTCTTGCCACTTCCACCTTTACTCCGAGGGCCTGAGCCCCCAAACCCCCTTCTCTCCATCGCCAGTCCCTCCACAGGCTTCCAGGCCCAATGATACCTGTGGCCCACACAGTCCCTGAGCTTTTGAAGCCAGGAAGAGCTGTGGCCAGACCTGGAGCTGGCTTCCTTCCCTACCCACTTGGGGGGGGGGGGGGCGTCTGGCGGTCTCTGGGTGCGGCTTCCTCTCCAAGCCTAGCCATTCTCAGCCCTGCCAACCTCCAGACCTCCCTCCCTGGAGTGTGTTCTTCCTGGAAAGTGGGAGGCAGAGCACAGCAGACCAGGCCTCCTAGGGCTGTGGGGCCAGACAGGCGTGAAAAGTGACCAGTGACTTTCCCTCCCAGCCTCAGTTCCCTCCCCTGTAAAAGGAGCACGCTAGGAGTCCCTATCTCAGTGTCAGCTAGGAGTCCCTATCTCAGTGTCACGAGGAGAGGAGACCACTTGTTGAGTTTGGTACTTGGTTAAAGTGAGTCCTGCCTCCTTAAAAGAACCAGGAACATTTAGCCTGTAAAGGCAGGGGCTTTGGGGTGAGGCAGGAGACCACATCAGACAGGAACTCACAGCTGAAAGGGAGGTCACCTGTGCCTACAGGGAGGTCACTCTATCCTACCCAGCTGCCTCTGGGAACATCAGAGAGGGCCATCAAGATCACTTAGGCCCAGGAGCAGGTGTCCAAGGGCCTGGGGTCACAGGGAGGGAGAGAAACCTTTTGTTCTCTAAGGCCAGAGGAGGAAGGCGCAGGGATGGGGAGGGCGGGGGCTGGTCGCCCAGGAAACTCAGCCATATGGCCTCAGGGTCGGACAAGGGTGTAGGGGCGCAGCTGCTGCAAGAGGCGCCAGGTGACCGGCCATGCACAGAGGTCGGACAACCAGAGCTACAACGAGCCTTCCTGCCCACGCTGGGCTGAAGGGCGGCTTGGAGGTGACAAAGAGGTCCGCCAAAGCAGAGCAGGAGTGGGGTGTGAGCAGGCAGAGCCACCCAGGCGACCGTCCCCCACTGGAGATAGCTCGCTCACAGGCCGGGCTCCCTGCAGGCCAGAGTCTCCAGCCACGTGCCGGGGGAGTGTCCGGGACGAACAAGCGGCACAGCCAATGGCGAGGCGCGGCCGGCGCGCGGGGCGGGACCGGGCCGCCCGAGGGGCGCGCGCGCGGGGTGCGCGGAGCTCACTCACCTGGGGCCTGGGCCAAGAACTGGATCGGGACCGGGGTCGGGGCGGCCTCCAGGCCCAGCCCAAAGCCGAGCAGCAGCCGCAGGGCCAGGCCCAGGGCCGCTATCCGCCGCACTCCGCCCTGCGCCATGCAGCCACTTGCCGCACCGCCCCCGCTCTGACACTGACCACGCGCCCACGGGTCCTCGCTTTTATCCTCGCGCACGCGCGCCGCGGCCGGGGGCGGGGCCCACGCCCCGAGGATCCGCGGCGCCCGCGGCTAAGAGTACCGTAAACATCCGAATACGAGGGGACCCACAATATGAGGCTCTAACCCACTTTTCCCAGTGACAAGGTGTATCGAAAGATGTTGGGCCCATTTGAAGTTAGAAACTGTGGGGATGTAAACGAACTCGTCGCTGTCTACTTACAGTATCGACTGTGTTGCATGCATCCTGCAGCAAATGTTACTATCATATTTAATATGGCAGCCATTCCCCTCAGGCAGGCTGCAGCCCCTCCCTCCTCCCGCTTCCCTTGTGCACCCAGCTTTTTCTACCTTGCTTACTTTGACTTAGTGTCTGATGACTCACTAGAAGGTCACCGCAGGACAGGAATGCTGTGTTGTTCACTGCATCCCCGGTGCCTAGCAGAGCGTCTGCCACAATAGTAGGCTCTTAAATATTTAGTGAATAAATGAACGAAACACTTCCAGAAGGTCCTGGCTTTCATCAAGGGTCCTGTCCCTCGCACCTGGATGCGCTCACCCACGCCCACTGCCTCCTGCAGTCTTCCTCACAGGTAGGTGGGTATTATTCTTCCGGAACAAGATGTGCAAAGGCAGCCCATGGGCTTTCTCTTCTCAGGCTCAACCAATAAGCACATAAAATACAAACCTTCTAGCCAATCAGAGGCTGTTATTTTCTTGAAAATAAATATTTTAGGGCGCCTGGGTGGCTCAGTTGGTTAAGCGACTGCCTTCGGCTCAGGTCATGATCCCAGGGTCCTGGGATCGAGTCCCACATCGGGCTCCCGGCTCAGCAGGAAGCCTGCTCCTCCCTCTCCCACTCCCCCTGCTTGTGTTCCTGCTCTCGCTGTCTCTGTCTCTGTCAAATAAATAAATAAAATCTTTAAAAAAAAAAAAAAAAAAAAAAAAAAGAAAATAAATATTTTATAGATAGCTCTGCCTTCAGAAGCAACGGGTCGGACGGCCAGCAGAACCCCAGACAAGTGGCAGTCCCTCAGTGTTAGGTATGCAAGCATTTACCACCACCACCCCCACCCCCGCCGCACCCCCCCATTTCCTGGGAAGCAACACTAAAGCATCCAGGTTTTTCCCGCAAGGGGCTCTGTTTGCAGGTTGTTTGCAAGCTTCACTATTTGAAAATGTTGTAAGTTACAGCTGCTTTTGGACAGTGTATATTATATGTGTGTGTGGTGGGGTTTTTTGTTGTTTCAAAACCTCCCAGATTCCCCGGGGAAATGGGTAAGAGGCTAAGGTGTGCAGAGGCAGGTGGAAAGGTGACAAACAGGACTGTGCACTGCAGGGGTGGGGAGCGTCCCATCTTTGAGGCTCAGAGGTCTCGGGGGTGCAGGGATAAAAGCTGAAGAAGCCATGGATTTGTAGTAGTTAGGCAGACTCATCAGCTGCCAGGTTCAATTTCAGTGAGCCTGAGCTAGTTCTTGTCCTTCCATTCCTGTTTTTCTGCCGAGGGGGTGTGGCGGGATTGCTCCACGAAGGAGCTGAGATCCTGAAAGCGTTCAAAACAGTACCTAGCATGCAGAGCTCAGGTATCAGACCTCCTTCCCACCCCCACTCCCTTGTGAAATTTCAAGTCTGTGCATAAGAACTATTCAGAAACCTTCAATGGCGTTATCTTACCTGCAGTCTGTGGAAGCCCTCAGGGCTGCCTTCCTTGTGCCCTCAGACTTCCTCTCCCTCCCAATCTCCTTTCTGAATCTGACTCAACCTTTGCTCCTATTAGAGTCCCAACTCCTCCAGAAAGCCTGCCCTGGGGGCTGCAGCCCAGGGTTTTCTCCCAGATGAGCTTTTAGCATTTATATGGCCCACTGTGGGGCTCCAGGATACATCCTGCCTGGGACTGGGACCCTTTCCTGCCTTGCTCTGCGCTTCCAGAAAGCAGGGCAGTCTCAACACTCTGATCATCACACATCTCTTCTGCCTACTGAAGGACTGTGGGGTTCTTCCATAGGGCAGCCATGACACACGTCCACTTGAGGTCCCTACATGGCTCCCCATTCCCTGCGGCCAGACTTGGGTTGCTTCTTTTCTGGCTTTCACTCCACTGTTCATTCCTCCACAAGGTCCAACCCCTTCCTTTCCTAGGCTCACCCCGCCTCGCTCCCCAGGCCCACATAGAAACGTTTCTGGCTCAGGAAGGCCTTCCCTCACCTGTCCTAGGTGAGCCTCCCCTGGGAGTTGCCCTGCTGTCCTTGGTCACCCCCACCAAGCTGTAGGGTGCTCACAGTCAGATGGGGGCGGCGGTGGAGGGGTGCTGGCCAGTGTCCTCATGAGCAACGGCAACAGGAGCTCTTGAGAAACCTAAGGGAGCAGCTTGTGTTCAGCCCCGCAGTCCTTCACCATCAGTGCCCCCCCAAACACCCACAGGCCCTGGAACCCAGTGTACTGCTCTCTAGGTTAGCCAGGCCCCCAGGGAAGGGATGGTGACAATGCCGGAGCCCCTGGACGCCATGGCATCAGACTCGGTGCCCAATGGCAGCGTGTCACCCTGAAGCTCACGAACCCCTGCTCCCTCCCCTGCCCCTGGAGTGCTGGCAGAGTGAAGAGACTTCACCAGGAAAACCAGGTAAGTGGTAGGGGCTTCAAAAGTTAGAACGGAAGTGATACTGGAGAGCTAGGTGTATTTGTCGTTAAGTTAGGTCACGTTCTCCCGGGAAGGAATACAAGGAGGGGAAGCATCAGGTGGCCCTGAGGGCCCAGCCAGGTGCCCCGGGTGGGGGTGGGGGTGCGCAGAGTCACAGGTAAGGCTGGTCTTTGGACAGTTCCCACCTCTTCATGGGAGGAGCTGGGGGCACAGCCTTCTTCCCTGTGGCAGCTGCAGCCGAGCTGGAAGGGAAAAGAGACTTTGCTTAGGGCCGGGTCTCCAGAGAGCAGCGAGGAGGGATCTGAGGGAGCCCACACCTGTGCCCAGCAAGACCACGCCTGCCGAGACTCTGGGTCTGCAGGCCCGAGTGAGGGTATTTCAGAGCGCCCAAACTCCTTCACCAGGGTCCCCCAAAGGGTCAGCCAACCCTTGCTGGGAGCTGGCCAGCCCCCTTCCTGCCCCAGCCCCCATGTGAACCCCCAGTCAACCTGCCCTGGCTCCTGAGCTCAAAGCCAGCCATAAATAGTTGGGCTCCTCCTCTAGCACCCCTTCCCACTTGTGGCCCCAGGGTGGACGAGCACCCCATTCCTGCTGCCCCCAAACAGGACACTGGCAAAAGGGCCAAGCAATCAGGCGACATGTGCCCACTGCTGTCTCCTCCCTTGGGTGCTGAGCACTTGCCACGTGGCAGGCCTGGCATGTGCCCCAGCACAGCGCTAAGACCAGGCCATAGTCTAATGAGGCTGAGAGTCAAGTGCAATTGAAAAATACACCTTTTGGGGCGCCTGGGTGGTTCAATTGGTTAGGCGTAGGACTCTTGGTTTCGGTTCAGGTCATGATCTCAGGGTCCTGAGACTGAGCCCTGCATCAGGCTCCCCAGTGAGCGGAAGTCTGCTTCCCCTCTCTCTCTCCCTCTGCCCCTCCCCCTGCTTGTGTGTGTATGCACATGCAAGCACTCTCTCTCTAAAATAAAAAAATAAATCTTAAAAAAAAAAAAAAAGAAGAAGAATACACCGTTTGGCCCAGAGTGAGCCCCAAGGAAAGACACTGTGACGACAAATCCAAGGCAGGTGCCTCCTGAGACACCCAAGCCCCTGGTGCCTAGGGCTGGAGAGGCTTGCACACACGGTTAAGTCCAAAGGGAGAGGAGGTGGGCGCGCAGGCTCTCATTGTGGAGGACGCTCCCAGGAGCAGGGGTTCCAGGGCCTCCCACCCTCCCAGGAGTCTGAAGGAGGTGGAAGAGGCAGAAGCAGCCTCCCTAGGAAATGCAGGCATCCCAGGGGCAAGTGAGGGAGTCTGGGGAGAATTGGGTCGTGTGCCAGTCTGGTGCTGGACTCTGGCGAATCAGAAGGTAACAAGGACCATTCACCAAGTTCTAACTATACAGCAGGCCCTACCTGGCCTCATCACCTTACAGAGCTTGTCACACTGCAAGCCCACCCCTGATTTACAGATGAAGAAACGGAGGCTCAACAAAGCCAAAACACTGGCTGCAGACCACACCATGAACTGGCTGTAGAGCCCAGACACCACTGGGGTCTGAGCAAACTGGTTTGAAATCCTGCTTCTGCTCCCCACTAGCTGTGTGACCCGGTTAGGTCACGTGGCCTCTTTGTGCCTCAATTTCCTCTTCTCCAACAGGGGCCATCACTGCCTAACTTGTGGAGAGGTAAGTAGGCAGGCATGGCATTGACTCCATTCTAAAACCTTACAGATGTTAATTATGAAGATTAACCTTCATAACAACTCTGCTATAGACCGAATGTTTTGTCTCTCCCAAACTCCTATGTTGAAACTGCAACCCCCAAGATGATGGTATTTGGAGGTAGAGCACTTGGGAGGTGATTAGGTCCTGAAGGAGGAGCCCTCATGAATGGGATTAGTGCCCTTATAAGAGATCCTAGACACCCCTTAACCCTTCCACCATGTGAGGACATAGCAAGAAAATGCCATCTGTGAACCAAGAAGAGTGCCCTCACCAGACATGGAATCTACCAGCACCTTGATCCTGGACTTCCCAGCCTCCAGAACTGTGGGAAATATGTTTCTGTTGTTTATAAGCCACCACAGTCTATGATACTGTCATAGCAGCCAAGTGGACTGAGATAAACTCCCTAAAGTAGATATTGTTATCGTCCCCATTTATTTAAGAGAAGGCACCTGAGGCCAGGGACCAAACCGATTTTAAGGGGCCTGAGATTTATACAATTCTTTCTTTGGGGCGCCTGGCTGGTTCAGTTGGTGGAGCATCCGACTCTTGATTTCAGGGTCGTGAGTTCAAGCCCCATGTTGGGGGGTGCCTGGGTGGCTCAGTCGGTTAAGTGTCTCCCTTCAGCTCAGGTCATGATCCCAGGGTCTTGTGATCAAGTCCTGCATCGGGCTCCCTGCTCTGCAGGGAGCCTGCTTCTCCCTATGCCTCTCTCTCTCTCTCTCTCATGAAGAAATAAATAAAAAATAAAAATCTTAGAAAAAAAAAGCCCCATGTTGGGTGTGGAGCCTACTTAAAAAAAAATACAATTCTTTCTTTAAGAAGAGTACAAAGAAGATGTGCGGGGTGTGTGTGTATATATACACATACATAATACACGTATACACACAGAATGGAATACTTTTCAGCCATAAAAAAAGAAAGAAATCCTCCATTTGCAACAACATGTATGGACCCTGAGAGTACTAGGCCAAGTGAAATAAATCAGAGACAAATACTGTAGGATCTCACTTATGTGTGGAATCTAAAAACAAAACAAAAAACCAAACTCAAAGATACAGAGAACAGACTGATGGTCACCAGAGGCAGGAGACAGGTACGGGGTGGGTGAAATGAGTGAAGGGGGCCAAAAGGTACAAACTTCCCATTATAAAATAAATAAGTCCCAGGGATGTACTGTACAGCATGGTGACTGTAGTTAACAATACTCTTGCATATTTGAAAGTTGCTAAGAGTAGATCTTAAAGGTTCTCATCACAAGAAAAAAACGTGTAAATAAGACTTACTATGGTGATCATTTCACAATGTACACAAATATCAAATCTTTACATTGTACACCTGAAACTCACATAATGTTATATGTCAATTACGCCTCAATTAAAAAAAAAACAAACACTACAAAAACAACACCTGGTCTTCTCCCAGAGCCCTTGATGGGAGCCTGGAGCTTCATTTGCTTTGTAGGAAACACTCCCCTGGCTGAGGCCCAACCCCTACCCTGGGCTGGGTGGGGATTCAAAGAGCTCTCCCCTGAAAAGCCCCGGAAGCACAGTTCCTGACACAGCTGATGGCTCAGTAAGTAGGACCTTGAAAAGCACAAGCAAGAGAAAGGGCTCGTTTCAGGCTATGATGTCCTCACCTCTCTGCAGGCTTGCCTGACGCCAATACCTTCTGTGAGGACATGACGATTGAGGGCGGCATGGCTTCCCGGCGGCCATCACGAGTGTAATAGTGGTTGCTGGAGAGCTTGTGGCTGGGGCCCACAGGGAGCTTGGGAGGAGGCTGAGTTCTGAGGGAAAAGAACACCACCATTGAAGCTAACCGAAAGTCACTTTTTTAAAAAAGATTTTATTTATTTATTTGAGAGAGCGCGAGCATGCTCGCACACACCCAAAGGGAGGGGAAGGGAGGGGAGAGGGGAAGGCAGGGCGGAAGGAGGGAGAAAGATTCTCAAGCAGACTCCACCCTGTGCACAGAGCCTGACAGGGGGCTTGATCTCCAACCCCAAGATCATGACCTGAGCGGAAACCCAGTCAGACGCTTAACTGAATGAGCCCCCCAGGCACCCCTAATAGAAAGTCATTCTTTCTGGCTAGGCTGGCCTCAGCCGCCTCAGTCACTGGGCTGCAGGCCAGGGGAATCCCTTGGCACACTGTCGTGGATGTACGGGTAGGGAGGATCCAAGGCCCTGAAGCAGGTAGCAGTCTCTGCTTTGAATGTGAAGGTGCTGGAAGGCAAGGCCTAGATATGCCCCAGATGTATGGAGGACCTTTTCTGAGGCTTCTCAGGGAAGGGGGCAGCCCAGACTGGACACCCAGGCCTGTTCCCACTCCACCATGGCCCAAAGCTTGCATCTGGCCTCACTTCCACCTGCAGGAGCTCAGGAAAGGAAGAGGCCAGGGTCTGAGGCTCTGCCCACCTCATATCCAGTAGTCACTGTATAAATGCTTGGGCAACAGCCCCAGACTTAGCTTATTCTGAGGGTCTTTGTTTTCAAAGGCCAGGCTCCAGAATTCCTGGGTTTCTGGTTATCTCAGGAACTCTCTGAAGAACCTTACTGGGATCAAGGCTTATTACTCAAAGAGCACCTTGTCCTCTGAGGTCCCTGCATTTCCTGCCTGGTCGCCAACACTATAGCCAGAGCTGGGGTAGGGGGTGGGGGCAGACGAGTGAATAGAGCTCTGTCCTGGGTTGGGCTAAAACCTAGGGTGAATTTACAAAGAAGCTAGAAGCCTAAAATGGAAACACTAACCTCAAAAGAAGAGAAGCCTCCCTGGAAAACATAGCAGAGAGGAAAGGCCGAAAAAATAGAGGAGAAATCATAAAATCATCAGGTTTTCATTCAACCATGTTTTAAAATAATTTGTCTGGTAACTGTTTTGCCAGGACTCGAGTTTTTCTTAAAACAAGTGATAGCCATTGTATTAAAAAAATGAGAAATATACATAAAAATATAAAAATTAAAATTAAAACCAATATCCTTTGGGCACCTGGGTGGCTCAGTCGGTTAAGTGTCCCACTCTTGGTTTTAGCTCAGGTCATGATCTCAGGGTCCCTCCGTCAGGCTCTGCACTCAGTGTGCGTCTGCTTGAGATGCTCTTTCTGCTCCCTCTGCCCTGCCCCCAGCTCACATGTGTGTGCGCACACTCTCGCTCTCTCTAAATAGGTAAATAAATAAAATCTTTAAAATAAATAAATAGGGGCCCCTGGGTGGCTCAGTCGTTAAGCGTCTGTCTTCAGCTCAGGTCATGATCCCAGGGTTCTGGGATAGAGTTCCGCATCGGGCTCCCTGCTCAGAGGGAAGCCTGCTTCTCCCTCTCCCACTCCCCCTGCTTGTGTACCTCTCTCGCTGTGTCTCTCTCTGTCAAATACATAAAATCTTTAAAATAAAATAAATAAATAGGGGCGCCTGGGTGCCTCAGTTGTTAAACGTCTGCCTTCGGCTTGGGTCATGATCCCGGAGTCTCAGGATCGAGCACCGCATCGGGCTCCCTGCTCTGCGGGAGGCCTGCTTCTCCCTCTCCCACTCCCCCTTCTTGTGTTCCTGCTCTCACTATCTCTCTCTTTCTGTCAAATAAATAAATAAAATCTTTTTAAAAATAAATAAATAAAAGCAATATCTTGGGGCACCTGGCTGGCTCTGTGGAGCGTGCGACTCTTGATCTCCGGGTTGTGAGTTCAAGCCCCACGTTTGGTGTAGAGATTACTTAAAAATAAAATCTTAAAAAAAAAAAAAAGGCAATATCCCATGGGCAATTAGAATTTGCTTAACTTCTGGTCCGTTCCTTGCTGCTGTGGTCTCTGGGCCGCCGGGGTCGGTGAAGGATCTCAAGATGGCTGCGCGAAAACTTGCTCTAAAATCCATTGACTGGGTAGCTTCTGGGGAGATCATACCCCGAAACCAGAAGGCCATTGCTAACTCCCAGAATTTGCTTAACTTCTGGAGTGCAGATGACCCCCCCTGTGGGTGTGGCCATAGCTTTCTGCCACCTAGCAGAAGGGTTAAGAATCAGGTGCCCAACAGACACACATGAATCACTAGGGGGCGCGACTACCCTAAGGAGGTTGGAAATTTTATAAACGGGTTTCCTCAACTGGCCCACCAATTACCCTGGATAGAAAGCAATTTCAAACTTCTGATATTTGGAATTAGTTACAACAGGTAGGCATTCACATAAATTTGGTTATTCAAATGCTAGTTGTCTTCCTTTCATGCTAATCCTCAATGGCTGCCTTACCTTTGCCTACTCCTCTGACTTCCAATATACGGCTATCCCTCTTTTGCTCCATGTGTTGTTCCAGCCACACTGGCCTCCTTCCTACTTCTGGCTCTGTCGGGCCTCAACAGCCTTGGCGTGTACTGTTCCCTCTGTCCCAAATATTCTTTCAATAATTACCCTTTGGCTCCTTATTATTCAGGTGATTCAAACGTCAATCCCAGAAAAAAAGACCTTTCCTGACCACCTGACCTGAGGTAGCCACCCTCCAGCTTACTCTACTTCATTTTGTCTTCACAGAATTCCAGAATACTTTTTACCTGTTGCGTTTATTTCCCTACTATGTTTCACTCTTCCTAGAACTTGAGCTCCATGAAAGGAATGAGGATAATAACTTTTCTTGTTGGTGCTGGTATCCCTGAGGACATGGCAGGGGCTTGGAAATATTAAGTAATCTTTGGACATAAATGAGTTTGGAATCAAGACACTTCTGGGTTCAAATCCCAGCTGTCACTTTCTAGCTTCTGAGTGACTTTAAGCAAATGATTGTCTCGCTGAACCTCACATTTTTTTCATTTGTAGCTTGGAGAAGATAACATCAACTGGCAGGACCACACTGAGGACTGAACAGCTACACGATCCCCGCGCTGAATTCATGTCTAACCTGACTGTTCCACGCGCAGCCGGCTCTGAGTACAGGAAAGTTAAAAGCAAACATCTGCTTCCACATCCTGCCAGGGACCGGAGGCAAGATTCCGGCCTAGCGCAAAGGGGGTGTAACGGAATACGAATTTTGTTCTTGATGTAACAGTAACAGGACAAGGACGGAATGTGGGCAGCGAGCGGGGCTGGCTCACCGCTTGGAGATCTCCTGGTAGCGCAGCTGCAACTTCGTCTGCAAATCGTGCTGTGGGAGGAGAGGAAGGAGGTCAACCCGCAGGGCACTCCAGGAGAGGAGAGGGCGAGGGAACAGAGGCATCCCAAGGGTGGAGAAGGGAAGGTCGGCGATGGTACAGGGATGGTACAGGGATATGGGCCCTGGAGGTGAAAAGGAAATCTAGGCCCGGGGCCACAAGATACAGGGCTAAGAAGGTCCCGGAGTAGGCCAGAATGGGTCCAGGGCTGGGGTGGAGGTGGGTGTGTTGGCTGAAGGAGTCACGGGTTAGGAGTCCCGGGCTGAGACACGGATTCCGGCCTAGGGGGATCTCGGCACTAAAAGCCTCAGGCCCAAGGGTGCAGGAGGAAGGGGACTAGCGGGAGCGGGTCCAAGGCGCACGGAGCCCACAGCCCCCCCTCCCCGCCTCGTATGGCCCTTTCAGCCCCGCGCACCCCGGATGCCCAGTTCCGCAGCCGCTGGATGAAGCGGGTAGCGGACGCCATCTTCCGTTTGCACTGAAGGACGGTGGCGACTCTCTACCGCGAGGGCTGCTGGGAAGAACGTTGATGGTCTCGCGAGAGCTGGAGGGGCTAGAATGGAGTATAAAAGTTCTTCTCGGAGCACGTGACCCCTCTCCGCCAGACCGCCGCCGCGCCGCCATCATGGACACGAGCCGTGTGCAGCCCATCAAGTTGGCCAGGGTGAGGTGGGCGTCCTGATTTGGGGGCTGGGATGAAGAGAGATGGGGTGTGGGGGGGTCGGGCTCCCCAGGTCTGATCCCAGCTTCTCTCCGCCAGGTCACCAAGGTTCTGGGCAGGACCGGCTCGCAAGGACAGTGCACGCAGGTGAGCGCGCTGGGGGGGACGCCCCGGGATCTGAGCCCTGTTGACTGCCTGTCCAGCTGTACCCTGAGAACCGGAGTCCCTATATCCCAGGGCTCCCGGAGTGCCCCGAGACCTCACTAGGGCCCTGCCCACCGGGTCTGAGCTCCGTCGCCCTCACTCCCCAGGCTCTGACGTTGCTTTTTCTCGTGGCTTAGCCCGTTCTACGACCTCTTTGTGGCTCCATGCCCTGCCGAGTGTGCTCCCCTTCCGAACAGGACCAGAGCTGCAGCTCTCCCTCCTGGTGACTGCTTTTGCCGCTCGAGAACTTTGTTCTCCACGACTTGGCTCTCTTGGGCTTCTTTCCTGGCTCGGCTCTGCCTCCCAGACGGAGTCCCCTTTCTAAGTATCTCTGGGCCGGTCCCAGCACGTCCTCTGAATCGAAACCTGCTGCCCAGCCCGCGGTGCTTATCCGCGGCTGACCCTAACTCGTTTGCGTCCTCCCGATGGGTCCCGTAGGTGCGCGTGGAGTTCATGGACGACACGAGCCGCTCCATCATCCGCAACGTGAAAGGCCCCGTGCGCGAGGGGGACGTGCTCACCCTATTGGAGTCAGAGCGAGAAGCTCGGAGGTTGCGCTGAACTTGTGGCTGGTGAGTGCGGGACAGGGGTGGGAAACAGCAGGCCCATTAGACCCTTGGTGGAGGTAGGAAGGCTTCGCCAAATCCATGGGTGAGAGGCTCTTGGGGTGGGAAGTGTAGAAAGAGTCTACTGAGATTTGCGAGATGGGGGTGGGAGTTTGCCAGTTGCTGGGTGTCCCTTCAGAATCTCATGTTTGGGTTTGTTTACAGGGTCCTGGATGTCTGGGTCGACCACTTGGCTCACAGGGATGATCTGCGATTGTTAATAAAGCGTTTATGTTGTATGTAAACTCGGGATCTTGTCTCGCTGTCACTAGGCTTATAAAATCTTCCAGAGGGAGCCCCTCCCACCCTTTGTCCTCCAGTGACTTGGGGGGAGGGGGAGCTATGTGTATGTGTCCCCAAAACAAGACACAAGTTGAGTTAGTAATGTTTTATTGTGGAATTGGGTGGACTCAGGGGCCTTGTCACTTTTCAGCCCCTTCCTCACCCTGCTGGTCCAAGGTGAGCCTCTCCTGAACACTGAGCCATCCAGGCCTTTCTCTTGGCCCAGGGCTAGCATCTGGATAGCAAACCCTGGCCCCTGCTGTGCCCCCGAGGCTGGGGTGGAGGACGGAACAGACTCTCCCAATCCAGGTCCAGGGAGCCAGGCTGCTCATTGAGGCTGGGGGTCTTCTCTGTGGTCACTGCATTCTCCTTCACCAGGCACAGCCATGGGGGGCTGAAGGGCTGGCTGGGGAGAGAGGTGGGGGAGGGTCCTGTCCGTCACCCGTGGGCAGGATGCTAGGGTTTCTTTCAGTCCCTTCACTCAGGGATATTTGACCTGGTGGAGGTTTTGTCCCTCTACCCTGTGATCACACTTAAGGAGGAACTCCACCTTTTACAGTGGAGCCAGGCTGCCTGGTTTTGAATCCGCCTCTGCCTCCATCTGACCTGGAAGAGGCACCTCCAGCTCTCCTTCCCCACATCTCTACAGGAGAGTGCAGGATGGCAGGCTGATTGGATGAGTTTAAGTAATACTGAGAACAGCCTGGCACTTGTTTTATAGAAGAGAATAAGCCTTTCTCTCTTGGAGGTAAACCGAGTATTCTACTTCTGGCTTGGCCCTCCCTCCTTCCTCCCTGCTTCTGGCAAACTCTGGCTTGCAGGGAGCCTGCACCCCACTTCCCCTCCCTAACTCTGGAGGGTCCCTTATTCTTTGGTGGAAGCCTCTTGGAGGCAGTAGCGGGAGTCCACTGACAGGGAAGGTCTGAGCTAGGTCTAACAGCTCTAGTCTGATCTTAGGGCACTTCCGCTCTGGAGACCTCAGGCTCATGTAACGTGGAGGTGTGTCTCACGGGTATTTTGCAGGGTGAACATCAGATCCCAGCCACGTGCAAGAGTTTCAAACCCGGGTTCTCAATCCTGGCTGATTCCCCAGGGGAGCAGAAAGGGAGGCCTCCTTCCTGGGGCACACTTGGTATCCTCTTTGAACCCAACGTGCAGCTGGGAGGCTTGGTTTCCCCAGGCTAGGGGCTGCACTCACAGGGGGGTCAGGCTGGCCCGAGCTCAGGTGGGCATGCAGCAGAGCGGCCACCTCGTCCTGCTCAGCCTCCAAGGCAATGGCCAGGGCACTGGTGCCCTCCTGAGGGACAATGGGGACAGTCAGGTCCCTGGACCAAGGCATGGGTACCCTGCCATCCCCACGTCAACCCCATGGCGGCTCACATTGTCCAGGAGGGCCGGGTCGCAGCCTGGTTGGGCCAGCAGCAGCCGGACCGTGTCCAGGCGCCCATACTCGCTGGCACACATCAGCGCTGTGGCCCCATCCACATCCTGGGCATTTACATCTGCCCCACATGCCAGCAGGGCCGCCACCATGTCCTGGCGCCCGTGGCTGACAGCCAGCATGAGGGCCGTCTGTCCTGTCTGGGGAGGAAGAAGGGGACAGGGCTGGGGAGGGCTCTGGAGAAAGGGAGGTCAGAGACAAACCCAAAGTAGAAGGGACTCTAGCAGACTGGGACCCAGGGAAGAAATGTCCACGCACCTGGCTGGCCTTGGCATTAACGTTGCCCATATGGAAGAGTCTCTGAACCACGGCTATGTCCTCTTCTCGCCCCACAGAGGTGAGTGCAGCCAGCATGAGGGCTGAGTAGCCAGCCCGATTCTGATGGTCAACCTCACAGACCCCTGGGAGAGTGGGGGTGGGGGGTAGTCAGTCAACCAAGAAGCTGACACCCTCAGCCCAGCCTGGTTTACTTCTCCCCCCACAACTCAGGTTTGCCATCAATGTAATGGGGGTGATAACTGGATTATGAATTCTCTGTTTCCTCTGCCTCCAAGGTGCTCCCAGCCAAGAGCCACGTGGCTCCCTCCCCTTCAGGGTTCTGCTCAAGTGTGCTTATTGCAAGCTGGTTCAGAGACTTGGTTTGGTTTTCTGTTGTATCCCCCAGTACACAGAAAAAAACCTGCCACATAGTACAACCTCAATAAACCGATGTTCCTATTTTTGTGGCTATCACCCACGAAGCCACAATTATTGGCCCCCCACCCCCCAGAGAACTAGGTCAACTTGGGGCACCTGGGTGGCTCAGTCAGTTAAGCGTCCAACTCTTTGATTTTTGGCTCAGGTCGTGAGATCAAGCCCCATGTTAGGCTCTGCGCTGGGAGTGGAACTTGCTTAAGATTCTCCCTCTGCCTCTGTCCCCGCCCCCTCCCCAAAAACAAACAAAAAAAGCTATGTCAACTGGTCCACTCTGGTGTCCAAATCCACTCGTTTCCATGCAGCAGATCAAGAGAAATTTGGCCCAGCCACCTATTTAAAACCCTCCCACATCTCCCCATTTCTCCTGAAATACAGGCCATTGTCCACCATGGGTTCTGAGGCTGTTCCCTAACTTTTGTCCCTTCCTCTGGAACCCTTTCTCCTCCAAGCCTGTGTTACAAATAGAGTTGTTTCCCCCCCCCCCCCCCCCCGGAAAAGATACAAAGTCCTACCTACCCTGTACCTATGAATGTGACCTTAATTGGAAATAGGGTCTTTGCAAATGTAATCAAGTTAAGGTGAGGTCATTATGGTAGGCCCTATCCAGTGTGGCTGGTGTCCTTAGAAGAGACACAGACAGGCAGAGAAGAGAAGCTGCCATCAGCTACAGGATGCTAAAGATTGCAGGCAACCACCAGAAGCTAGGAGAAAGGCATGGAGCAGATTGCTTTGCTCTGAACTCCTAAGAAGGAACCAGGCCTGCCAACCTGGATTTTGGCCTCCTGAGCTACAAGAAAATGAATTTCCATTTTCTTAAGCCACCCACGTTGTGCTGCTTTGTTACAGCAGCTCAAGGAAAGGAGCACTGTGGTTACTGGCTGTTGCCTGTCCCTCACAGCACCTACTCTGGGCCCAGTTACCAAAGTGACTGATGCTGTTGTCCCCCACTGTTTGGAAAGTTCCACGAGGCTACAAAAGCTTGGGGAGGGGCGCTTGGATCAGGGTCATGGAGTGGATGCCCTATAGAGAGGGACTCAGACAATGGACTGGGGAGAAAAAGGGTTAAGGAGTATCTAAAGGAAGAGGGCGGGTTTCCTAGTTGTGTGGCCTGCCCTCTAGGTGCTCACTGCTTCCACAAGCTTCTGTGACACTGGTGGAGTGTGCTGGGTGGGGAGGGGCACACAGGAGTAACCAGAGTCGGGTCTCTGCAGGCTAGCAGGACACCCCCCACCTGCCCCTACCCTCTCCTTTCCCCTCCCCCGAGGCCTTCCTAAGCCAAAGGATCACCTCACTTGATTTCCTCACCTAGTTATGTTTTGTTGTGGCCCTGATCCCGATTTGTAATTGTTTCATGTTTTTACTTGATAATTGTCCATCTCCACTCCCCCTCTCCCCACAAGGCACAGGCTCACAGCCATACCCTCATGCGAGCTTGCTCATTCATTCAACCATCACTGTGTTCCGTGCTGGGGCCTGCCACGCAAGTAGGGTGAGGTAGAGGAGGGCCGTGGGGAGGAGTTTGAAAGGGGACATAAACGAGTAGTTAATGACAGAGGGTGAACAAGGAAGCAAGGGGACTGGGGGGCGGGCAGTAAAATGGAGGCAGGGGGAGCAACAGACAATGGTCCTGTGAGGGCCAAGCGTTGTTAGGGCCAGGCAACTGGAGAGCCGAAATGTTGAGAGGTGAGAGAAGAGACGAGACTGTGGAGGGGGCATGGTTACAGTGACATCAAGATCTTGGGGTGACTTTACAAATGTAAGGCTGGGGGCACCTGGGTGGCTCAGTCGTTGGGCGTCTGCCTTCCGCTCAGGTCTTGACCAAGCCCCGCATGGGGCTCCCTGCTCAGCGGGAAGCCTGCTTCTCCCTTACCCGCTCCCCCTGCTTGTGTTCCCTCTCTCGCTGTGTCTCTTTCTGTCAAATAAATAAAATCTTAAAAAAAAAAAAGTGTAAGGCTGATGTAGGGCAGAGGCCAAGGTGATGGGAGGAGGGGGGTCAAGGAACTGAGAAGCTTGGAGGTAAGAGTGATGCTCCATGAGGATACTGAAACTGGTGAGGGTTCCTGTGCAAAGAAGGAGAGCTGGCCCCGGGAGGGAAGAGTGATCTCACTTTGGAGGGAGAAGCCAAAAGAGGCGGTGGAGGGAATAGGGGTCTGATCAATAAGAGGCTCCAAGGTAGGGCTGAGGGAGGAAGGAGAAAAGTTCTGGAGGTGGAGATGAGGGGCAAGGATACACAGTCGCGTCCAGCCCCTGTGTGCCAGGGAGGTGAAAGGAAACAGCCCCTATTTGGGGAGTACATTAAGGTCTCAGGGCCCTGGGGGAGGGGAGGGACATGGCAGCAAGCAGACAGGGGCAGAGGGAATGATCGATGTGAGAACTAGAATGCCCAGGGCAAGGTCTGGGGAGTTGGAGCCCGGGGGGTGGGGTGGGGGGTTGAATGCAAGGAATAAAAGGTGTCCATGAAGGCTTGGGCTTCTTGTGACTGACCGCCATGCCTGCCTGCCCCAGTCCCCAGTCCCCTTTAAGGCAGATGCCTTGAATCATGCATTGTCCCCTCCTCCCAAGCTTGAGCTCCTGGTCCAGCAGGTCACCAAGATCTTCAGGGATGGGACAGACCTGTGTGTTTGGGGGCAGTGGGGTCAGGGAGGGAACAGTGGGACCTGCCTTGACCTGCAGTGAGAGTGAGAAGCCTCCAAGGGCAGGCCCCAGCAGATACTGGACCTGAAGGATGACACCCAGGAGGGCTCTTGGTGGGCAGTTTGTCTACTGCCCTGTCCCCTCTGCTGTGAGTCCCATGGGGAAAGTAGCTGTATGTGAGTGGCCCACCCCCACCCCAGCACCATACTAGTATCTAGTAGGTTTTTAATACATGTCTGTGGACTCAGGGACACCTGGGTGTGGTATCTCAGCTCCAGAGGGGGAAAGTTGGGGCAGGAAATGAGCAAGCAAGTGGCAGGGGATAGAAACGTGTAAAATGGAGTCACTGCAGGATGTGGGGGTGGAGGACAGGGCACAGTGGCCCAGCCTGGGAGGGTGGTAAGAACCCTGACCAGTGGGAGAGGCAGGTGGCTGGGTATTGGGGCCTAGGACTGAGGTGAGCATCAGGACTGGAGATTCAGGGACAGAATGCATGGTGACCACCGACTGGCCTCCTCCTGCGTGCCTGGCGCTATTCTACACCTGTTATTACAGCTGCCCAGGGAGGGTGGTGGTGCATCCCATTTCCCAGATGAGGAAGCTAAGGCTGGTGACACTAAGTAAGTCCTCTAAATTTAGGTCTACCTAACTTTAAAACCGGGTATTCTGGCACCCTGCAAAGTGAGAGGCAGGTGTCAGGGTAGAGCTCAAAGTGGAGAGGTCTAAAGGCCCTTGACAATCTCCCCAGGACACCAGGATCCTCTGACCCTGGAGGAAGGTGCTGACCGGTATCCAGCAGCAAGCTCGAGATGGTCAGGTTCCCGTGGGACACGGTGTAGTGCAGGGCTGTGTTCCCGTTGCCATCTGCCAGGTTCACCACGTGCGCCAGGAGCTCAGGTCCCAGGCGCGCCACCGCTCCCAGGACCCCAGCCACGGGCTCCGCCTGAGAGCGCCGCTGGCTGGACACTCGAAACCACTCCTGGGCCACTAGGCGCGCCGCGCCCTGCCGGGACCGGAGGAAAGACGTCAGAGATGGTCCGGATTGTGGTGGCAGGGAGGGCGTGGGGGCGGGGCTAGGAATCGAGGCGGGGGAGGATGGTCGCTGCTTGTCTGAGGGGGTCCGTGGGCCGCACCCTTTTGCAGGAGGGAGTACAGCCAGTGCGGGTCTCAGGCTCAAGCCAGCGGGGGTCCTCCCCTCTGGGAAAGAGCCTGTGGGAGAACCCAGAGTGGAGGAAGGCGGTGAGCGCTTGCCTTTGCGGAGTATGGGGGTGGGCCTGGGGCTTGGGGCGCACCCTTTTGGGGGAAACAGGGAAAACTTCAGCGCTCTCCCTGGGCGGAGATCCCTTTGGAGAGCCTGAGATCAGTGGAGGTCTAAGCGCCAAGGGGTGGAACTTGGGACCGCCCCCCCCAACTCTACGAAATCCGATGGGCTTCCCCTAGAGGGCGTCAGGGGAGGTCCCCGATGGGGCCCGCGACTCCATGTGTGAAGGGCTCTCGCTGGCACTCACGCCATCGCGGGCGATTCCGCGGGGCCGGCTCAGCTGCCGCTGCAGCGCTGCGCACGCCTCCTTCAAACGCGGGCTCAGCTCGCACCTATCAAGGTGGCCGGGAGAGGCTCAGGAGGCTCTGGGGGGGGGGGGTGCGCGCAGGACAGGAAAGAAAGCCCCCGTCCCCACTCCGTGACCGTAACGCCGCTCACCTCCCCTGCGCACGAGGCTGAGGTTCTGCCTCTGGCTCCGGCTGGGGCTCCGGCTGGGGCTCGGGCTCGGGCTCGGGTTCGGGTTCGGGTTCGGGCTCGGGCTCCGGTTCAGGCTCGGGGTCCAGGGCATCCTTGCCACTGTCGTCCCCGACATCCCTGCCGCTGCCATACCCGGACGAGCTGCTCCTTGGAGGCTCAGGAGCACCGTCCTCGCTGCCGCTGTCGCTGTCACTGTCGCTGTCGTCCTCGCTGGATGAGCTCTCGTACCTGGGGGCAGGGTGGGAGGCGGCCGCTGAGCCTCCCCTGTGGGCTCATTCTTGCGTCCTGCGAGGTGGGAGTGTCTGTCCCCACTTTACAGAAGAAGAAATAGGCTTTCCAAGACCACACTGCGAGTCAGGGGCAGAGCCAGGATTCAAACCCCAGTCTATGTCCCTGCAGATGCTGCCATGGGGAGGGGTAAAGTGCTCACTCTCCGTTGAGGACCCCAACAAACTGCAGGCTCTTGGGTCCTGGACTGGGCTGGGCTCCAGGTGTACCATCTCTCCTCTTCATGATGGATTTGAGGATGCCTGGCGGGTCAGATGAGGGTACTGAGTTCGAATCCAGAAGCCATCAAGCCAGGGCTTAGGCAGGGGTTGAGACTCACCCGCAGGCGCCACGGCTCTGTCCCCATCCGTGGGTCCCGACGGGTTCTCCTGACTCAGGCTAGGGGCCTCGGCGAGGGTTTCGGTCTGTGTGGCCTTTGCGGCACAACCCCACGGGGTCTGGGTGGCAGCCTCGCGCGGCTGGGGCTGGGCCGCCGCAGCTGCCTCCTCCTCGGCAGCCTCGCGGGCCTCCTCCAGCTGGCGCAGCCGGCAGCGCAGGAGCTCGCTCACCCCGCGCTGCTGCTCCAGGCTGGCGCGGAGCAGCTCCAGCTCGCGCTCGGCGGCCTCGGGCAACCCCAGCAGCGCCTCGGTCACCCACGCGTCCGACTCGAGGGTCTCGGGGGCCGCGTCTACGCTGGCCTCCCGGGTGTCCGGCACCGCCTGGGCCCTAGCGTCTTGGGTCTCGGGCACCGCCTGGACGCCAGCCTCCCGCGTCTGCGGCGCCCCGTCGGGGGTCCCGGTTGCGTCGGGGACCTCGAGTGCGCCCTCACTGCGCCTAGAAGCCGGCCCGTCGGGGCCATCGGCCCAGGGACTGGCCCTGGAGCGAACGCCGCGCTCGGAGGTGGCGAGGCGCTCGGTGAGGCGCCGCAGCTGGGTTAGCTTGTCGGGGCGCGCCTCAGCCTCCCCGTCGGGCTCCGGCTGCCAGCGTCCAGCCAACAGCCGCGCCTTCTCCGCACGCAGCGCGCGCACCTGCTCCTGCAGTTCGGGCAGCGCGCGCGCCTGGTCCTCGAGCTCGCGCAGGCGCCGCAGAGCCGCGGCCATCTGCTCGCGCACCAGCTGCAATTGCGCGGGACCGGGAGAGGCGGGGGCGGGGTTGGAGGCGGGGCTGGGGGCGGGGCTGCTGCGGCCAGATCCCCGCGGGCTGCGCGGGATGGCGCGGGCGGGGCTGGGCGCGCGCTCGTGCGCCTGCGCCAGCTCCAGCCGCCGGCTGGTTTCCAGGAGCGTGTGCTCGACGCGCGGGTTACGGACGGGTACGCACGGCGACAGCGGCGGCAGCAGGAGCCCCGAGGGCGCGCCCGGGGAGAGTGCGCCCGATGCTCCCCCATCGTCACTGGCCAGGGATTCGCTGGAGGTCCAGGCGCCTGGGCTTCGCGCGCCAGCGAGGCCCGCCCGGGGTACACGGGGGCGGCGCGGAGGCGGGGGGCCCGGGGCGCGGCGGGGGGCGGGACCGCGCTCCAGCTCCTCCACGTACTTGAGGAAGTCCAGGTCCAGGTGGAAGCCATACGGCGTCTCCACTGAGTAGGGCGAGCTCGGGCTGCGGGCGCCCGCGGTGGGGCCGGGGCCCAGGCGAGGGCCGCCCAGGTCTGCAGGCATGATGGGGTGTTATGGGCGTCAGGCTGGGAGAGGGGGACGACCCGGGAGAAACTGGACAGATAGAGCTCGTCCCCCACCGCCCCAAGACAGTCCTGCAGGGCTCCACCTGCAGCAAACCCTGTACACATGCCGTTGCGCACATGCATGCCCGAGGACCAAATGCCTATCTGCACCAAACAGTCAAGCAATCCCACCCACCTACTATGTGCCAAGCACTTTTCTAGGCGCTGGGGACACATCAGTGAACAAGACAGACAAACCCCTGTCCTCTTATAGGAGACAAATAAACATGATCATTCCAAATGATGCTTAGGGCTAATAATAATAACAGATGAAATACAAAATAACTGGAGAAGGTGTGTGATTTTGGCTCTAGTTGTCAGGGCAGGTTTCCTGTGGAAGGGACTTAAAAGCCGAGCACTGAAATGACGAGGAGGAAGCAGTTGGGGACAGAAGGTTCCTGAAGGAAAACAGAGCAAAGGCCCTGGGATATAGTGAGCAGGGTGGGCAGGAGTTAACAGTGAGGTGGAGGTGAGGGTGCCCGAAACAGAGTGAAAGAAGGGAGAGGAGTAGAAGAGGCGGGTTGGGACCAGATCGTGGGGGGCCTCCCTGGTCCGCAATGAGGCATTGGGATTATATTACACGTGTGATAGGGCACCATAAGCAGGGTTGAAGCAGGGCTGTGACATTTCCAATGGACCTTTAGAAAGGGCTCTCTAGCCACATGCACAGGTGGGAACCACAGGTGGGAACCACATGGGCACCAAGTATCAATCCATGCACACACATGTATCCCACTTTGCACACTCACCGGGCAGGTTCTGATTCAGGGCAAACTTGGCCATGTTTTCTGAAGTAGCTGCAAGACACACCCTGGAAAATGTCCCCAGAGGTGTTGAGGATGGAGCTGGCCCCATCCCTTTAGAGTCAGCCTGGACTCTAAGTAAGTAAACAGACTCCCACCCACCCTCCCACACACATATGTCCTGTCCTCCCTGCTCCCTCAAGAGGCCTTGAAACTTTGGAATGAATGAATGTGGGCATCTCCACGTCCAGGCCTCAGCCTGCTGGGGAGGAGGGGGCAGGAAGGGCATCAAGAGGATAAGGGAGGAGAGTGATCAGAGAACATGAGTAACTGGGTGTGGGGGCAGGGAAGGATCATTCCAGACCTGCCAAGTTGTGTCAGTCCCAGGGCAAAATTAGAAATTGATGCTCAAAGGGATGAGGTGTGAACCTTCAGAAGAAGAAGGTGAGAGTTGGAAGCCCTTCATGGGCTCATCAGAAAATCATCTGGTCAGATTCTGCATATTAAAAAAAGAACAAACATAGGATCATTTGAATTCTTTTCTCCTTAGAGAAATGCAAACAAAATATAATTGTGCATCTGAGTTTTTACCAAGTCACTTGTGAGAGCCTTATGGGAATGATGGAGAGGTTGTGGGCCAGATGCACCAAGGATGCAACTCAATGGATACCGATCTCCCTAGGATGTCTCTAGTGGAGTGCCACGGTGTTCTGCTCCTGACTTGTAAGAGTCTGTAATGGAACCATAAGTACCCAGGTTGTCAGAGCTGTGGCTATACGTGGGGCTGGGAGGACTCTTCGGGAAACATGACGGAGGCTCTAAGAAACTGAGGGAGACTGGGCCACATCTCATGTGATAATTAACAAGGACAATCAGAAAGCACGGTAGGAAAGATGGGGCTTTGAAGAACCCACATGAAAAACCTTCGAGGAGGAGAAAGCAGCTTGTCTCGAGTGCCTACTGTGTGCTCCACCTGATTAAATGCAACCCCCATACAATCCTGCAAGGAAGATATTATCATTCACATCTTCCAGATGGCGAAACCAAGGCACAGAGCAAATAGGTCAGCTGTCTGTGGGAAATGCCCTCAGATTGGGCTCTGCCCATCTTCCAGGGACCCCTTGCCCACCCAGCCTCACCATCAGGTGCCTGCCAGACCCATCTGTCCTCTTCCTGACCCCGTGCTCAATGTGCCAACCACCTGGCAACCTTTGTCATCACCCCCCTCCAGCCTCCCGCACTCCTGATGACCACCTCTGTGGCTAACACTCACCAGCCATTGAATACCCCCTGCTCCACTGCTTGGAGGACTCTGCCACTCCCGACCTATGCCCCTAAAACCTCCCTCACCCCGAGGCAGACAGGGCCCCTTCCAGTCCTGAAGCAGCTGTTTCCTGCCCCCTCACACCGGCTGAGAGGGGCAGGCCAGCAGGGCAGCCACACAACTTGTTTTCAGGAAATGCCAGGGAAGAGTTGTGTCCTGGAAAAAAACCTGGGCTGACTTAGGGGTCTGGGCCCTGGGATAGAGTGAGCAGGGACACGTAGGGGTCTGGGTCCCACAGCCAGCAGTGTGACTCAGTGGGCTCAGCCCCCTCCTCTGGTGACCTGGTCACACCCGAATTTGAGGCCCTGGGAACTTAAAAAAAAAAAAACAAAAAACAGCGGTGGGCCATCCCTAAGACCCTAATCAGCTAGAGCAGCTGGGCTAGGCGCTGGGCTAAGTAATAACAACAACAACAACAATACTTTTGCCATTTACTATGGGTCACCCTCTACTATAAGCAATTTATGGCTATTGACTTAAAAAGAGAAAAGATCCTAGCTAAACCCTCTGAGGGAAGTTTTCTTATCATTATCCTTTACCCCACTGCAGATGGAGAAACTGAGACACAGAGAGATTAAGTGGTCCTTCCGAGGTCACACATAGGCAGCGGCAGGATTTTAACTCAGGCGGTTTTGCCAGTGTTTCTGCATTGGCCACCCACTTGATGGCCTTCTAGAAGCAGCCCTCCCCTCCAGGGCAGGGGCAGAAAGCCGGAGGGGGTTCATCCCTCCCTGCCTGCATCCCTGCCTACCCCTGCGTGTTTCCCTAATGGGGGAAGAAGCAGGCCCACACCGCGGCGGCTCCAGGGTCTGCAGCCTCACCAGAATGGGGGCGCGGCTGCCCTCCCCTCTTCTCTGCTCCCTACGGGAGGTGTCAGCTAGATCGGATCCTCTGCCTGAGACCCCCTCATTAGGCCATCAGAGCCGACGCCATACGCCCCCACTCCCGCCCCAGGGTCTATTTCGGGACTCCGAGTTGTGATCAGGAAACCCGAAGGGTGGGGGACTCGGCGGGTAGTGCGGATCCCAGTCCTGGGGATAGGGGTTTCTTCCCGGCTTGAGGCCCCGAATGGTAGCACCCCCTACAGTTGGGGCGGGATTCTCAGACCCCTGACGTGGGGGTGAAGGCTGATGCTGGTGGAAGGGGGAGATACTCATGTACCTCCCACCCCCAACACACACACACACACACCCACCCACCCACCCCCGGGAGGGCCTCGTAGAGACAGAGCAGTTTCCTGCAGGAAACGCCGCCGGGCGGTTCCATCCGCTACCCATTGTCTGCTGGCCCGGGGGCCGTCCGTCCCTCCCCCCAACACCGTTTCCGTATCACCCCCCACACCCAGGTCCAGAATGAGGGGCTGGAACCAGGTCCCCAAGCTCTCCAGGAGCGACGCTGGGAAAGTCCCGGAGTCGGTTGGGGCGCTAGGGGGCGAACAAGCCGCCCACTTGGCTCCTAAGGGCGGGTGAAGGGCGATCTCACGAATCCAGAGTCCCCAGCTCTGCTCGCTGCCCACCTGGGGCTCCCAGTGTGGGAGGGGTCCCAGCCAGAGGACACGAAGCCCGCCCCATCGCAGGGCACTGAGCCCGCAGGAGGCGCAGTACCCCTTCCCGGTACGTCCCCTAATACCTCCCAGAACCCCCATCGGTGGCCCCGAAAACTGGCGCATTACCTGAAGCCGCAGCCCCCGCCGCGCCCGCACCCGAGCCCGCCCCCTCGAAGCTCGGGGACGGGTTATCAAGGCCTCGACCCTAACTGATGGCCACGCCAGCCAACCAGCACCCGCTGCTTTCCGAGCTGTCCAATGGTGACGGGGGTGGGCGGTGCTGGCCCGGCCCGAGTGTGGGGCGGGGCTGGGGGCGGGGCCTGAAGTGACTGTCCCCGTGCGCCTACTGGCAGAGAAGGGTGGGTAGGTAGGGGGCGGGGGCGGGGGCGTGGGGGGGACGGCCAAGTGCCGCCCAGCGCAGGACTAAGGAGCTTGGATTTGATCCACTGGGCGCTAGGGAGCCATGGGAAGACAGCAAGAGACTAACCTGATGGGATTTGTGTATTTGGCAGATCCTTCGTCTGGAAGCTAGAAGGACTGATGCTCACTCAAGTCCCAGTGTCTGGGTGAGGTGCCAGGACCCTGGCTCTTTCCTACCACAGGATCTTTGCACAAGCTGTTCCATCTTCCTGAAATGTTCTTCCCTGCACATGTTCACATGGGCACCTTCTATTCTGGAGGGCTCGACCTGTGTGTTCCCACCCCTAAAGGCTTAATGTGGTCCCTCTCCAGTTTCTGTCTTTTCCCTTGCTCTGTTTTATTAACTTGATAGCTACTTTCATTATCTGAAACAAAAAGAATCTCTGACATTTATTTGTTTACTTGCTTGCCATCTGTCTCCCCCTCTAAAGTGTCAGCACCATAGGACAGGGAACTGATTGATTTGGGTCACCGCTTCATCCAGGGTTCCTGGCACACAGTAGGTGCTTAATAAATGTTTGTTGAATGATTTTTTTTTTTTAGTATTAAAAAAAATTTTTAGGGGCGCCTGGGTGGCTCAGTTGGTTAAGCGACTGCCTTCAGCTCAGGTCATGATCCCAGGGTCCTGGGATCGAGTCCCGCATCGGGCTCCCTGCTCTGCGGGGAGCCTGCTTCTCCCTCTCCCACTCCCCCTGCTTGTGTTCCCTCTCTCGCTGTGTCTCTCTCTGTCAAATAAATAAATAAAATCTTTAAAAAAAAAATTTTTAAGTAGGCTCCATGCCCAATGTGGGGCTTGAACTCACGACCTTGAGATCAAGAGTTGCATGTTCTACTGACTGAGCCAGCCAGACGCCCCTGTTGAATGATTTTGAATTAGATTGAATTCTTTAACCCATCTCCTGATTCATTTAGCATTTATTGAGCACCTAATATACACCAGGCACTGTGCAGGTCCCTGAGGGGTCACAGTTCCTGCCATCCTGAGCCACAAAGCTGAGAGGCAGAGATAGACTTTCAAGGTAAGGTTTATGGTAAGGGGGTGACAGGATGGGATGGGAGGGACAGGGAGGGACTGATCCTTGAATTTCACGGTCCAGGGAGGCAGCCGGTACTGGTGACACTTACAGAATTGTGCTCCAAATGGGACAAACTGCACATGCAAAGGAGAAGTACAAAGCTCCATAGATGGGGAGCTTATTGTATTTCTAGATTCATCTTGTTTGTGCCAGTCTGCTTTAACTACTATGGCTCAATATCTGATACTCCTCTTTTTACAAAATGCCTGGGCTATTTCCATTGTCTTTTTTTCCTTGCCTTTTTTTTTCTTTTTTTTTTTTTTCCCTGCCGATGTCCTTTGAGTTTCCCATGAAAACTCCACTGGAAATTTAAAAGTAGTTTTGGTTTTTTTTTAAAGATTTTATTTATTTATTTGAGAGAGAGAGCACATGAGAGGGGGGAGGGTCGGGAGGGTCAGAGGAAGAAGCAGACTCCCCGCCGAGCAGGGAGCCCGATGCGGGACTCCAGGATCATGACCTGAGCTGAAGGCAGTCGCTTAACCAACTGAGCCACGCAGGCGCCCAAAAGTAGTTTTTATTGTAAAATAAAATACATACACACAGAGAGTCAGATCCAGGAACCCACATGAACCAAATGCATAGCTTTTGGAAGTACTGAAGAGGGCATTCCCAACCAGGGGTGATTTTGTTCTTAGGGGACATCCAACAATATCTGGGAGACATTTTTGGATTGTCATGATGGGGTGGGGGAGAGCTGTTATTGTCATCTAGTGGGTGGGGGCCAGGGATGTTGCCAAACATCCTGCAATACGCAGGGCACACGCACCCCCACCTCAACCAAGAATTATCTGGCCTGAATGTCCAGAGTGCTGAGTTTGAGAAACCCAGCTTGAAGGTGAGCATCATGATAACCCCCACTCAGGTCAAAACGTAGCGTGTCACCAGCGACCCTAGAAGTCCCTCCATGCCCCACATCCCAATCCCAGTGACTCCTCACTCTACAAAGTAACCACTGTTGTGACTTAAAAAAAAAAAAGATTTTATTTATTTATTTGACAGAGAGAGAGGGAACACAAGCAGGGGGAGTGGGAGAGGGAGAAGCAGGCTTCCCGCCCAGCAGGGAGCCCGATGCGGGGCTCGATTCCAGGACCCCGGGATCATGACCTGAGCCGAAGGCAGATGCTTAATGACTGAGCCACCCAGGTGCCCCCAACGTTGTGACTTTTGTAATAATTCCTGCTTTTTGTTTCTGAATAGCCTGTCACCCAAGTAGGGGTCTGCAGACACTGTAGTTTAGTCTTGCACATCCAAAAAGGAAATGATATGTCTTTTAAGTCTCTTTTAATTCACAGTGTCGTGTCCGTCCCCCCCCACCCACCCACCCATTCCTTCCCTTACAATGAATCAATTGCTCAACTCAGGCTGTTTGTCCTGGAGCATTTCCAACGGCCCGGGTATTGCTGATCCCACACTTGTGTTCCTCTGTCCTCCACATTCCCTGCAAATTGGCAGTTGGGTCTGGACCTGGGGTCAGACTCAAGCTTGCTCCTCTGGCACAACTTCAGGGTGTGCTAGGGTCTTCCACCAAAGCCCCACGCTTTAGTTGTCTCTCCGGCATGGGGCTAGCAGCCATTGACCCAGCGGTTCTCTGGGGCGGCAACACAGTGATGTCCTCCTAGCCTTTCTTCCTCACTAATAATCTAGAATTCTTCCCCTGCCAGATGCTCCTCCTTGCATCCCATTTGGCTACCCAGTGGAACATTCATATAAGAAAGGCAAGACAATGGGCGCCTGGGTGGCTCAGTTGGTTAAGCGACTGCCTTCGGCTCAGGTCATGATCCTGGAGTCCCTGGATCGGGTCCCGCATCAGGCTCCCTGCTCAGCGAGGAGCCTGCTTCTCCCTCTGACCCTCCCCGCTCTCATGCTCTCTCTGTCTCATTCTCTCTCTCAAATAAATAAAATCTTTAAAAAAAAAAGAAAAGAAAAGCAAGACAAGTGCTTGATTTTTTTCCCTTCATATACCACTCTTCAAAATAATGAATTCATTCCCCATCGTCCTCTGAAGGTGATGAACTAGGCTTTTTAAAGAAGTCATTATGGGGGCACCTGGGTGGCTCAGATGGTTAAGCGTCTGTCTTCGGCTCGGGTCATGATCCCAGGGTCCTGGGATCGAGCCCCACATTGGGCTCCTGGCTCAGCGGGGAGCCTGCTTCTCCCTCTCCCCCTGTTCATGCTCTCTCTCTCTCTGTATCTCTGTGTCTCAAATGAATAAATAAAATCTTTAAATAAATAAATAAATAAAGATGTCATTATGGGGGCGCCTGGCTGGCTAGGTCGGTGGAGTGTGCAACTCTTGATCTTGGGGTTGTAAATTCAAGCCCCATGTTGAGTGTAGAGATTACTTTAAAAATAAAATCTTTATTTTAAAAAAGTCATTATAGGGGCGCCTGGGTGGCTCAGTCGTTAGGCATCAGCCTTCGGCTCGGGTCATGATCCCAGGGTCCTGGGATCAAGCCCCGCGTCCGGCTCCTGGCTCGGCGGGGAGCCTGCTTCTCCCTCTCCCATTCCCCCTGCTTTTGTTCCCTCTCTCGCTAGTTCTCTCTCTGTCAAATAAATAAATAAAATCTTAAAAATAATAATAATAATTTAAAAAGTCCTTATACAAAACAGATGAACATAGAGGAAGGGAAGGAAAAATAAAACAAGATAAAAACAGAGAGAGAGGCAAACCATGAGAGACCCTTAATAATAAAGAACAAACTGAGGGTTGCTGGAGGGGTGGTGGGTGGGAGATGGGCTAGAGGGGTGATGGGCATTAAGGAGGGCACTTGTTATGATGAGCACTGGGTGTTATATAGTGATGAGTCACTAAATTCTCTGGAAACCAATACTACTCCATGTATTAACTAACTTGAATATAAATAAAAACTTAGAGAAGGAAAAAAATAAAAATAAAAAAGTCATCACAAGTTTATGGATTTAAACACATCATGTTTCAGTCCATTGTAGTTATCCTCACTGATGGGCCCACCTGGCCAGTGGGAGCCTTTGCAGGTTGGGACCTGTTTCAAATGTCTCTAGTGGGGACACCTAGTAGCTCAGTCAGTTAGGTGTCTGTCTTCAGTTCGGGTCATGATCCCAGGGTCCTGGGATTGAGCCCAGAGTGGGGCTCCCTGCTTGCCTGGGAGCCTGCTTCTCCCTCTCCCTCTCCCTTCCTCCCCTCCTCCCTGCTTGTGCTCTTTCTCTCTTAAATAAATAAATAAAATCTTTAAAATAAAACCAAATGGGGGCACCTGGGTGGCTCAGTTGGTTAAGTGTCTGCCTTCGGCTTGGGTCATGATTCCAGGGTCCTGGGATCGAATCCCACATGGAGCTCCCCACTCAGGGGGGAGTCTGCTTCTCCCTCTCCCTCTGCCCCTCCCCTCTGCTCATGCTCGCTCTCTCTCTCTCAAAATAAATAAATAAAATCTTTTAAAAAATAAAATAAAATAAAATGTTTCTAGTGGTCTTTTTTTTTTAAGATTTTATTTATTTATTTATTTGAGAGAGAGAGAGAGAATGAGAGAGAGCACGAGAGGGGGGAGGGCGCCCTCTAGTGGTCTTTGATAGTGCTCTTGCTCTCTGTCCCTCACTTGCATCAGATAGAAACTCCAAGAAACTCTAGTTTCTTTTGGTGAGAAGGTATATTAGTTTGGGTGCTAGGAATGTTCATTACTGGGTTGATAATTGTGTCCAGACTTTTTAGTGAACAGAGCTGGAGGGGATATATATTATATTTTACATGTACATATAATGTGCATACCCTATAACATATGTTTTAATATATAGTTCATAATATATGTAATAATCACAATATATAATCATACAATATCATAAGACACTATCAACAGAGTGAGAAGACAAACCACAGAATGGGAGAAAATATTTGCAAACCATATACCTGATAAGGGATTAATGTCCAGAATATATGAAGAATTCCTACAACTCAACAACCAAAAGATGAACAATCCAATTCAAAAATGGGCAAAGGACTTCAATATATATTTCTCCAAAGAAGATACAGTAGTCACCCCTCCCATCCACGGTTTCACTTTCTATGGGGTTTTTTTTGCGGGGGGGAGGACTTCTTTGTAGTAGGAGGAGAAGGAAAAGGTTTATTTCTTTATTTTACTTTTTTAAGTAATCTCTATGCCCAACGTGGGGCTCAAACGCATGACCCCTAGATCAAGAGTCACATGCTCCACCTACTGAGCCAGCCAGGCGCCCCAATGCTTTACATAGTCTTAGTTACCTGCGGTCAACCATGGTCAGGAAGCAGATGATCCTCCCAACGTGGTGAGAAGCTCAATAGTAGCCTAACGCTACATCACAATGCCGATGTCGTTCACCTCACTTCATCTCATGACTTAGGTAATTTATCACCTCACATCATCACAGAAGGAAGGGTGAGTACAGTACAATTTAAGATATTTTCAGAGAGAGAGAGACCACCGTCACAACTTTTATTAGAGTATATTGTTATAATTGTCTTATTTTATTATTTGTTATTATTGTTAATCTCTTACTGTGCCTAATTTATAAACTAAACTTTGTCATATGTATATACGCATAAGAGAAAATACAGTATATATAGTATATAGGATTCAGTACGTTCCGCATTTTCAGGTCTCCATCGGGGGTCTTGGCGTATACGCTCCGTGGAAAAGGGGAGAATACCATATACAATACAATGCTGTGTGAGCACATGAAAAAATGTTCAACATCACCAGTCATTAGGGAAATGCAAATCAAAACTACAAGGAGATAGCACTTCACGCCCACCAGGATGGCTATTATCAAAAGAAGTGTTGGCAAGAATGTGGAGAAATCGGAACCCTCATCCATTGCCGGTGGGAGGGTAATAGCACACAGCCACTCTGGAAAACGATTTGGTAGTTCCTCAAAGAGTTAAGCATTGGGCGCCTGGGTGGCTCAGTCGTTGGGCGTCTGCCTCCGGCTCGGGTCACGGTCCCGGGGTCCTGGGATCGAGCCCCGCATCGGGCTCCCTGCTCGCCGGGGAGCCCGCTTCTCCCTCTCCCACTCCGCCTGCTGTGTTCCTGCTCTCGCTGTCTCTCTCTGTGTCAAATAAATAAAATCTTAAAAGAAAAAAAAGTTAAGCATTATTTTTTCCAGATTCCGAACACCATTCCAGTAGAAGATGTGACACTTCTCTGTCCCATCCTGTCCAGCTGAGGCTTGAGCCAGAGGAGAAGAGAGGGGGGCCCCTGGCCACTCCAGACTCACATGAACCCCTTGGGAGCCACTTTCAGCCCCTTTGCCAGATCAAGGGCCTCCTGGGAACTCCAGAGCAGCCCGCACCCCAGCCTGGATTGTCCAGCTGCCCCGGAGTGGCTGTGTCTACCCCTCAACACTCACTCCCCCAAGCCTGAGAGCTGACTGGCGCCAGTTGGGAGTCTGGAAGGACAGTATCTCCTTTCACCCACTCCCCAGCCTCAGCCACCATCCTCCTCTGCAGACTCCAGATCCAGCCCGTCCACATCCTGTTAGCTGCCCCACCTGAACAGTTCTGGAATCCATGTCCAGTGAATCCAGGACCCCATCCCCCCAGGCTTCCTTGCTGCCCTCCTGCCCCACCCCTGAGCTTTGAACAATCTGTATCTTTCACCAGGCAGAAGTGGTGCTGGAGTTTCTCTCCTTCTGCTGGGTCTCCTTCTTAGCCTGGTTGAAAGTTACACAAATGTGTGTTGCAGTGTTATTTCATACACTTCACACCTAGGTTAAAAGCAGCCTTTTGTCCTTATCCAGTATTTATTTAAAGCAATTTAAAGCAACCAATGTGGACAATGATGCAGGCAAGAAACTAATGGGTGAAAGTCTGAGGAGAAACAGTATCTTTGCATAGCTTCAATATATCTGCCCATACAATACATATTGATTACAAAGGAGAAAATTGTAAGGCTGCAGATGAGAAACAGATAGGGTCTGCCCCAGGTGAAGGTAGTTAAAATGGCTGGTAAAAGGGCAAATGAATATCACCTGCCTCCTGATATCATGCACAGAGGACACCTCATCACCTTGGCAGCATTCTTCCCAAAGATGCAGAACCCAAATCTAATCATGAGGAAAAGTCAGACAAACCCAAACAGGGCCATACTATAAAATGACTGGCCTATGATCTTCAAAAATGTCACTGTCACGAAAGACAGGTAAAGGAGAAAGAATGTTCCAGGTGAAGGAAGTTAAAAGGGCAACGGGGAGCCTCAGTTAAGCACTCAACTCTTGATTTGGGCTCAGGTCATGATCTCAGGGTCGTGAGATTGAGCCCCGCATCGGGCTCTGTGCTGGGTATGGAGCCTGCTTAAGATTCTCTTTCTCCCTCTCCCTCTGCCCCTCACCCCCCAACTCTCTCTCTCTCTCTCTCTCTAAAAATTAATTAAGTAATTAATTAATTTGAAAAGCAGGGGGCATGGCTTCCAAATGCAATACATGATGCTGGATTAGACCAGAGAGCTGAAAATAAACATTGTTCTTTTTTTTTTTTAAAGATTTTATTTATTTATTTGAGAGAGAGAGAATGAGAAAGAGAGCACATGAGAGGGGGGAGGGTCTGAGGGAGAAGCAGACTCCCCGCCGAGCAGGGAGCCTGACGCGGGACTCCATCCCGGGACTCCAGGATCATGACCTGAGCCGAAGGCAGTCGCCCAACCAACTGAGCCACCCAGGCGCCCCTGAAAATAAACATTGTTCTAAAGGCTCTTATTGGACGATTGATAAAATTTGAACACAGTCTGTAGTTTAGATAGCAATATTATATCAATATTAAATTTTCTGATTGTGACCATTGTACCGTGGTTGTATAAGCAATGTTTCTCAACTGGAGGCAGTTCTGTTACCCCGCGGACATTATTAGTTGGCGGGGGGGTAACAGTCAGATGCTACTGACATCTAGTGGGTGGAGGCCACGGATGCTAAAAATCTGACCATGCATTGGACAGTCGCCCACAGTAAAGAATTCTCCAGCCCAAATGTCAACAGTGACAAGGCAGAGAAACCCTTTGTAAGAGAGTGTCTTTCTTATCAGGGAATATAAATTGAAGTATTTAGGTATAGGATGGGTCATATCTGGGAGAAAAAAAATCTCTCTCTCTCTCCCTCTCTCTCTCTCTCCATGGATCCTCTTTATGTTCCTCAAACACATCAGCCACGTTCCTGCCTCAGGGCCTCTGCACTGGATTGCTCTTCCCCCAGATATCTGCTTGACTTACTGCTCTACTTAAAATTGCAAGCATCCGGGGCGCCTGGGTGGCTCAGTTGGTTAAGCGACTGCCTTTGGCTCAGGTCATGATCCTGGAGTCCCTGGATCGAGTCCCGCATCGCCTGCTCGGCGGGGAACCTGCTTCTCCCTCTGACCCTCCCCCCTCTCATGTGCTCTCTCTCTCTCTCATTCTCTCTGTCTCAAATAAATAAATAAAATCTTTAAAAAAAAATTGCAAGCATCCCTCTATTCCAATGATTTCCTTTTTGGATTTATTTTTCTCCTTAGTATTCATCACCATGTAATATGCTATATATTTCCCTTACTTGTATGTCCCTCAGACACTGTTATTGTGTCAAGTCCTCGTGGTAGGGCAAGGACCTTTGTCCCCATTGCATGGCACACAGTAGGTTTTCAATAAAGAAGGAGGAAGGGCAGAGAGGAGGAGGAAGAGGAAAGTTGCTACTCATCATCTCCACATCTCCCCCTTTGACTGCTCCTCTGAATCTCTCATCTCCTAGGCCAAGCCCCCGAGGCCTCCTTGGGTGCCCCGCTGCCTTCCCGAGTGGCGCACAAGGGGTGCCTGGAGCACCTCACCTCCCTCCCGGGTCTGGAGTAGCGGGAATGGAAAGCCTAAGGGCCGCTCTCGGGTCTGCCACCAGGGGGCGGTGCGGCGCTTGTGCGCCGAGTATCTGCGAAGAAATTTTCCTTTGGAACAAAAAATGCCAACTTAAATTTTTCTTATTGTTAATAAAAAAACTGATCTCTAAAAATTAACATATTCATTATAGATATTTAAGAAGCTAAAGAGAAAAACAAAAATTGCTGCACCAGCCCTCCTGGGAACTCAAAAGGAGATCTACCAGCATATTTTACTTTGATCACCATTTGCTCTGTCGAAATTTTTATTTTGACTTTTATTTTGGAGAATTTTAAAACCAAAAAAAAAAAAATAGAGAAGTGTACTTCATGCCACTAAACTACACTTAAAGTAGTTAAAATGGTAAATTTTATGATATATATCTTCTCCCACAATGAAAAAAATATGTATATACATATATATATATATATATATATAACATAGACACGGGGTTATCAACCCAATCTTGCTTCATCTCCCCCCATTTTCCCACTTCCTTCTCAACTGGATTTTTTTTTTAAGATTTTATTTATTTGCAAGAGAGAGCAAGCGAGTACAAGCAGGGGAGCAGCAGAGGGAGAGGGAGAAGCAGGCTTCCCACTGAGCAGGGAGCCAGACATGGGGCTCCATCCCAGGACCCTGAGATCATGACCCCAGGGGAAGGCAGTTGCTTAACTTACTGAGCCACCCAGGAGCCTCTAGCCACTTTAATTTTAAAAGGCAAAGCAAAGAAGGTAAAATTTATTGTGATCATTTAATTTTAACCCAACATATCCAGAATTTGATTATTCCAACACACAATCAATGTTGAAAATTAGTCAGGGGCACCTGGGTGGCTCAGTCAGTTAAGTGTCTGCCTTCAGCTCAGGTCATGATCTTGGGGTCCTGGGATCGAGCCCCACGTTGGGCTCCCTGCTCAGCGGGAAGTCTGCTTCTCCCTCTCCTCCCTGCTCGTGCTCTCTCTCACTATCACTCTCTCTCTCTCAAATAAATAAATACAATCTTTTAAAAAATTAGTCAAATATTTCACATTCCTTTCTTTTCTTTTCTTTTTTCAGCCAAGTCTTCCAAATCTGGCATCTTGTTTAGAGCACATCTCAATTTAGAATGGCCACATTTCAAGCGCTTGTAAGCCACAGGTAACTCATTGTTGTTGTTGGGTTTTTTTTAAGATTTTATTTATTTATTTGACAGAGAGAGACACAGCGAGAGAGGGAACACAAGCAGGGGGAGGGGAGAGGGAGAAGCAGGCTTCCCGCTGAGCAGGGAGCCCGAGGTGGGGCTCGATTCCAGGACCCTGGGATCATGACCTGAGCCGAAGGCAGCCGCTTAACCGACTGAGCCACCCAGGCACCCCTCATTGTTATTATTTTGAATGGTGAACTAATTCTAGACATTTTTTCAGCTTCAAGTTTGATTTTTCAGCAAGGCAACTTTATCAGTGGTGATGCACACTTCCATTAAGATGTCCATGGCTTCCTCTCTTCTGTGAAACAGCATCAGTAAATATCCTAGTGAATGAATGTGCCCACAGAAGCCCTGCCTGAGGTTATTCATCTGTTTGTGTGTCTCTCACCAGCTTCCTTTTTCATAAACATGCTTAGAAAGAGAAATTGGAATGCCACTGGTTACGCAGTTTGGATTTCTCATTTAACACACCCTATATTTTTCCCAGGTTACGAGCTGCTTCCTTAAACTAGCTTGCAGTTTGAAAGTGTGTTGCACTCTAGGTCTTTTCCCTAATGTTGAAACACTTAGGTTTTTCCTGAGTGTTACCGTTGCAACAAATCATTGTTTAAGGAGGTGGTGTAACTAGTTCATTACAATGTTGTGGTTCTCGCTCTTGGGAGCACCTTTCGCTCTTGGGATCGTGAGTTGGATCCCAACTCTACTTTGGGCATAGGGATTATTTTTTTTTAATGTTGTGGTTTGAATCAAATATTTATGCATAAAAATAAAACCATAAATGTTTAACAAAAAAAAGAGAGAATTATCTTGCAAAAGTAAGATTTTCTGTGACTTAAAACCCAGAAGTAAAAAAAAAAAAGTTTCTTCTTTCTCTCTCACACAGAAATAAAACTTCTCTATGGCAAAAATATATCAGAGCAGGCAACAGCTCTTTCTGCCCACTGGTTCTGTCCCCATGCTTTAATAAAATCAAGTTTTTGCACCAAAATACACACACACATATATATATATTCAGAACAAAGAGGCGCCTGGCTGAGTCAGTCTGTAGAGGATACAATTCTTAATCTCAGGGTTGGGAGTTCAATCCCCACGTCGGGTGTGGAGCCTTCTTAAAATAAATAAATAAATAAATATATTTATTTATTTATTTATATTTTTTCAGTATATATACTGAAAAATTATATATTTACTTATATATAAGTGTATGTTAACATATAAATTTATTCTTTATATATTTATATGTTAAGTATAAATTTATATATGTAAATGATATATATAGACACATGTATATTTCATATATATGCAATTATATATATATGTATATATATAAACTGAAAAAAGTTTGCAATTCATATCCCAGAAACAATCTGACTGAGAAGGAGCTGCTAGAAATCAGTAAGAAAAAGAACATGCCAATTTCAAAAAAAAAAAAAGGATAAAGGAAATAGAAATGGCTATTAAACATTTGAAAAGATAATCTTGTGCTAAGATGATAATTAAATGGTGAGATGCCATTTTCTGCCTATCAGATTGGCAAAAGTCCTGAAGTTTAGTAAGACATTTTATCGGCAATGCTGAGGGAAAATAAGTGCTCTCATACATTGTTGGTGCCAACATACACTGGCCCAATTCCATGGAGGGCAGTTTGGTAATATTTATCAAAATTACTAATATACATGCCCTCTGACCCAGTAATTCCACTTTGGGAAATTCATTCTGAAGGTCTAATTGCAAAGTGCAACATGGCAACCTGCAAGGTTATTTATTACTGCGTGGTTTGTGGTAGCAAAAGATTAGAGACCTGGTTAAATAAATTATAGTACAAACATAAATGGAATACTATACACCCAAGCAAATAACTGATAAGAACTCTGAGATTTATGTCAAGTGAAGAAAGATACAAAACAGTGCATGCAATATACTATGTTCTGTGTAAAAAGGTCTTGGATGCATTGCTTATATCTGTCTAAATAAACACAAGAAGGATAGAGAAAGAACTCTTGACACTGATTTTATGCAGGGAACTGAGCAATACGGAAGAGGAGTGCTAGGCAAATTGAAATTAAAATTTGAAATTAGGGGTATCTGGCTGGTTCAGTCAGTAGAGCATGTGACTCTTGGTCTTGGGGTCATGAGTTTGAGCCCCACATTGGGTGTAGAGATTACTTTAAAAATAATAATAAATACATAAAAATAATTATAATGTGAATTTAAAAAAAAGATTCCTGGGACGTCTGGTTGGCTCAGTCAGTAGAACATGTGACTCTTAATCTCAGGGTTGTAGGCTAGAGCCCCATGTTAGGTGTAGACATTACTTAAAAATAAAATCTTTATGGGGCGCCTGGGTGGCTCAGTCGGTTAAGCGGCTGCCTTTGGCTCAGGTCATGATCCCAGGGTGCTGGGATCGAGCCCCACCTCGGGCTCCCTGCTCAGTGGAGAGTCTGCTTCTCCCTCTCCCTCTGCCTGCCTCTCTGCCTACTTGTGCTCTCTATCTGTCAAATAAATAAATAAAATCTTTTTTAAAAAATAAATAAAATAAAATCTTTAAAAAAACATTCCCCCAGGGGCACCTGGGTTGTTCAGTCAGTTGAGCATCTGCCTTGGGCTCAGGTCATGATCCTGGAGTCCTGGGATTGAGCCCTGCGTTGGGCTCCCTGCTCAGCGGGAGCCTGCTTCTCCCTCTCCCTCTGCCCCATCCCCCTCATGCACTCTCTCTCTCTCTCTCTCAAATAAATAAATAAAATATTTTTTAAAAATCCCCCAAAAGAGGGCGCTTGGGTGGCTCAGTCGTTAAGCGTCTGCCTTCCGCTCAGGTCATGATCCCAGGGTCCTGCGATCGAGCCCCTCATCAGGCTCCCTGCTCAGCGGGAAGCCTGCTTCTCCCTCTCCCACTCCCCCTGCTTGTGTTCCGTCTCTCACTGTGTTTCTCTCTGTCAAATAAATAAATAAAATCTTTAAAAATCCCCCAAAAGAAAGGAAAGCATTATCCAATCAAAATCTTGTACATGAATGTCCATAGCAACTTTATTTATTGGGAAACAACCCAAGTGTCCTTCAACAGATGAATGGATAAAGACACTGTGATTGATCCATATTATCATTAAAAATAAATATACTACTGATTTCCAACGGGGGTGAATCTCAAAGTAAACACGCTGGGTGAAAGAAGCCAGACAAAAAAAGAGGGCATTCTATCTGATGGCATTGGTATAAAAATTCTAGGAAAGGCAACATACTCTGGAGTGACAGAAAGCAAGTCATGAGTACACAGAGAAGTGGGAGGAGCCAGTGGGAGGGGTTCCCAAGAAATGCAAAGAAGCTTGGATGCGGTAGAAGCGCAAGGAAGCTTGGGTGTGATGGATACATCCATTACCTTGATTATGGTGATAGTTTCACAGGCATATTCATATGTCACTGTCAATTACGTTGTGCCCTTGAAATGCGCCATGTTATGGCCATGTCGATTCGACTTTAACATGCTATATTAGTCATCTTCAGCTGCTGTAACAAAATGCCACAGGCCGAGTGGCTTAAACAACAGACATTTATTTCTCACAGTTCTGGAGGCTGGGAAGTCCGAGATCAAGGTGCTGGTAGATTTGGTTCCTGGGGAGAGCTGTCTTCCTGGCTTGTAGGCAGCCACGTTCCGGCTGCATCCTCATATATGTCTCTCTGTGTCTCTTTTTATAAGGGCACCAATGCCATCATGGGGAACCCACCCTCATAACCTAATCACTTGCAAAAGCCCCCATCTCCAAATACCATCACATTGGGGGGTTAGGTTTTCCACATATGAATTGTAAGAGAATACAAACATTCTGTCCATAACAATTTTTTATTTCATTTTCATTTATTTATTTATTTTTATTATGTTCAGTTAGCCAACATATGTTTTTGATTATTTTAATTTTTTTAAAGATTTTTAAAGACAGAGAGAGAGCACAAGCAGGGCGAGTGGCAGGCAGAAGGGAGAGGCAGTCTCCCCGCTGAGCAAGGAGCCTGATTAGGGACTTGATCCCAGGACCCTGGGATCATGACCTGAGCCAAAGGTAGACACTTAACCAACGGAACCACCCAGGAGTCCATGTCCATAACAATTTTTTTAAATGAGGATATGTAAACATACAAAAAACCCTCAAAAGTGATGAGTAGTAAACCTGGATAAACATTCTCAAAACAAAGTTTTGTGTAGACACATGATCAGGAAGGAGGGACTTCTCCAGCATCTCTTTTTAGACTTTTTGGGTTTGGGGCAATGTAAATGCAGTACCCTTTCAAAACTGCCACTTACAAAAAAAAATGGCAAGATTAAAAAAAAAAAAAGATTCAATGATTTGGAACTAGAAAGAACTAGATTAAAATCTTGGCTCTTCCAAGCTGTGTGACTTTGGCTAAGTATCTGAACATCTCTGAACCTCAGTCTTCCCAACAGTCAGAAAGGGAAAGGAACACTGTCCTTACCAGGGCTTGTTTGAGATTGACGTAATATGGACCAGTCCTGACGGTACAAAGATGAGGACTAAATAAAGGTGCACTTTATGGTTATTACTCCTTCCTTAGTGAGTTGAGAGTTGTTGGCTGCCAGGTTCACATGCACACAAGCTCCCAGGCTGGGGGAACTCTGAGACAGGGTGCAGATGGGGAACCTGCCCCATTCTTTTCTAGGGGCCAACCCACAATCTGATTCATCCTTTTTTCCCTGAGCCTCTGAGCCTCCTGCCCTATGGCTGACCTCTCCTGTCAACCTGGCTGTGACCAGAGGCTGGTAGGAAAGGGCATGAGCAGTGGCTGGAGGTGGTGAGGGCCATTCCCTGGACAGAGGCCAGCAGCCTCCCTTGGGGTGTCCGCATACACACCCCTGTTGTCCCTCTGGGCTTGCCTGGGATGGACTGGGCACATGTCCCAGGCTATGGTGCATTTTTCATGCTCTCCCTCCAACCTGGGCCATCCATTCCTTACCCTCTTCCTCTGGTTGATCTTGTGGGATTGTTCCCTTTCCTGGGCTCTCCTAGATTCACATGCTTCACATGACTGACCATCCAGGATTAAATTTAAAGTTAAAATAATCACTATTCAATCAAACTTCCAGTTATAAAATAAATAAGTCCTGGGGATGTGTAACATACAGCTTGGTGACTACAGTTAATAATACTGTAGTGACCATTTGAAAGCTGCTAAGAGAATAGATCTTAAAAGTTCTCATCACAAAAACAAAAACATTTTGTAACTATGTAGAGTGACGGATGGTGATTAGACGTATGGTGGTGATCATTTTGCAACACATACAAGTATTGAATCATTATATTGTATACCTGAAACTAACATAATGTTATACGTCAATTATGCCTCAATAAAAAGATAAATTTTTAAAAATCACAACGAACAGTGCTGGCAAGGGACAGACGGACATCACGTGCCTCCTGATATGCACAGAGGACAAAATATCACTGCCAAAAAATGTCTAATCGGGAGGAAACATCAGACAAATGCAAAGTGAAGGACATTCTATAAATAACTGGTGTGTAGACTTCAGAAATGTCGATGCCATGAAGGACAAGATTGGTCCAGATTAAGGGGAGGCAAAAGAGACACAAACAAAACTCAGCATGTGATCCTGGATGGGATCCCAAGAGAAAACACAGCTATAAGGGACATGGTGGAATATGGACCGTAGATTAGATAATGGCAATGTGTCAGGGTCACATTTCCTGACGTTGTGAACCATGCTGCAGTGCCCAGGAGAGTGGCCTTGTTCTCAGCAGAAGTCAAAGGCACACATCGTGCCGGCAACGTACACTCACACCGTTCAGAAAAAATCAATGCCTGTGTGTATGTGTGTGAAAGAGTATATATCATTTTTCTTTTTCCCTCTGTGCGCATATTATATCCATATCTATATCTCTATCTGTATTTTCTATTTATGGGCATGTGTATTATATATCTCTGTGTATATATATGTATATATATGTGTGTGTCTCTGAACATAAATGTGGCTCTCTCCATATATGTGTGGAGTTTGTGTTATACATATATATCTGTGTATATTAATATGTCCCTACAATTTGTGTATTATGTATATATTTATGTATATATGTGTATTATATATCTCTGTGTATATTATCTATATATGTAGCTCTCTACATATAAATATGTGTATGATACGTATGTCTTTCTCCATAAATGTTTGATATATACATCTCTCAATATAGTTGTGTGTATAGGGGCGCCCTGGTGGCTCAGTCGTTAAGGATCTGCCTTCAGCTCAGGTCATGATCCCAGGGAGCCCAATGCGGGGCTCGATCCCAGGACCCTGGGATCATGACCTGAGCTGAAGGCAGACGCTTAATGATTGAGCCACCCAGGCGCCCCCAAATAAATATTTAAAAAAAATAGAAGCACAGCTCACCAAAGGCTCACCAGGCACAGTCCCATCCCCAGGCCCTTGCAGTGGCTGTCCCCTCTGCTGGGTACATGGGTGCTCAGAGAACATCTTCTTGGAATTTATAGATAGAATGATAAATCTAGTGGAACAAGTTAACAATTGGCAAATCTCTATGAAGACTATACAGGAAGCCTATGACCTCTTCTTGCAACATTTCTATAAGTTGAAGTTATTTCAAAATTAAAGATTAAAAAAAAAAGAAACTGCAGCGTCATGTGGTCTGTCTCCCCGGGCAAGCTTTTCCAAAAAGAGCTTAAAGCGTAAGCTCTTTTCTTTTTTTTTTTTTTTCAAAGATTTTATTTATTTGACAGAGAGACACAGCGAGAGAGGGAACACAAGCAGGGGGAGTGGGAGAGGGAGAAGCAGGCCTCCTGCTGAGCAGAGAGCCCGATGCGGGGCTCAATCCCAGGACTCTGGGATCATGACCTGAGCCGAAGGCAGACGCTTAACGACTGAACCACCCAGGCGCCCCAAAGCGTAAGCTCTTTTCAAACCCCTACAAAAACATTCGAGATTTGAAAACAAAACATACTTTCTTGCAAATTTGGAAAGAAAAAAAAAGTCTGCAATACTAAAGTTAACACATTTAATTAGATGTCTACAAAATGTCACATGATATCAACTTGACTGCAACTCAACTCCATGTAGATAATTCATCCCAGGGCCCTGGTCGCCCCACCGATTTGTGAAGTCTTGAGGACAGGACTGTGTTGACATGCCCTGGGTTGTATCCCCACTGGATGGCACAGGGCCTTGGCACATGATAGGTAATTAAGTAACATTTGCAGAACGTATAAAGCGAGCCAGAGCTGGGTCTGGCCCCCAGAGCTGGGATCTCCGTGAGGGCCATTACAGGATCTTGATGTGCGTTGAGTCTCTGGTACAATGGAGAAGTCCCCTCCAACATTTGCAAGGCCAGGGCAAGAGTGCTAGTGGAGATCTGTATACCATATATCTAAATATGTGAAGTTCTACATCAAGTTAACTGTGGTAGGGTGTTCACTAATGGCCCCCAATCCTTCATGCCTAGTGATACCCATACCCTTGTGTAGCTTTGGCTGTTGGGGCATCAGCAAAGGAGATCCAAGCAGAGGCTTAAAACCTGTTGGGTTGGGACGCCTGGGTGGCTCAGTCGTTGAGCGTCTGCCTTCGGCTCAGGTCATGATCCCAGGGTCCTGGGATCGAGGCCCGCATCGGGCTCCCTGCTCAGCCAGGAGACTGCTTCTCCCTCTCCCACTCCCCCTGCTTGTGTTTCCTCTCTAGCTGTCTCTCTCTCTGTGTCAAATAAATAAATCTTTCAAAAAAAAAAAATGTTGGGTCTTTGGTCTTATTCTCTTGCAACACTGTCTTGTCCATGCAAGAAGTTCAGTCAATCCTGCTGGAAAGGCTCTATAGAGGAGGACCCAGGGGTCCTGTCCGACAGCCCCAGCTAACCACCAGACACAAAATGTTCACCTTGGATCATCCGTTCCCAGTGGAGGTCAGGCGAGTCTTGAGTGACACCAGCAACACGAACTGCCCCACCAAGTCCCCTGAATGTAGTTTTGAGCCCCTAAGTTCTGAGAATGTTTGTTACACAGCAATAATAAGGAAACGAATGAACTAATTAACTCCTGTCAAATAATAAAATATGACCTGTCCTAGTTATTAAATATATTTATTAAATGTATCTTCAAAACCATATGAAAGGCCAGGTTCAAGTTTCTTACTTCTTTTTTGTCTTATCAAGATTTCTTTTAGATTTTTTTTTATTGTGGTGAAATATGCATAATGGAAAATTGATCATTTTATTTATTTATTTATTTAAGATTTTATTTTATTTAGGGTACCTGGGTGGCCTGATTAAATTAATTAAATAAATAATTAAATTAAATAAAGATTCATTTATTAATTTGAGAGAGAGAGAGCGAGAGACAGCACGAGCAGGGGGGAGGGGCAGAAGGAGAGGGAGAAGCCAGCTCCCTGCTAAGCGGGGAGCCCGATGTGGGGCTCAGTCTCAGGACCCTGGGATCCTGACCTGAGCTGAAGGCAGATGCTCAACCAACTGAGCCACCCAGGCGTCCCCATTTTAACCATTTAAACTATGCAATTCAGTTATGTACGTTCATGATGTATTACCAGCATCATTACATAGTTCCAGAACTTTTTCAGCACACTAAATGGAAACTCTGTACCCCTGGTCTAGAGGGGAGTCTGTAAGCTCCAGTAAATACATCCCTGCTCCCACAACTCCTCACCTGGTCGGGGGAGGTCACCCTTTAAGTGCAGTACCCTCCTAGGAGCCCCTCTTGCCCAGGTCTGAGACTGGCACTAGCAATGGAAAATCACCAGCCCAAAGGCAATGACCAAAGCCCTCAGGGATGTGCAAAAGACAGAGCACGGAAGGGACTGTGTCACACGGCTGCGACACGGTTGGAAGGCTTGCCCTGGCCAAAGAGGCCGCTTCCCATCAGCTCCGGCCCATTGCAAACAAGCAGGACTGCAGACCACCCTTGCTGGTCCTTCCAATTTTGCAAGGGAAACCAAAAATCTAGATTTTCATTAGAAAGCTCCTGATATTCAAAATTCTGGGCAGACCAAAGCAAGCATATCTGTCTTCAGGCAGGGTTTGGCAGTGGGGCCCAGTATAGGATCATGCAAGGTCTGTGCCTAAAACATGGGCAAGGGGTGGAGTGGGTGCCAGAGGAGAAATGGCAGAGGGGGCTTGGCTTCTGCAAACGTGGACAGGTGACAGGACTGTGACTCATGAGAGTGGCATTAACTGTACCCGTTGTCAGCCCCTGGCAGAACTCAAAACAGAATACAGTTGCAGCAGGGTTAAGCCCAATAAAAGCTCCTAGTCTTCCTGGGAGACTAGCCCCCTCACACCGCCTCTTTCAGGTCACGTGACCTCTCTGTGCCTCAGTTTCCTCTTCTTTCTTTAATTTTTTAAAATTCTGCTTTAATTTCTTTAAAACAAATTTCTGTTTTTTTAATTTTTAAATATTTTATTTATTTGAGAGAGAGCACAAGCCAACAGAGCGGCAGGCAGAGGGAGAAGCAGACTCCCTGCTGAGCAAGGAGCCTGATGCGGGGCTCGATCCCAGGACCCTGGAATCATGACCTGAGCTGAAGGCAGAAGCTAAACCGACTGAGCCACCCAGGCGCCCCTGCTTTAATTGTTTTTAAGTAGACTCCACACCCAACGTGGGACTTGAGCCCACAACCCTGAGATCAAGAGTTGCGTGCTCTACCATCTGAGCCAGCCAGGCGCCCCTCCTCTTTTTTTTTTTTAAAGATTTCATTTATTCATTTGAGAGAGAGACAGAGAGAGCACACAAGCAGGGGGAGAGGCAGAGGGAGAGGGAGAAGCAGGCCTCCTGCCGAGCCAGCCAGGAGCCTGATGTGGGGCTTGATCCCAGGACCCCAGAATCATCACCCGAGCAGAAGGCAGATGCCCAACCATCTGAGCCACCCAGGCGCCCCCTCTTTTTTAAAATGGAGATTAAAACAGTACCGTGCCTACCACATAAGGCATGCTAAGTGAATGAATGTATGTAAAATACTTAAAATAGTGCCCGTCACAGAGCGGGCACTATTTAATCATTGGCTATTGTATTAGTTATCTATAGTGTTAGCTGCATATTGATTCTGGCTTGGAGTCTCATGAGGTTGCTAACACATCTCAGCTGAGGCTGCATCATTTGGGCTGCAGGATCTGCTTCCAAAATAGTCCCTTGGGGGCGCCTGGGTGGCTCAGTTGGTTAAGTGTCAACTCTCTCTTTTTTTTTTAAGATTTTATTTATTTATTTGACAGAGAGAGAGAGATAGTGAGAGCAGGAACACAAGCAGGGGGAGTAGGAGAGGGAGAAGCAGGCCCCCTGCCGAGCAGAGAGCCCAATGTGGGACTCGATCCCAGGACCCCGGGATCACGACCGGAGCCGAAGGCAGATGCCCAATGACTGAGCCACCTGGGCACCCAAGCGTCAACTCTTGATTTTGGCTCAGGTCATGATCTCAGGGTCATGAGATGGAGCCCCATGTCAGGCTCTGAGCTCAGCGGGGAGTCTGCTTCATTCCCTCTCGCTTTGCCCCTCTCCCCCATCTTTCTCTAAAAATAAATAAATAAATCTTCAGAATAGTTCCCTTGCATAGTCGACAGGCTGATGTTGGTCGTTGTCGGGGGAGGGGTCCAGTTCTTCATCACACCGTGTGGATCTCTCCAAAGGGCTGCTTGAGTATCCTCACAGCATGGAGGCCGGCTTCTCCCAGAACAACTGATCTAATCAAGAACAAGACAGAAGCCACATGGTTTTTCATGAGCTAACCTAGAAAAGTTGCACACACCATCATTTCAAGAATATCCTCTTGGTTATACCACGGGGATGAACTATAGAAGGGCATGGGTGTCAGGAGGCAAGGACCACAGGGCTATTATGCACAAAGGCGGCATCCCTCGGCTGCCAGGAACACAGTTGTCAGTCAGCAAGCCTACTTTTTTTTTTTTTAAGATTTATTTATTTATTTATTTGAGAGAGAGAGAATGAGAGAGAGAGCACATGAGAGTGGGGGAGGGTCAGAGGGAGAAGCAGACTCCCCGCCGAGCAGGGAGCCCGACGCGGGACTCGATCCAGGGACTCCAGGATCATGACCTGAGCCGAAGGCAGTCGCTTAACCAACTGAGCCACCCAGGCGCCCAAGCCTACTTTTGTAGTATGTTCCGAGCAGGTGCCTCTAAGAGCTTTGGCATGTTTTATGCCCTCCACAACATGGCACAGAGGATGAAGTCCCTGAAAAGTGAATCGAGAAAAGGCCAGCATCAGGTTGAGAAAGTAACTGATCATTTCTCTCAGTGCCAGAAGCCAGGAAAGAAGACAGCACACCCTGATACTTAAATCACCCACTTGGAGAGAGGCCAGGGCCTGGGGGATGGACAGGCCGGCTGCCAGGGCAGATGGTGGCTGTCTGGATCTACTCCTTGCAAAGAGACTTTCCTTCCTGCCCTTCCCGTCGGCCTGTCACGGCTTCCGGGATCAGCCATCCTGGCATCTGGCCCGGGCCAGGGCCAAGTGTATGAGTGGTGACCTGCACGTCAGCCCCGGGGCTTGAAGTTTCAGATTCCAGAGGCTGAGCTGGCTCCGAGCCCTGCTGAGTCAACTCTGTTCTTGTCTGTGCTCCAAGCCAGCCTGCCCAGGGTTCTTCCTGGCATGCAGACTTTTCTTTGCCAGCCTCAATTTCCTGACAGGATATACAGTGGAGCTGGTGGGGAAGGAGGGGGAGGACTTGAGTCAAAATTTGTGGAATGAGGGGCGCCTGGGTGGCTCAGTCGGTTAAGCAACCTACTCTTGGTCATGATCTTAGGGGTTGTGGGATCGATCCCTCCATTGGGCTCGTTGCCCATTAGGGAGTCTGCTTGAAAGACTCCCTCCCTCTGCCCCTCCCCTCACTTCAGCAGGGTCCTGCACAGGAGCATGCACTCTCTCTCTCTCTCTCTCTCTCTCTCTCAACATAAATAAATAAATCTTAAAAAAAAAAAAGTTTGTTGAATGAATGCTTAGACTTTTGGAACGAACATGGTCCAGCCCCACAGCCTCACTTAGTTCTTCCTTTGTCCCAGCCTTGCCCCTACCCCAGGCTGAGTGTTGGACTCTCTCCACTAGCCTGGGAATTACTACCGGAGAACAGAGGACTGTTTGTTGAATGAATGAATGAATGAGGAGGAGGAGCCCTTCTTTCCTGTATCAGCTCTTGCTGTTCCGATGTGTCTGCTGTGATACAGGCCGAGACTGAAGACACTGCAGACCCTGGGGTAGAAGGTGGACATGGAGAGTGAGCCCCGAGCTGGAGTCTGAACAAGATCGACCCGGGGCCATCCCTAGGGCACTCAGTTGTGGGAAGTGGGATGAGAGACGTCAGACGATCCCACAAACACATCTGCAGTGACGAATCCTTGAGCGGGAAGGAGGGTGGGAGCCCAGAGACGGCTCCCAAGGGGTGCAGCCCCGTATTGGGCTGTTCTCCGGGAAGTCTCCGGAGGCGGGGGTGTTTGAGGTGTCCCGGGCTCCATGCCCGGCCTTGCTGGACTCAGCGCACCAGGGCCCTTGCTTATTCGTCTCCCCCCGCCCTCTCCCCAGCTTCTGACTTGGGGAGCGGGGTCCGGAGTACCCCCAGCCCCGTGAGTCCCCGCTGAGCGCGGCGGGTGCGACGTGGACGGCTTGGGATTCCAGCGCTTGGAAGGGGGCCGCGGGGAGTCACGTCTTCCATGGTCGGCAGGGAAGACGCTCCAGGGCCTGGCGGGGAGGAGCTAGAGTTTTGCACCCCCAAGGCGCACCCCCACCCCCATAACTACCCGGCCGCCTCGAGAGCACAGAACCCCACCCCCGGCCGCACGCCCCGCCCCCGGCACTCCCTGCGCCCCGCCTCCGAGGCTCCCCTTTCCCTCTCGCACCGGCCTTATAAAAGGGGGCGTCGCGGGGACAAGCCAAGCCCAAAGGGCTGGAGGCTGTGCTCCGAGGCTTCCTTGCGGCTTCTGCACGCGACTGAGTCTCCGCCAGGGCCCCCGCGTCTGCAGCCCTCGAATCTCGAGCCCCCGCGTCCGCCCCGCGCCTCCGCGTCCCCGAGTCCCCGAGTCCAGGCCACCCCCGGAAGGATGCGCTGTGCTCCGACGGCTTCGGCAGCCCTGATGCTGTGTGCGGCCACCGCCGGGCTGCTGAGCGCGCAGGGCCGCCCGGCGCCTCCTCCCGAGCCGCCGCGCTTCGCGTCCTGGGACGAGGTGAACGTGCTGGCTCACGGGCTCCTGCAGCTCGGCCACGGGCTGCGTGAGCACGTGGAGCGCACCCGGGGACAGCTGGGCGCGTTGGAGCGGCGTCTGGGCGCCTGCGGGGCAGCCTGCGGGGAGTCTGGGGGGTCCGCAGCGCCCCCGCGCGCGCCCGAGGGCCTGCTTCCCAGTGGCGAAGCTGCCCCCGACACCCTCCGCAGTCTGCAGGTACTGCTGCTCCTACTTCTCCCCTAAGGGTCTTGAACAGTGTGGGCGGGACGGGGATGCATCCGGGGTTCCCTGGGAGGGAGAATTGGAAGGAGGGACGAGTGGATCAATGGAGAGGCTTGCCGCACAAGGCCGGGTCCTCCCCACTGTTTTCACGCTCTCCCAGACCCAGCTCAAGACTCAGAACAGCAGGATTGAGCAACTCTTCCACAAGGTAGCCCAGCAGCAGCGGCACCTGGAGAAGCAGCACATGAAAATACAGGATCTGCAAAGCCAGGTGCCTGGTGCTTGCCCGGGGTGGGGCAGGAGGTCGAAGCTCGACCTGTGGGTGTGGACTTAGAGCCAGGTGAAGCAGCGTGAGCCAGCCAGACCTGATGTCCTCCTCCTGTCCTGTCCAGGTGGGCCTCCTGGCCGCCAAGCACCTGGGCCACGGGATGGCCAAGCCTGCCAGGAAGAAGAGGCTACCCAAGATAGCACAGCTCGTAAGCCCTGCTCACAACATCAGCCGCCTGCACAGTGAGTGCCCAGTCTTTTGCTGTCCTCTGGCAATCCCCTCCCCCCAACCACCACACACACACTTGCCATTCCTGGTCCCCTCCTGGTCTGGTCCACCTTACCGGGAAGAAGAGAGGCCCTGGCTCTGGGTTCCTGTGGGCTCACTTGTCTCTCCCGTGAAGGGCTGATGGGAGTACCTCCCACCTCATCCCTGCCCCTGAGCAGCTAGGCCACCCCATCCTTCTTCCTGGCAAGCCATTGGCTCTCCCCAAAGCCTCGCTGGCCACTAACTGCAGCAGGGCTTGGGGAAGAGGGTCCAAGAGGAACTTGAGCTGCAGGAATGTGGGGAAGGGGGTGTTGCAGTGCAAGGACACCTTCCTGAAGGTTGGAACCTTCTCTGAGGGCACAATGGTGGACAAGAGGGTGCTAGCTAGGGATCCTGGGGTTCTGACTGGGTGAAGAGAGAGGGCTGCCTGGGAGGGGGGCTCTGAACTTGGGCGCCCCATGGTCTCTTGGAGTGTAGATCTAGGATGGGGGGTGAAGGCAGGGAACCCCCATCTCCCTGGCCAGACATACCACTCTTTTTTTTTTAAGATTTTATTTATTTATTTGAGAGAGAGAGAATGAGAGAGAGCATGAGAGGGAGGAGGGTCAGAGGGAGAAGCAGACTCCCCGCCGAGCGGGGAGCCTGATGCGGGACTCGATCCCGGGACTCCAGGATCATGACCTGAGCCGAAGGCAGTCGCTTAACCAACTGAGCCACCCAGGCGCCCATCACTCTTGAATCTCTTACAAATCCAGGTCTCCTGACCCACACACCTGGTCCCTCACCTCTCTCTTGGTCCCAAAGTCCCTGATTATCCCCCTTCCCACGCCCCCATTCCTGAAGAAAATGGGCCTTTTCCACTGTCACACGTTCTGGGTCCTTTATTGTGCCTCCCTGATTGCCCCAAGTCTCCCGCAGCCTGTCTCTGTGTGTCTGACCCAGGCTCCTAGCTCCTGGTGTCTCTGTTCCCCTGCTAAGTTCAGGGCTCCGGATGCGGTTGGCTTCCCCATGGTCCCCCTACCCCATCACCCCAGCCTGGCATCAGTGGTCATGTGCAGCCAACTGGGTGAGAGTTCGGATTCCCTCCTTCACACCAGAGGCTGGTTGCTGGTTGTCATCCCTCTGGTCTTAGGGCTCCTCCTCCCTCCCCCCCCCCACTTCCCTCCCCCACTCCTCCTCCGTGCCAGCCAGTAAGGGTCCAGTGCACCCTCCCAAGCCTCCCCCCTGGGATGAGGGGTCTTGGAACAGGCCAGCAGGCATGGGTCTGGGCTGGGGGATGTGAGGGGGGGTGCGTGGGTTTGGGGACTCCCAGACTCGGGGCCTAGCCCTGCCAAGTAGGGGAAGGTTCAGAGCTAGAGAGACAAACAGCTGGTGTTAATGGAAGCCACATTGGTGGTTTGGCCGGTGCCGTCCAGATTGGAAGAGAGGAAAGTAGGGGAAAGGGGAGCTGCTCCAGGGGCCGGAAAACGTCTCCAGTCGCTTTGGGCCCGCCCCCAGCCTCCCAGCTGCCCCCCCCTCGCCCCAGTATGGACTTCCCTTCCCTGGGGCAACCTTTCCCCTACTTTCCTGGCTGGGCTGGGGGCGGGGACTTCCCAGCCTCTGGACCCGCCCAAGCCATCTCTCCCTCCTCCCCTCCTTCTTTTCCTCCTGGGTTCATCAATCCTTCCCCTCCTGGGAACCCAGCGGGGGCTTCTGTCCCTGCAAGCCCCATCCAGGCCCTCGGCATCCCCTGCCTGACGAAGCAGAGCCACTTCTGCTCAGCTTCCCCCCACCTTCCCCACTCTGGCCCAGCTTCTCACTCACTCATTCCTCCAGTCTTTATTAAACACCTGCTGTGGGTCAGGATCAGCCTGGGCACTGGTGCCAGACTGTGGGCAAAGAGCCACTCTGTCCCTGGCCCCAAGGAATCCTCATTCAGTGGCAGAGAGACCACCAGATGACCCCCCCAGTGTTGGGAGCGGGAAGTCCTCCGTGCTCCTTTTGGGAGGCTGGCCTGGTCTGGGAGTCAAGGAAGGTGTCCCTTCCAGAAGCTGGGATCTTTAGAATGAGGCAACAAAGGTCTGACGGAGGAAGGTCCTGGGCAGCATGACTGGCACATGCAAAGTCCCTGTGGCAGGAGCGTGCGTGGCGCAGGGAAGGCTGTGTGGCCGGAGGTGGGAATGCAGTGTGGGAGGATGGTGGATGGCACAGGGGCCATCCAGGAGGGGGCCCTGGTGAACCCAGGATTGCCCCCTCATGTTCCTGTCACCCACTGCCCAGCCCCTAACATGCCTGTTTCCTGAGAACCCTCCTGCCTCAATCTCTCCGCCCTTCTCTTTTTCTGCCCTTCAGGGCTGCCCAGGGACTGCCAAGAGCTGTTTGACGATGGAGAGAGGCAAAGTGGACTGTTCCAGATCCAGCCTCAGGGGTCCCCGCCTTTCCTGGTGAACTGCAAGATGACCTCAGGTAGGATTTGCTGGCCCCCTGGGGAGCCCTGCATCATGCCATGGGCCTTGTCCTCTTTCTATCAAATGCAGCTCCCCACCACCATGGTTGAGCCAGGTTCTGTGGGCCCAGAGAAGCTCTCTAGATTTCTGCTGCCCCTTCCCTCCCTGCTGGGTCCTTGGGACAATGATCTAGGCTGAGCCCCTTGCCCACTGGCCAGCCCACCTTTGACCACCTTCCTCCAGTCCTGCTGGGATGAATGAGAGGAACATTGCCCTCTTCGGATTTGGAGGCAGTTTGGGGTTTGGGAGTCAGATGAGGAGTCCGGGTCCCCTGCAAGAAGGGTCCTCCTGACGACATTGCACCTCTCTGGGCAGATGGAGGCTGGACTGTAATTCAGAGGCGCTGGGATGGCTCTGTGGACTTTAACCAGCCCTGGGAAGCCTACAAGGCTGGCTTTGGAGACCCTCAAGGTGGGTGTTTCCAGTGGGGCCAGAGGCATTGGGGGAAGGAGGGGGCTTGGAGATGGGTCTGTCTCACTGATTGGCCTCTCCCCGGTAGGTGAGTTCTGGCTGGGCTTGGAGAAGGTGCACCGCATCCTGGGGGACCGTGGCAGCCGCCTGGCTGTGCAGCTGCAGGACTGGGAGGGCAATGCCGAGTCACTGCAGTTCCCTGTCCACCTGGGCGGTGAGGACACGGCCTATAGCCTACAGCTCACAGCTCCCGTGGCCAATGAACTGGGGGCCACCACTGCTGCGCCCAGTGGCCTCTCCCTGCCCTTCTCCACTTGGGATCAGGACCACGACCTCCGTGGGGACAAGAACTGTGCCAAGAGCCTCTCTGGTGAGCAAGCTCTGTCCCTTCCCTCCCTTGCACCACAAGGGCAAGACCTCCCCTGCCCGCCTTTCTGCATCCCTGTCCACCTTCAAGGCCAAATTCCATCTCTTCTCTGCCTCCTTTTCTCCTTACTTGCTGTGTGCCTTTGGGCAACTGACTTACCCTCTCCCACCTTCAGTTTGCCTGTCTTTAAAATGGGTGTAAGCACAGTGCCCACTCCATAGGATTATTTCGAGATGACATTTGTGCTAGAGGGGCTGGCGTGTGGCAAAGCCACCAAGATAAACCCTGTTTTGTTCGAATGAAATCCGAGGCAGAGCCTAGGCCCTGTGAAGTGAAGTCTATGAGGCTGCTTTTTGGTGGGTCAGAACTGATGGAAAACCAGTAATTCATTTGGGCCAGTCTAATATAAATTGATGAACCAGAGGATGATCATATCAAGTCTTTAATACATAGTCGCCATGTGCCAGGTACAGAGAAGGAATGTGCCACAGTCACAGACGTGAAAGCTGTAGTTACTGGGAGGGGAGGGGGCCCAGAGCCCCTGAGACTCCTTTGTCACAACCCGGGGTTCTTCAGGACGCAGTGTGACAATCACTAGAAACATCGTCCCCTCTAAAGTTTGTAAGGTCCGACACTTCGCCTCCTTCCCATCCCAGTCCCAGCGGAGGCACAGGGACCCCAGCCAGACCAGGTTCTGTTTTTTCCGACCCCGGTAGGTGGCTGGTGGTTTGGCACTTGCAGCCATTCCAACCTCAACGGCCAGTACTTCCGTTCCGTCCCACCCCAGCGGCAGCAGCGTAAGAAGGGCATCTTCTGGAAGACCTGGCGGGGCCGTTACTACCCACTGCAGGCCACCACAATGCTGATCCAGCCCACAGAGACTGAAGCAGCCTCCTAGCCTCCTCCCTGGGGCCTGGTCCCAGGCTCGTAGAGGACAGTGACTCTGACTCTGGCCCAGCATGTGGCCACTCCCGGCCTCGGCAGGGGCTCAAAACAGGGGCCATCTGGAGCCTCATGGACAGAGAAGACGCTCACAACCGGAGATGCCCCCCTTTCCGAGTGGGGGGCTGCAGGTGATGCCCTCTGAGGACAGAGCTGCAGGGCACAGACTCCTGGAAGCATGAGACTGAGAGGCGTTGAGACCCACTCCTTGCCCGCCTGAGGTGTCAGGGACAGAGGGGGACCATTTGGGGGCAGCCAGGCCAGCCCTCGATGGCGGATTCAGTCACATTGACTGGCTGGGGGACCAGGGCTCCCGTGGGCCCCCAGTACCCTCACAGTGCTCTGGTGTGTGGGTGCTGTGGGATGAGCTGGCGCCAGTGGCGCCCGGGAGGAGCTTGCAGAATCCTTGCAATAAAAGCAACCTCAGAACATTTCATTCTTCTTTGTTCTTCAGTTTGTTTTTAAAAGAGTGGGCAGTTTCAGGGGCGCCTGGGTGGCTCAGTTGGTTAAGCGACTGCCTTCGGCTCAGGTCATGATCCTGGAGTCCCTGGATCAAGTCCCGCATCGGGCTCCCTGCTCGGCAGGGAGTCTGCTTCTCCCTCTGACCCTCCCCCCTCTCATGTGCTCTCTCTCATTCTCTCTCTCTCTCAAATAAATAAATAAAATCTTTAAAAAAAATATATAAATAAATAAATAAATAAATAAAAGAGGGGGCAGTTTCAAAGTCCACAGAAATATGTTCCCAGGGTGGAGGGTGAACACTCCCAGATCTTTTGAGAACACTGGTTAGTCCTACCACCTGACAACTGATTTTAATTTCCTTCATGATTTCACAATGTGTGTCTCAATTTTTATTTTCAAAAAACCGAAACCCTCATTCAATCCTTCTGGAAGCAGATAATGGAGACAATGAGAACCCTTCTTGATCATACTTACACACATGAATCACAGTGAACTTTTTAGCATCCGGACAGCTGATAGAAATATAATGTGCGTCACATGTTTAATTTAATTTTTTTTTCTAATAGTCATGTTAAACAAAAAGGAAAAATAAACATACGCACAAAAATAAAGTTAAAAAAAGGGCGCTTGGGTGGCTCAGTGGGTAAAGTATCTGCCTTCGGCTCAGGTTATGATCCTGGGGGTCCTGGGATTGATCCCTGAGTCAGGCTCCTAGCTCAGTAGGGAGTCTGCTTCTCCCTCTCCCTCTGCCCCTTCCCCTGCTTGTGCTCTCTCTCTGTCAAATAAATGAATAAAATCTAAAAAAAAAAAAAAAAAAGGTAAAAAGAGGGGCACCTGGGTGGCTCAGTCAGTTAAGGGTCAGACTCTTGATTTCAGCTCAGGTTATGATCTCAGGGTTGTAAAATCGAGCCCCACAGTGGGCCAAGCTGGGCATGGAGCCTGCCTAAAAGATTCTTTCTCTCTCTCTGCCCTTCCTTCCGTCCCTCTCCAAAAAAAATAAAAGAAACATATGAAAAGAATTTTAGAAATGTATTTTTATCGGGGTGGCTCAGTAGCTCAGTTGGTTGAGCACCTGGCTCTTGAGTTCAGCTCAGGTCATAATCCCAGGGTCATGGGATTGAGCCCCTTGTTGGCTCCACGCTGAGCATGGTGCCTGCTTGGGGTTCTCTCTATCCCTCTCCCTCTGCCCTCCCCATCCCCCCACATGCTTGTTCTCTTTCCCTCTCTTTCTCTCTCTCAAAAAATAAATAAATAAAATAAATGTATTTTTATCAAACCCAGTAACCAAAATATTACCATTTCAACATGTGAGTGATATACAGGTTATTAATGTATTAATGCAGGATATTAATATTAGTATTATATTAAAGCATATACACTGCTTTTTTTGTACTAAGTCTTTGGAACCCAGTGTTTGTTTTATGCTTAGGGCACATCTCAGTTGGGACCGGCCATATTTCTTTTTTTTTTTTTAACATTTTTTTAAAGATTTTATTTATTTGTCAGAGAGCATGAGCAGGGGAAGCGGCAGGGAGAGAGAGAAGCAGGCTACCCACTGAGCAGGGAGTCCAATGCAGGACTCGGTCCCAGGACCCTGGGATCATGACCGGAGAGGAAGGCAGACACTTAACGGACCGAGCCACCCAGGCGCCCCAGGACGGGCCATATTTCATGAGCTCAACAACCACAGGGGGTAATAACCACCATACTGGACAGCCAACTCTAGTATATACATTCATGCAGTGTTTTGGGTAAATTCTTCACATTTTAACCACATCTGCATAAGTTATCCTTTAAGTTGGACATGAAAATATGTCTATAAATTCAACTAATATTTACTGAGCTCCTACCACCTCCCAAGCCGTTGTACTAAGTGCTTGGGATACTCTAGTGAACAAAAAGATTCCTACCCTACCCTCACCAAGCTTACCTTCAAAGTCCCTCCTTATCACAGATATGTTGGCTTATAATTGATGGTCCAAAATGAGGCCATCACTTCGGGTGGGGGAAAAACATATGAATAGCTGTTGACACACTGGCAAGAAGGGTGGGATTGACTGAGAAGGGGCTTGAGGCAGCTTTCTCCAGTGATGGTGGTGTTCTGAACCTTGATAGAGGTGGGTTACTCCTCCATATGCCTTTGTCTCTGTAAATGCACACTTAAGATTTGTATTTCATTGTATGTAAATTTCACCTTAGAAGGAAAAAAAAAAGAGCCATAAACAAATACTGAACTCTGGTTAATGATATGCATGCTGAAGTGTTTCGAGGGGAAGTAGACTGATGTCTTCAACTTTATTTTTTCCAGCTATATTGAGATACAACGGACATATGACATTGTGTCAGTTTACGGTGTACGATGTGTTGATTTGATACATGTATATATTGTGAAATGGTTACCCCCATAGTGTTAGCTGTCACCTCCATCACATCACAGTTATTTCTTTTCTGTGGTGAGAACATTTAATCTCTATTCTCTTAGCAACTTTCAAGTACTAACTATAATCACCATGCTATATGCTAGATTCCTTCAAATTTTCAACTTTCTTTGAAATTCATCAAAGGGTTGGGTGGGTGGCTAGAGAGATGGATATGTGATAAAATAAAATGTTAATAGTGAAATCTAGATATTTTCTATAAAATTCTTTTCATTTTTCTAAATGTTAAAAAAAATTTCAGAATAAAATGGCAAGAAAAATTCTAGCCAGATCCTGTTGCCTTCTGAAGGCTCTCAGTCAGAGCTCTGTATAGAAAGGGAGATGGGGGGGACACCCAGGTGGCAGAGTCGGTCAAGCATCCAACTCTTGGTTTTGGCTCAGGTGGTGATCTCGGGGTGGTGAGATCGAGCCCTACATTGGGCTCTGCACTCAGTATGGAGGAGTCTGCTTAAGTCTCTCTCTCTCCCTCTGCCCCTTCCCCTCCCTGCTCTCTCTCTCTCTCAAATAAATAAATCTTTTTTCAAAAAATGAGGGGTGCCTGGGTGGCTCAGTTGGTTGAGCATCTGCCTTCGGCTCAGGTCATGACCACAGGTTCCTGGATTGGGCCCCGGGTCAGACTCCCTGCTCAGTGGTGAGTCTGCTTCTCCCTCTGCCTCTCCCCCTGGCTCATGCTCCCCCCCCACCCCCATGTCATATAATTAAATAAAATCTTTTTAAAAATTAAAAAACGAAAGGGAGATGAGGGAGAGAAAACTGTTCAAGAGGTATGAGCAAGGGGCACCTGGGTGGCTCAGTCGGTAAAGCGTCTGCCTTCGGCTCAGGTTATGGTCCCGGGGTCCTGGGACTGAGCCCCACATCAGGCTCCCTGCTCCGCGGGAGGCCTGCTTCTCCCTCTCCCACTCCCCCTGCTTGTGTTCCCTCTCTCGCTGTGTCTCTCTCTGTCATACAAATAAATACAATCTTAAAAAAAAAGAGGTATGGGCAAGAAAGAGTAAGTCTCTCTCCTTGGTAATAAAATACGTCAGAAATGGGACAAGGGTACAACTTTCTCAGCATGTGGTTCAGTGCTATTTAATGCACTGCCTAAAATTACCACTCATATCATGTGGTCTGGAATAATATGATGCCTTGTCTCCAGGACACATGTTTGGGAAAAACAACATCTGCATGTGCCCTGGGTCCCAGCTGCCGTTTTAATAGGAAAACCTATCTTTCCAATATGCTTTTTAAGTGTTCTTAGGGAAGTGGTGGGGGCCTCCTTTGCTAGAGGAAAAGTCTGTGCTTTTCTGGTCCTGTGGCTCTTCCTGGTTGGTGCTGGGGACACAGTAACTTCGCTGGGGCCCTGGCTGAGTATGGGTGATGAACTCCTCAGTCGGAGGCCAGACCCTCTCCAGAATTCTTGTTTGGGGGTGTCCTGTCCCAGGCAGGCTTGCAGAGTCTCCCTTGAGCCCACTGTGGCTGGAACTGGTGGGAAGTGCTGCCTATGGAGGTTGGGGCAGTAGGGGGTTCCCTCACCTCTGCCCTCTTAATCCTCAAACTCTGTCAAGAGAGCTTATCTCCCCAACCCTGTCGCATCTCCTGTCATCACGGCCTCTCCCATCCCGGGGAACAACACAAAGAATAACCACTAGGACTGGGAACCAAACGAGAGCCAGGATGTGAATCCAGACCCGCCCAACTCTGGAGTCGGAGTCTTCAACCACATCATTCTCCAGGTTGACTAGAGATAGTCTGTTAAAGCTCTGTGGCTTCAGTTCCTGCACCTGGAAAATGGGGGGTGGGGAGCCTCTGGTACCCCACCCTCCCATCCCGACCCCTTTCTGTTCTCCTGGTGCTGTGAGGAGTTCATGTGGCAGTAAATGAAAAGCACTCCAAACAGTGTCTGGCTCATAGCACACAATAAAAACATTAGGCAACATTACTAATATTACTATGAGCTATCCTGGAGAAAAGGCTTCAGGGTGGAGGTGGCTTTTGAGTCAGTTTTTTTTTTTTTTTTTTTGCGAGAGAGGGAATGAGAGACAGAGAGCATGAGAGGGAGGAGGGTCAGAGGGAGAAGCAGACTCCCTGCTGAGCAGGGAGCCTGATGTGGGACTCGATCCCGGGACTCCAGGATCATGACCCGAGCCGAAGGCAGTCGCTTAACCAACTGAGCCACCCAGGCGCCCCTTGAGTCAGTTTTCAAAGAAGACGGGGGGGGGGGGTGGCATTCCAGGAAGAGCGCACAGTGAGAGCCCTTGTGACCTTGGCAGGAAGTAAAGCTCACTGGGGAACCATTTAATAGCCCCACCTGGCTGCAGCATTTGGGCAGGAAGCTAGGATGGTGAACTGGGAGTTGGGGGAGAGGGCATTTGTAAGGGAATGTGCAAGGCTTCAAGCCAACTGCCTGGGAGTGTGCTGACAAGGCCCGGGAGGGTCCACTCTGGTCTGGCTTCCAGTCTTGCTTTTTACAACTTGTCTAATCTCTTGGCTCCTGGACCCCACTCTCCAGCCACCATGGCTACCTGGCTGTTCAGATCCATCAGAGTCTCTCTCACTTGCTGTTGTGTCCCCCTGGAATGCTGTTCCCACCACCTCCTCCCCTCCCCCAAACAGTGCAAATGCCACCTCCCCCAGGATGCCTTCCCTGGGTCCCTCGCTAAGGATCGCCACCATCATCACATAATCCAAGTTATTCCCCTCACTGCTCGCTTCCCATTCTGAAATTATCTTGTGCAGATTGTTTACTGGCTTTTGTGTGCCTGACCCCATTAGATGCCAGCTGTAAGGGCTTGGACTTTGTCTTATTCAGTGCTGCATCCCCAGCACCTAGAGCACTGCCTGGTACTTAGTAGGTGCTCAGTAAATGTTTTCAAAGGAAGAACTGAAAGATTTTTGAACAGGTGAGCGGGACAATCTGACTTATGTTTTAAAAGACTCCTCTGGGGCTCCTGGCTGGCTCAGTCGGTGGAGCGTGTGACTCTTGATCTCTGGGTGGTGAGTTTGAGTCTCATGTTGGGCATAGAGTTTACCTAAAAAAAAAAAAACACTCCTCTGACTGCAGACTGTGTGGGGTGAGGGCAGAGCAGGGAGATCTGGGGATAGACAACAGCTCAGGTTCAGGGAGTGATGATGGGGCCAGGACTGAGATGGTGGCAGTGGCGGCGGTGAGAAGTGGTCAGAAATTGAGAAGGGAGGAGGAAAACAGTAAGACAACTGAAGGAAAGGAGGCAGGAAGAAGCAGGGGACTAAAGGATGAGGAGAGAGCAATCCATGACCTTTGGCTGTGAGCTGGGCAGGAGAGGAGGATTGAGGTGCGGGGTGGCGTGGGGGATACGGAGTCACAGGAGGAGTGGATATGGGAAAAGAGGCCAAATTAGTGTCTGGGATGCCTGTTGGACAATGCAGGGATGAGGTCCACGAGGCAATGATAATAATTATAATTATAGTAAAATAACTACCACAGAGCTCTCTGGTTACATTATTCGTCACTCATCAAATATTTACTGAACACTGCGGACACAGCACCAGCAGAGACAGACAAGAGTCTTTGCCTTCATGGGGCTGATGATCTGTTGGCAGGGGACTAGAGAAATTAATGGATCAAGAAATACATATATATATATATATATATATATATTTATTTAAAATTAGCTCTACGCCCAAATGGGGCCCGAACCCCCGAGATAAGGGTCGCATACTCCACCGACTGAGCCAGGCAGGCGCCCCCAGAAATACAGTCTAATATCAGGTAGTGGTAAATCCTCCGGGGGAGAGAAGGTGGAATATAACAGGGCAAGGGGATAGAGAAGGGGGGATCATGTCTGACGTCCAGGATGGACTTTATAAATATTTGTTAAAGCCTCAATGACAGAAAGTGGATGGTTGATTTAGTATGTCTTTAGGTCTCGAGATGATCTAGTTATCTTCCAAAGATTCCACGAAGTGAGTTTCTCCCGTCATGTAGCGGAGGAAACTGAGGTAGTGGGGTACCTGAATGACTCCCAAATACAGCGATGGAAATCCAACCAAGAACCGAGAGGAAACCCCCAGGTGGGAAAAAACAAAAAACAAAAACCCGCTCAGAGACCGGAAAACGGTCATTTACTGGGGAGGGCAGAGGGAGGCGGGGTTGGGGGGGGGGAGCAGAGCCGCGCGCATTGACCTATGACGTCATCGGGACGTTAGCTAGCGTAACATCACCTGGACGTAGCCCCATTTCCCTTCCCGGACAGGTCCTCTGGTACTCCCGGACCGTCTGAATCAAGCCTCTCATTGGTTACTCGTTCCATCAATCTGTTTAATTCTTACAGTCTTCCGCCCCGCCTTCGAGAGCCCACCTCTGATAGGCTGATGCAGCCGTCACTTCAGAAAGGTCCGCATTCCTTCCGCCTTTCTCCAGGAGACCGAAGGCGAAGAGGGTGGATCCCAGGCGGCACCCACCCTTGAGGATCTGCTTCTGCCTGTGATTGGCTGCCCTGGGTGCCGGTCGCTACGCCACCCGCCTCTGATTGGTCATCCAGCCGCCGCTCTGCGCGGCGCCGGCTCCGCCCCCGTCGGGTGTTTGTGGTGGGGCTGCGGAGTCGCCGATCCCGCCGGAAGCGCCAGGACAATGGGGACCAGGGACGACGAGTACGACTATCTATTCAAAGGTGCGGTCTGTGGGACAGAGACGGGCGAGCGCACGGCGGCAAGGCGGCGGGCAGGCGGGTTGAGGCTGCGCTCCAGGCCGCTAGGCCCAGGCCGGAGTCCGGGACTTGGGGCCCAGCGGGTTAGGCAGCGGGGAAGGCCGGGGCAGTTTGGGCTCGGTCAGCTTTGGGCTGGAGTGCGCGGCCGTGCGGAGCGGGCGTCCCAGAGAGGCCTGGGGGCCCTGGATGCGCCGAGGCGGGGCCGGGGCCCAGAGGGGGTGGGGCCCCAAGCGGTGGGAGAGGCCGTTAGGGGCGGGGCCTCCGGGGGCGGGGCCTCCCCAGCATTTGGCGGGCCGACTGGGTGGAAAGCTCCATTCGTGGTGGGGGCGGGGCCGTCGGAGGCGGGGCTAGGGCGTGGTGGGCGTGTCCAAGAAATGGGCTGGCTCTGGGCAGGTGGGGGTGATTCTCTCACGGAGTGGGAGGAGCCGGTCCTGATTGGCGGCGGCATGGCTGGGGGCGGTGCCTGGGAAGGGAGAGGACGCGAGGGGATGAGGCGTGTGGTGGGGGACCCTGGATTTGGGACCCTGGATTGGGGTGCTGACCCAGAATTGCGTGGAAGGGGCGCCTGGCGGGGGGACTGTGTGTGCTGGACCCAGGCTTGGTGGTTAACAGTAACCACCAGTTATTATCTTTTGAACTCTTAGAACTCTTAATAGAACCACCAAAGTCCCTGCCCTTCTCTAAGCACTTCACGAATTCATTGGAATGCTCACCCCAACCCTGTGAGGTCGTCGATAGTATCCAGCCTCTCTCTGTGGACCTGGAAACCGAGACCCAGAGAGACAGGGCACATTTGAAAAGTGTTGGAGTGGGATTTGAACCCAGGTCAGCTCTGGGCTTTACCACCTAAGGAGTATATGTGGGACTAAGCCTGTTAGAACACCTCCCCCAACACATGGGCACCGATGGGCTGGCCTTTGGCCAACCTGCTAGAGGATCGTCCCTGCCCGAGGGACAGAGGGTTCTAGGAGCCAAAAGTGCCGCCGTGGCAGGTCAGACAGCCACTGCCGGCCTAGCTCCCTCGCCCTGCCGCTCAAGCTGGGGAGACTCCCTCCACATCGCTGGGGGTGTGGACTGACCTAAGTCACTGGCTTTAGAGGTGCCTGGCTGGTTCAGTCTAGCATGCAACGCTTGATCTCTGGGTTGTAAGTTCGAGCCCCACTTTGGGTGTAGAGATTACTTAAAAACAAAATCTTAAAAAAAAAGAAAAAAAGAGTCACTGGCTTCACAGTGCCTTCTGTGCCAACCTGGGCTTTGGCCAGGCCCGGGGCTGTCTGTTTTGAGCTCCCTGGCTGACAATGGTTGCCCTTGATAGCTAACCCTGGGCCCGCATGAAGCACCTTTGTCCTGCTGCCTGCCGTGTGAGGGTCTGCCTCCTACACCAGCGGTTGACATCGTCCCCTCGTTGGGGAAGCCTGGCTATCTCTGGGAGTGCGGTCCGTGTCCATCACTGACCGTTGTGTCTGTGTTATCATCCCACACATTGGGGCCGGAAGCCTGGGGACCTTGGGGATGTGGAGAGCGCGGTGGAGCACTCCCTACCTGGGATATCCATGTGGTGAAAGGCTTCTGGGCTGGGGGAGTGCCCACACAGAGGCCCAGAGTTGTCACGTGGCACCGTGGGCCCCGGGGAGCTGTGTGCAGGCTCATAAGTCACTGGCAGGTGAAGCTGTGTGGTCAGCAGGTATCAGGCCAAGGTCCTGGTGCCGACTTGCCCTGGGTTCTCACGTTAGAGGCAAGGGAAGCTCTTCTGTCAGTCCCCCAAAGGGACTGGCCACTGGTGGACGGGACTCCATCCTGCTGTGGCTGGGGCCCTGAGGCCTCTGCTCCCCAGGTGCTGGTTGCAGGGCAGGGGGCCTTAAGCCCAGTCGTCAACCTCCAAGCTTCTGGGGCCATTGCCCACTTGTTATTTTCAGCCGCTTGCTGTTATAAATAACCCAGCTCGAGTGTTTGCACTAGTCATCTTTTGCCCTTTGGGTTATTTCCTTGAAGTATGTTCCCAGAAGTCCAGTTACTGGGTCAGGGGCAATGGAGCGACTGTGTGCTTCCCGGGACTCATCTCCAGAGTCCTCTTCCTGGAAGCCCAGATCTGGCTTCGGCGGCAACTGGCACAGGGCGGGGGTATGGGTGGGGGCTGCCTGCCCCGCTGCCCTCCCCCCTCAGCCTACTTTTCTGAGTCATTCAGGGTTAGAAGTGAAAGTTGAACCCACAAGGTCAATATTTCCCAAACCGCGGGCATCTGAGACCTCACGTTCACACGTGTGTCTTGTTGGAGGTCTCCCTATTATCTCTGCATATTTCTCTTGAAATCCACTCAGTTTTTCACTCCAACAGGAGAAGGAAACTGTGTGGGTCTGGCACATACTCCTTACCTCGAGGCTCCCCAGCCCCATCACCTAGTCCGAGGGGCCCTTCAGGAGGGGAGGGGCAGTGATCGTCATGCCCCCAACCCTCTGCTCAGCCTCCCCCAGGCTTTAGTCACCTTCTGGCCCTTCCCTTGGCACGGAGGCACCACACTTCTCACTTGGGACGCTGACTGCCCCCTGCTTAGCCCTCCCGCCACCGCCTTGGTTGGTTTGGCCGCCACATCACACGGTGGCTCCCCTGACCTCCCAAGACCAAGGCCAGCAGATCCCCCTGGGTGTTTTCCCCACGTGCTGTTTATTTTCCTCACTGCGCTTTCCCCCTTCCCCCAGGAGTGAGGTTGTTTATTTGTACCTAATTATAGATCCTCGTGTTCAGCCTGCTAACATTTTATCCTGACAGCTATGGGCCATTTTCCCAACCTGCAGATCAGCCCCTGGGGGCTGCCCTGATCTCTCTTGGCTTGGACCAGGCTGCGGGATCCACAGTGGGAGCAGCTATGTCCCCAAGGGCCACCAAGGACTTCCTGGAGCCCCCCAGCCACTCACCTGGCCTCTGAGGATGTGGGTTGAAGTGGGAAGCTGCTGTGGTAGCCCAGGACCTTGTCCCCTGGGCTTTGCCCACCCCTGTGCCATCCATGAGTCCTTTTGGGAAAGGGGGTGAGGAGAGAGTAGCAGCCAGCGCCCAGGGAACAGGCCAGCCCCATGCTCACCCTCCTCTGCTGAGTGCTCCTGAGGTAGCCTCCTTGCTCTCCAGCCTGGGCAGGGCCCCCACCAGACCCCCCGGTAAGGACCCGAGCATGCCATCTTCCCCCATTGGCCCATTGGTGGCCTTGTCTGTGCCCTGGCTTTGGGCCCCGATCTGTCCTCCGCTCTGATTGCCCGGGATATAACTGTGGCAGGATTGCCCTCAAGTGCCAGTCTCTGGGGCCTGGGATGGTCAGGGCTGGCTTCCTGGGGTGGGGGGGAAGCAGGGGCCTGCTCTGCCTGGAGTAGGGGAGCCAGCACCCCCCCCAAACGGCCACAGTCTACCTGAGTGTCAGCGTGTGGGCCCCAGGGGTGCCACACTGTCGTGAGGCAGGTCGGAGGACCCAGGGCTTCAAGAGGTGCCAGCTCTTTATTTTTGCCAACTGGGCTTGCCTGCTCTGCCAGCCAAGTGGCATGTCCGGGGGAGCCGTTTCCCAGCCAGTGATGCCACCGACTTCTGTGGAAATTCTAGGGGCTGTGTCCTCAAGGGCCCTTTATTTCCCCAAGACAACAGATCACTTGTGCCTTGGACAATGCTGTTCTCATTCCTAGCCCTCACATGGGGCCAGCCTGGCCACTGCCCCACTGGCCACCTCCCTGCATCAGGCACCGTGGGCTAGGGGCGGGCCGGCAGTTCATCTGTGCAGTGGCTGGGGGCTCTCATCTTGCTCTGGCCTCCGCTTTCTCACTGGGTGACCCTGGGCCAGGAACTTGGTCACTCCAGGCCGAGTGGCCCCCAGCTGCACAAGGGGAAGGATAATACGAACATTCGCTCCTGGGATGGCCCTGAGAACGCAATCACAAAGCCTTCAGGGCTTGGCCTGGCCCGAGGTGCTGAGGAGATTGTTGGCTAGGCCAGGGCAGAGTTGAGGGGGCCAAGGCTGGCAAGGGAGGGAGGGGATGGGGGTGGCCATACAGGGCAGAGCCCAGAAGGGACCCTCCTGCTCATTTCCTGTTCCATTCCCGAGGGCATACGCATTGTGAGCCAGCCTCTCCAGCCTTGGCCAGGTCCCAGTGGCCACGCGGGAAGGAGGTGAGGGGTTGGGGGTGTGGGTGGTGGGCTCCACAGCGTGGGTGAGAGTCACAGGCCCTTGTCCATCTCCACCTCTTTCCACCTTCTCCGAGGTCGGCTCGCAGTCTTCCGTTGGGCACCTACGTTGTCAAGAGAACACCTGCCTTGTTATCCCAGGTCATGGAGGCCAGGTCACATGGTGGTTTGAAGGGAGAGGAGAGGCCTGACTTGAGGGGTTTTGAAGGATGAGCAGGAGTTTACCCACTACTCCGAGGGTCAGGATGCCCCAGATGGTGGGAGAGGAGGAGGCTGGACCCAGATCCCTGAGCTTAGCTCTGGATGCAGGAGACATGGGTTCAGATCCTGACAAACCACTTTCCAGCCATGTGGCCCTGGGCAAGTCACTGTCTGGTGAGCAGGGTTGGGAGGTAGGAGCAGGCCTGCAAACAGGCATGTGCTCACAGTGCCTTGGGCTCGGCATTCTCCTGCTTCCTCTTGTAAAGGTTACATGAGACTTGTGTGAGGTGGTGCACATCGAGGGCTTTCTTAGGACAGACTCATTAAACATTCTTGTTCTTAGTCTTCTGGGGGCTGCCTTACCTGCCCCTTCCTCCTCTGTGGCCTGAGGATGGTAACCTGAGTCGGGGGAGCTGTGGAGGAAAGGCCGGCGGGGAGGGGGGTGGGCTTTTAAGAGGATGGCAGCGCGGGCCTGCCTCCTCGATCGAGTGCCATCTGAGGGACCACACCGAGGAGGGGAGGGCAGACAGCAGGCAGGTACCCGGGCAAGAATGTCCAGGCAAAGTGCAGCGTGGCCCTGTCTAGCTTCGAGTTCCAGTGAGGAGGCCCCTGTGGCTGGAGCAGAGTGGGCAAGGGGGAGAGAGGGAGGGCAGGGAGGGCATGGGGCAGGTGGTGCAAGGCTCTGTGGGGCTCTGGGAGGATTTGGACTTTTACATCTGGGAGGTGGGAGCCCTGGAGGGCTGTGGGCAGAGCAGTGGTGGGAGCCACTCAGGTGCTCACAGGCGCCCTCTGGTGGCCTCCAGGAGAACAGCCTGGTGGTTGGCCATGAGAGTAACCACAAGGACCCCAGGAGAGGTGCCGGTGGTGTGGCCCCAGGTGGGGCAGTGAAGGTGGTCAGAAGCCGTGGGAATTTGGCCATGCACATATACAACTTTCCATCGAGGAAAAACTTAACTGGGGCTGTGGGTGACCAAACCTACAGCCCCCGTGGCTTTCCACTGGACAGACCCACCCTTGGGTGCCAGAGCCCAAGGTCCACACGTGGGGGTCCATGTGGTTTCTGCCTGGGGTGTCTGGTCAGACAGCCATGTGTTGTTCTTCTCCGCTGCACATATTCCCACGCGTACATGGGCAGCTCACACACTGTGCAGACACAGACGTGAGACTCCAGTGTGCGCTGGGTCTAAGGACAGCATCTTGGGCTCACACTCTTCCCGGACCAGCTCATGTGGCCCTACCACAGAGCCTGGGGCACCTTGGCCCCTAGAGGCAGTGCTTCTCTGGCTGGGGCAGAGGGATGCAGGGAGAGACTGGAGGGGCCTGCCCTGCCCTGCTCAGGAGGACTCTGTGCTCTGGATGTCTCTGCAGGAAGGGCTGACTCTGGGGGCGTCGGGGTGGCAGGCTCTGTGCCTTTGCAGATGCATCTAGAGGGCACATTCCTGTTCCGCATGAGCCAGCTCTGACGATGCCGGGGCTGAATGTGGGTTTGCTTGCGGCAGCCCTCCATGAGGAAGCAGCGGGTGGGCGTGGGGGGGAGGCTTCTCATTTCCTGTGACTTAGAGCTCCAGAGACAGACCCTTGTAGGTAAGAACCTAGCAATAACTGTTCCCTGCCTGCCTTAGCATGCTAGATGTTACTGGAGTTCTGATCCTGCCTTTTCTCCTCGAGTCCCCCTTCTGCAGAAAAGGCAGCCCAGAGAGGTTAAATGACTCGCCCAAGGTGGCCCAGCCCTGAAGCCTTCTTGGCCTCCGGGCTGCAGGGGAGGGTCAGGGGTTGATAGATCCCCACTCTGCCTGCCCGCCGGGATGTCTGGGTGCGTACATCGGCACTGGGGCAGCCCTGCTCTGAAGGACCAGAGACAGCGGGGTGTTGCACTGTCCACAGCGGCTGTGTTTCCGGGAGCCCTGAGCCTGTGCTTGCTTCTGCACCAGCAGATGTGGAGCCTCGGGCTCCAGGACAGCCCCGCTGCTCTGATGTTGGCTTTCAAGTTTGTGCAGCACCCAGGGTGCCGCTGGCGGTCCTGCAGGTGGGCATGGGTGCTGTATGGGCCTTGGCTCGGGGAGGCCGGCCTGCCGAGTCTCACCTGTCTCCCTCCTGTCCCCAAAGTGGTGCTCATTGGGGACTCGGGCGTGGGGAAGAGCAACCTGCTATCACGCTTCACCCGCAACGAGTTCAACCTGGAGAGCAAGAGCACCATCGGCGTGGAGTTTGCCACCCGCAGCATCCAGGTGGACGGCAAGACCATCAAGGCGCAGATCTGGGACACCGCCGGCCAGGAGCGCTACCGAGCCATCACCTCGGCGTGAGTGACGGGGCTGGGGCAATGCAGGAAGCCATGCGTGTGGGGCCGGTGGGCCCAGAAGGGTGGGCAGGAGGTGGGCAGGCTCGGTGGGCAGCCGCTCCTTGGCCCAGGATGGAGGGACAGGACCTCCAGGAGTTATGGGACCGTTGGGAAGACCAGTGCCCAGTCCTGGCCATACTGTGACCCTAGGGAAGACATGTCCTATGGTTCCTCTGAGCCCTGGAGTCCCTGTCCCTTAAGGCACTGTGGTTTCACCGAGGCTGGCTGCGCCGTGAGGGTTGTTACCCTGGACTGGTCCCCTCTGCCCGCTCCCCAGCCCTGCCTGCTCGCCTACCCTGCCTGTCTTCCCTCAGCTTCCCTCTGCGCTTCAGCTCAGACCCTGTCCCACCCTCTCCCTGTCCTCCCACATAGGCCTGGCATCCCTCGCCTTCCTGTGGTCCCCCGCTACCAGGACCCACTGGGGCTGCCTCTCCCTAGACCCTCCCAGCGTCCCGCCACTTCCAGTCAGTCACTCGTGCCCTCGGGACTCCCTCCACTGAGGCCTGGTCACCTTCTCATGTCCCTAATCCCTCGGGGTGGATGGGTGTCTGTCAGTCGCCTCGGTGGTCAGACTGGCCAAGCCATGGTGGGCATCAGGGCTTTTGCCCAGCAGCGGCCCTTTCCTTCTTCCCTTTTGTGACTGACCCCGTGAGGGTCTGCTGACCCCAGGTCCCAAGCTCCTTGCTCTGGCCCCGTAGTCCTGAGCTGAACCCGGGGAGCAGAGCCAGAACTTGGGGACACACACCCCACCCTCGAGGCCGCAGTGGCCACCCCTCGGGTAGGCTCTGTGCCCCCTGCCCCGTGTGTGGGGGCCAAGGAGCTGCTGCCCACCGAGCCTGGGAGGCCCCTGTGGGTAGCTCACGCGCTGCGCCCATAGGTACTACCGCGGCGCCGTGGGCGCGCTGCTCGTGTATGACATCGCCAAGCACCTGACCTACGAGAACGTGGAACGCTGGCTGAAGGAGCTGCGGGACCACGCCGACAGCAACATCGTCATCATGCTGGTGGGCAACAAGAGTGACCTGCGCCACCTGCGGGCCGTGCCCACTGACGAGGCTCGTGCCTTTGCAGGTGAGTTGTGCCGGGCCGGAGCAGGTGTGGCTGGGGGGGGTGGGGCGTGTCGGTGTCACACGGGGCCGCCTGCCCGGGCCTCCCCCAGGGGCCACATTCCTGAAAGTGGGACTGTGACTGAGGCATCGGAGAACCATCTGGAAGGTAGGCCCCTGCCAGCTTGCCCTTCCTGAGGTGTGGGCATCTCAGTCCTGTCTCTTTGGCTCCCACCATTCATTTCTTGGCCAGGCAAGCGGGCAAGCAAGCAGGGTCCCTGGGAGGATGCAGGGTAGCGCTCCCCCCCACCCCCACTGCTCACCTGGGCAATATTCTTTTTGTTCCAGAGAAGAACAACTTGTCTTTCATTGAGACCTCAGCCTTGGATTCCACCAACGTCGAGGAAGCTTTCAAGAACATCCTCACAGGTGGTCACTGGGCCTGGCTGGGGCCATGGTAACCCCAACATGCCCACTGTGGGTGGGCCTGGGAAGGGCACCAGCCACCCCAGTTGCCTGCTCCAGAACACAGTCCCTGAAGCTTTATTCTTGAAACCCGAAAGCCGGTCTGGACATGAGGACAGACATGGCGTGCTTCCTGGGATCAGGCCGGATCCTGAGGACATAGAGACCCCCTCTGCCGTGGCCCCACCCGAGAACAGCCAGCTGGGTCAGCCGCGGGGCCATAGGGCCCCTGGGCTCCTGGGCGTTTATTCTGAGGAGGAGGGGCCTCTGATCTTACAGGAGAAGAGGCGCGGCTGGGGGGGGTAGCTCTGTGACCAGACACGGGTCCCGCCCTCGCTGAGCACCCGGCCAGCACTTGGTGACCGGGTGGGAGCCTCCAGGAGCCCAGCCCCTGCTGTCATTCCCCCCGACATGATGGGGGGACACACGGGGCACAGAGGGGGGCCTTTGAGAGCGGTCTTGGGCTCAGCCTGGGGGTGCTCCCCAGAGGACACTGAGGTCCAGATGGGTCACCCCGCATTCCCCCACCTGCAGAGATCTACCGCATCGTGTCACAGAAGCAGATCGCAGACCGCGCAGCCCATGATGAGTCCCCCGGCAACAACGTGGTGGACATCAGCGTGCCGCCCACCACCGACGGACAGAAACCCAACAAGCTGCAGTGCTGCCAGAACCTGTGAGCGCCCCGCGCCCCGCCCGCGTGCGTGCGCGTGCGCGTCCTCGTCCTCCGCCCGCCCCGCACCGCGCTGCGCTCCCCTGCCCCGCCCTCTCCGTCCCTCCCATCGAGCTCCGCACGGCTGGCTGCGGCCCGGAAGAACAGGAGTCATGGAGTGGCAACTGCTGTCCCCGCTCGAGGAAAGCCAGACGCCCGGGTCGCCGCGCCTGCTCTTCTCGGGTCCCAGTGTGCATCTCGGCGGGCCAGGGAGGGTGGCAGGCTGCACGGGGCCAGCCAGAGGCGAGGAGGAGGGGCGCGCCCAGCGGGCTTCTCCAGTTTTCCACGGCAGACTCCAGGGAGCGACGGCCTCCCTCCCTCTGCGGCCGGTTGGCCCCACTGGCCCCCCCCCCCCCCAGTCCCCACACAGAACCCCCTTCCGAGCTGCTGCTCGAAGAGCAAGGCGCCAGGGGGCCGGGGCAGGCGGACACTCTGGGCTCCCGGCCCCTTTGCTCTCCCCCACACAGCCAGCACCCGCACACGCCTTCCACGTCTCCCGTGCGTGCGCGACCAGCTCCTGCCTGTAGATTTGTGCTGGGAGAAGACCGCTATCCCCCCTCACCCTCCTTTTGCACGCAGCGCGCTCTCCAGCCCCTTCCTGGGCCCCTCTCTGTCTTGTCTCCCGTCTGGTCAGGAACCTGTTTGCAAGTGAAGCAATATCTCCGTGTTTTGTATATACAACCGCTCTTGTAGCCTTTGGTTTTTTTGTTATTGTAGAGAAACACAGATTCTTTATACACTTTGTAAGATTGACGCCAAACCCCAGCTCTCGACCTCTTATTCTCCCTGTGGCCCCCGCACTGTTGCCCCGATGCCTCGTTTCTTCCGCCCGTTACTAAAATGTATAATCCGACTTCCTGTACAGAAACCTGCCGCTGCGCCTTTGTCTTCATTCTCTCCGCCAGGCGGCCACGGCTGGGCCAGGGCTTCCCGAGGCACACGTCCCGCTGCGGGCTGCGTCCGCCCGGCTCAGCCCCGCAGGGAGCTAGAAGAGCAGGTCCAAGCGCCACCCGGGACAGTGCGGAGGCCCACGAGCTGACCACGGGGGCCTTGGCCTGCCGGGGAGGGGTGGGTGCCCTGTCCAAGCTGCCCCTGTGGCTGGGGGATGTACTCAACTTCTTCTCGGCCCAGGAGCTGAGGGTGCCTCCTAGCAGGGGCTGACCTGTGCCCGCTGCTCCCCATTCCCAGCCCTGGGGTTGGACTGTCCTCGCTTCCATCTGCTGCCCACGGCCGCCGCCTTCCCTGGGGTCTCATCAAGGACACGCAAGAGGGACTCGACCAGGGGATGTTGGTGATACCGGCGCCACTCCAGCTCTCCCCATCCCAGGCTGCCCTTTAAGGAGGGCCCAGTGGGAGGACGCTGGTGCCAGAGGGGAGGCAGGCGGCCTGGAGTTCCTCTGCCTCTCCCCAGGATCCAGCTTCTCCCCTGGCCTGAGGGCCATTTGCCACTATGGTGGAAGTGTTGCTATCCCCCTCGCCTCCCCCCCATCCCTGCCCTGACCATGTGACCCAGTAACTCCTCTCTCACCTGAGTGCCTGCAGCTGTTCTAGAAGCTCTACCCTCTGGCTAAAGTCACTTATGCCCTTGACCCCTTGAAGAGCCACCAGAGACGGGGGTCTACTTCTCCCAATGCCAGGCTTTGGCTGCTCTGCCTGGAGAGCTGGGCAAACCCAGGCAGTCTTTCCAGAAGGGCCCTGAGCCACAGGGGGCTGTTCCCATAGGGGAGTTGGAGTGAGGCAGGGTGTGTGCTCCAGGCCAGGGGGCGTCCTGAGCCAAGGCCCCCAACAGGACAGCGGCAGATCTGGTGGGGCCACAAACACTCCAGGGACCATTCACTCAGACCCTGGGGGTGCTGAATCTGGATTTGGGCAAGGTGGGCATAGGGAGGACAGAGGGTGGGCAGAGGCTTCAGGCAGGCTGGGTGAAGTAATGGAGGCACCCTGGAAGGTTTCAGGCAGTCCAAAGATCAGATCTTTCCTGAGCCTCCATGGACTGGCCGGGCCCGAGGCACATACCAGGGAACGAGACTGAGATGACATTGTCCCCTTGGGGGTTACAGTCCAGCGATGCTGTTTCAGTTACTCTGATTTCAGTGATGTAGTAAGCCCAGCATGTACACTCGGTGCCAGGCACTGTTCTTAAGTCTTTTTTTTTTTTTAATGGTGATAAAATACACAACATTAAATTGGCCATCTTGACCACTTTTCTGTGTACAGCTCAGTGGCATTAAGTATATTCAGTGTTGAGCAACCATGCCCACCCATCTGTCTCCAGAACTCTTCATCTTGCAAAACTGAGACTCTGTCCGCGTGAAGCATCATCTCCCCACCCCCTGCCCCATCCCAGGCTCCCACCATCTACTTCCTGTCTGTGAATTTGACTCCTCTAGGGACCTATAAGTGGAATCCTACAGTATTTGTTCTTTTGTGACTTGCTTATTTCACTTAGTATAATGTCTTCAAGGTTCATCCACGTTGTAGCAGGTGTTAGAAGTTCCTTTTTAATAAAAGGCTGAATGATCGTCCATTGTATGGATAGTCCACTTCTTGTTTATCCATTCATCCATCGATGGATATTTGGGTTGCTTCCACTTGCTGGCCATTGTGGATCATGCTGCTGTGAACACGGGTGTACAGATAGAGGTGTTCAGGTCCCTGCTTTCAGTTCTTTTGGGTAGATAGCCAGAAATGGAATCGCTGGGTTATAGGGTGACTCTGTGTTTAATCTTTCCACAAACTGTGTTAACCTAAATAAATTATGTCATTTAAAAGTGGAGAGAGGGGCGCCTGGGTGGCTCAGTCGTTAAGAGGCTGCCTTCGGCTCAGGTCATGATCCTAGGGTCCTGGGATTGAGCCCCGCATCGGGCTCCCTGCTCGGCGGGGAGCCTGCTTCTCCCTCTCCCACTCCCCCTGCTTGTGTTCCCTCTCTCGCTGTCTCTCTCTGTCAAAGAAATAAAATCTTTAAAATAAATAAATAAAGTGGAGAGAATAGTCTAACTCCCATAAGCCCACTACCCAACTTCAACCAATCTGGTTTCACCCCATTCTCTTCCTGTGTGCAAATCCTGGACATATTCCCCCTCTAAATATTTATTTTTATTTTTTATTTTTTAAAGGTTTTTTATGTATTTATTTGACAGAGAGAGACACAGCAAGAGAGGGAATACAAGCAAGGGGAGTGGGAGAGGAAGAAGCAGGCTACCTGCTGAGCAGGGAGCCCAATGCGGGCCTCGATCCCAGGACCCTGGGATCATGACCTGAGCCGAAGGCAGATGCTTAACGACTGAGCCACCCAGGCGCCCCTCTTTTTTTTTTTTTTTTTAAGATTTTATTTATTGATTTGACAGAGAGAGCACAAGCGGGGAGGGGGGGGAGTGGCAGGGAGAGGGAGAAGCAGGCTCCCCGCTGAGCAAGGAGCCTGATGTGGGGCTTGATCCCAGGACCCCGGGATCATGACCTGAGGTGAAGGCAGACACTTAACCGACTGAGCCACCCAGGCACTCTCTTTTTTTAAGGAGATTTTAAAAAAGATTTGATTTATTTGAGAGAGAGAGAGAACAAGCAGGGGGAGGGGCAAAGGGAGAGGGAGAAGCAGGCTCCCAGCTGAGCAGGGAGCAACTGAGTCAGCCAGGCACCCCGACATTATTTAAAGAATTTTTAGGGGCGCCTGGGTGGCTCAGTTGGTTAAGCGACTGCCTTCAGCTCAGGTCATGATCCCAGGGTCCTGGGATCGAGTCCCGCATCGGGCTCCCTGCTCTGCGGGGAGCCTGCTTCTCCCTCTCCCACTCCCCCTGCTTGTGTTCCCTCTCTCGCTGTGTCTCTCTCTGTCAAATAAATAAAAAAAAAAAAAAAATCTTTAAAAAAAAAAAAAAAAAAGAATTTTTAAAAACCCCGGTAAATGGATTTTTTTTAAGGTTTTATTTTATTTTTTTAAGGAATCTCTATACCCAACGTGGGTCTCAAACTTGCAACCCTGAGATCAAGATTCGATGCTCTACCGGCTGAGCCAGCCAGGCTCCCCCCAGTAGATGGATTTAAACATTTGATGTGTTTATTTATTTATGTATTTATTTCTTTATTAAGATTTTATTTACTTATTTGACAGAGAGGGACAGAGCGAAAGAGAGAACACAAGCAGGGGGAGTGGGAGAGGGAGAAGCAGGCTTCCCGCAGAGGAGGGAGCCCAATCCCGGGCTTGATCCCAGGACCCTGAGATCATGACCGGAGCCGAAGGCAGACGCTTAACGACCGAGCCACTCAGGCTCCCCTTAACATTTGATGTGTTTAGATCTACTGCACCCATTACCCTTATTGAAGGGCAAATCATCCCACTTGTGGCCAGTGAGAGCTTTTTCTAGTTGACTCCCACTGACACTACCTTACTAGGTAATGTCTTTGAGAACGCCTGCGCTTTCTGGTATATCAGATTGTGTCAGGTTCATCTTGTACATTTCCTGCCCCAGACCCAGAATCAGGTATTTCCCCAGCGTTCCCTGGTTCGTTCAATTGGAAGTGATATTTAGAGACTATGATCTGGGTTTAAGGAGTGCTGATGGCAACAAAGTCAGTCTTTGTTTCAGACCTTTTCAGTGGACAGAGCTAGGAAATGCTTGCTTTTTTGCAAAGATAAAATATATTGTGACGCTCCCAATTCAAGTTCAAAACCATAAGGTTTTTATTAGCATAATCAACCTTATGTCTGTACCTCCTTCACTCCCTCTGAAAATCCCAGTCCTTGACATGAAGGTATTACTTTGTTTTTGCTTTATGCAAAACTAAATATGCAACAGGCTCAGAATAACAATTGCAACATCACCATCAACAATATAATGGTGGTATGTAGGGTTAAATTGTCGTTTTAAAGTCACTAGACGTTCATCTCTCTGTTGTTTTGTCACCAACTGGATACAGAAGTTTCTGTTTTATTTTTGTTTTTAGGGCTACCTTTACACTTTAAAATTTGTTTTATAATTATATGCAATATTTTACATGGTTGTAAAGCCAAATATATAAAACAAGGTATATTTTCAAAAGTCTAACTTGTATCTCTGTCCCCTTCCTCCTCCTTCTCTCTAACCTTTTAAACAATGTTATGATTTATCTTTTCACTTCTGAAAAATAAAGCTAGTACAACACAACAGAATGTAACTGAGGTAATCGAATTGCTCCATATATTTCATAAAGGCAGGGCAGGAGGGGAGAGGAGTACTGAGGCAATTCTCCATCCTACCTCAGGCCCTTTGCATGTGCCTGAACCCTCTGCCTGGGATTCTTCTCCCCTCTTTTCTCTTAGTTCCCCTCTGCTCTGTATCAGTTGTCAGTTCAATTGCTTCTTCCTTAAGGCAGTATTTTTGGACTTTCCAAATTATTCCATGATATGTCCCCCTCACTTGCTACAATTTATTACTTTTGTAATTAAGAATTACACAATTGGGGGCGCCTGGGTGGCTCAGTCGTTAAGCGTCTGCCTTCGGCTCAGGTCATGATCCCAGGGTCCTGGGATCGAGCCCCACATCGGGCTCCTTGCTCAGTGGGGAGTCTGCTTCTTCCTCTCCCTCTGCCTGCCGCTCTGCCTACCTGTGCTCTCTCTCTCTCTGTCAAATAAATAAATAAGATCTTTAAAAAAAAAAAAGAATTACACAATTGGTTAATTCCCTAGGTTAAGGTCCATGAAGGCAACAGTATTTGTCTTAACCCTGTGTCTCCAGAGCCTAGTACAGTGCCTGGCTCATAACCGGCCCTCTTATTGATCTTTATTACATCTAGTGAATGAACCAATTGCATGAATGAATGAGCAAGTGAATGATGAATAAATGGCGTTGGCTTTAGGCTCTTCCACGGCCCCCTAACCTCTCTAGGCTGCCGTTTTCCCTCTGTAAAGTGTGATCATACGGTTCGTCTCTCTTTCCCTCCCAGAGTTAATGAGAAGCATATGGGAGGTGATGAACCCTTACAAATCCCTTAGCTGGGTGTCACGTTCAAGTCTGTAACGGTTAGCTAGCACTGGTCGTCGGCAGGTGGCGCCACCAACCCCGCTCGTGCCCCCTGCCGGGATGGGGCGGGGTCAGGGTTGGGGGTGGAGCCGGAGCTGGGGGCGGAGTTAAGATGCGGTGGGGGCGGAGCCAGCAGCTGCGGCGCCGCGGGGCCTGTGCGGCCCAGGACGTCCCTGTCGCCTCCGGCCCCGCCTCCTAGGGCGGGACGTGCACGGGTATTGGCTAGTGCGGGCGAGAGGCAGTAGCCATTGGACCGTGGCACCGTCGGCTCGGCGGGCGGTGTCCGGACGCAGGTGCCGGCCGGAGCCGAGCTGGCGGCGCTGACGGGACCGGCCGGGCCGGGACCGGGGCCGGGGCTAGTGGAGGGGCCTGCGCGGCCGCCCGGCCCGGCCGCGGGTCAGGTAGGCACGGGCGGGCTGATGGGGTGGGGTGGGGGGGGCGCGGGTCCGCGGGCCGGCCCCGGGTTCGAGGCCCGAGCCTGGCTCCCGAGCGGGACGATCAGGCTCAGACCCTCGGCCTCAGCCTTCTCCGGAACGAGGTATCGCAGTTCCCGTCTCGAGGGCGGCGGGAGGTCCCCGGGACCCGGCACACAGTAGGTGCCTCTCCGAGCCTCGGTTTCCTCAGCTGTGAAACCGGGTCATCCCAGCGCCAACCTAATGGGGCTTGTTGGGAGAATTCAGAAGGTGGCTGATGAGGAAATACCCTTGCACACAGTAGGCTGTCAATAAGCGCCTTCCTCAACCTCCTTCCAGCGGGGTTCTGCCTGGAAAATAGTAAATATTATAATGACCCAGGCACTGTCTACAAAGGACTTGCTTAGCAGAGTGCCTGGCTGTTAGTGGGTGCTCAAAACGGGGTAGCCAGAATTTATATGATTCTCTTATTTAGTCCTCTAGGGACCTTAATAGGTGGAAGTACTAGAAATGTTCCCTGTTAGATGAAGAAATTGAGGCTCAGAGAAGTCTTTTCTCTTGGGGCCATACATAGAACGAGAGCAGAGCTGGGCTTAAACCTGGCCTCCAATGCAGGGCCATGCAAGGACTGCAGGACACACAGGAGCCTCTCTCTGGTGAGCGAAGAGGAATGAATGCATTTTACAGGCTCCACATTTCTTCTAAAAATAAGAGCAGCATTTAGTGCCCACTTACTGTGTGCCAGATTCTGGCTGTGCCTTGTCTCATCAAACCCTCTAACAGCTCTGTAAGCTGATGACAGTAATCGTTAAGAAGAGCTAATATTTACTGACTTCTTAATAATTAGGGGTGTATGAGCTGGGTATTGTTATGACCTTCATTTTACAGACGAGAAAACTGAGGCCCAGAGAGTGAAGCAGTTTGCCCAAATGGGCACCGTTAGGGCCCTCTGACTCCTCTTCCTGTAGTTTCTTGCCCTCAGGGAAAGGACGCTGGACAGGTTGCTTTGCCTCAGCGCCACCCCAAGTGGGCCTAGACAAGGACAAGCTTTGCCGGAGGAATTGAGCCTGGGGGCTCCTTCTCAAGAGTCCCTCAGCAAAGTCCATCAGCTCCATCAACTTACTTGACAAAAGAGAAGGATGAGGCCCAGAGAGGCAAAGTGGCTTGTTCCTGGACACACAGCATCAGTGACAGAGTCAAGATTTTAAAAAATCCAGGTCTTCTGAGTCCTAGACCCACTCACTGGACTAAGTTGAAATCTTGGTCCTGTCCCTTCTTAGCTGTGTGATCTTGGGCTAAGAGCTGCCCCTCTCTGAGCCTCAGTCTCCTCACCTGTCAAATGAGGGTAATTATTAGATTTATGTCATAGATTTGTTGTGAAGACTCAGTGAAATCTATCCCCCAGGCATTGGGCCAAGTTCACTTGAGGCATCGGCTCACTCGCCCAGCCCAACAGCCCCAGAGCTGAGTCCAGCCTTGAGTTTAGCCCCTTCCAAGCCCAGGCTTCTGTGGTTTGCACAAGCCTCTAGCCTCTAGACATCCCTGATTCCCACCACGGGCCCTGGCAGACCAAGGTATGAGGATCAGGAGGGTTCTTCTCCCCCGCTTGCTCTTACACAGAGTAGGGGCTGAGAAATGAAACGCAGCAACTTTGTGCCCAACACGGGGCAGGCGCCAGGGACGACAGAGTGCATGTCCAACCTGGTGCCCCCTTCCCAGAGCTCACCGAGAGTGAAGAAATAAGAGCACTTCAGGGAGGGGTACATTCCATGAACACAATAATGTGGTCATGAATGGCACTTTGGCCAGGATGGTCAGGGAAGGCCTCTCCAGGCAGGTGATCTTTGAAGGGGACGCTTAGGGCAACTGTTTAGAGTTCAGCGAGCTTCTCAGTACCCAGCATGCGATAGGCCCTTAACGAACTGTAGCTGCTGTCATAATTTTGGTGATTTTCAGGCCTTGCTTTAGCAGATTTACTAATGAATCTCCCCCCGCCACCCAATAGTAACAGAAATGGCAGAACTTAATATATGGGAGCTGTGATGATTCTTGGAGCGCCCAATTCCTTGCAAGAATGTTAAGGCTGATGCTTGGAGGGGTGGGAAGAATGGATTCCCCTCTACGTGCATTGTCTTGGAGAGCCCAGAGGCTTCCCTGTTGACCTCTGAGCCGGAAGTTCCTCGGGAGGGATAGGAGCGCACACAACATGCCAGGCCCCCCGCCACCGCTGCCCCGAGGATGTTATCTGGGCCAAGCAGTCTTCCTCCTTGCTTCTCCTGCCTCTGGGCTGATATTTGCTTATCTGGCTGGCAGCGGCCCAACTGTGGAGGCTCCGAAGGGCACGGTGGGCCAGGAAGGCTTCTGGCTGAACTGTTCAGAGGGTGCTGATCCGTGGGCAGATGATGGCCTTGGTGCAAAGCGTTAGTCAATCACTTACTCTGGCTTTTCCCCTTCTGTCTTAGGTGTCAGATTTGGCCGGCAGGGGTTGGTAAAAGCTGCCTAGGGGGTCCCTCAGTGAGTGTTTCTGGCGTCTCTGGACTGCAGCTCCTGGAGACAGAGGCCTGAGGACAAGACCTCAGGGACCCCTGGCTCCAGGGTTCCTGTGTTGCCTCTGTTACTTCCAGGAAGTTCTCAGGGGAAGCACACAAGGTCTCACTGGCTCCTTCTGGGACGGGGGTGAAGGCTGCCAAGGGTTCCTTTTGGTGGAACAGACCCTAGGGTAGGGGGGAGAATAGTGCTGAAGCCCCCCACCCAGAGCAGACTTGAGGTCGCTGCCTAAGTCTCCGGCCATCTCCCACTGCTTCTCCTCGAGGACACGGGCATGGCTTGGATCACCTGCTCCAGTAGGAACAGAGGCTGCCCGAGTCCTTCCCAGCCTGCGTGGTTTTCCTGAAGGCCTGAGGTGTCCAGGAGGTATCAAACGATGCCCCATCCTGGTCTGTTCACCCAGGTTTCTAGCTCAGTTCTGCCCAACTCCAAGGCAGGCTCACGTGCTGTGAGCGCAGCCCCGGAAATCCAGTCCATGGAGAACAAGGGTCTAGGTGGTCAGCGGGCAGGGTTCCAGCCTACAGAAGCCCCAAGCACAAGGCCTGGCCCACAGCAGGCTCTCAGTAACTGTTCGGGCCCTTCCCACCCCTCCAAGCATCAGCCTTAACATTCTTGCAAGGAATTGGGCGCTCCGAGAATCATCACATTTGATGCTGGGGGTGGCCTGCAGGCCTTGAGGGCTGGACCTGGCTGGCCTTTCTCAGGAGGCCTAGAGATAATAAAACCAAGCCCCTACTGTGCGTCAGGCCTGGGCTGAGTTACAAGTGGCATCTCATTGAATCCCCCATTTTACAGATTGGGCGACTGAGGCTCCGAGAGCTGGATTCAAACCCTGGTCAGTGTTTGGCTCGATATCCTTGCCCTTAACCTCCCTGCCGGCCTCTCCCCAGGCTCCTGGGACCATGGGCCTCAGGCCCTGAGGACACAGGGCTCCCTGTGGCCATGACGACGGGTGACTGCTGCCACCTCCCTGGCTCCCTGTGTGACTGCTCGGGCAGCCCTGCCTTCTCCAAGGTCGTGGAGGCCACTGGCCTCGGGCCACCCCAGTATGTGGCGCAGGTGACTTCAAGGGATGGCCGGCTCCTCTCAACCGTCATCCGAGCCTTGGACACGTCAAGGTGAGTGGCGCCTGAGCAGGGGTCTTTGCCTTCACTTGCTTTACTCTCTGGGCCAAGTGATTTTCTCCCAGTCTGGGGTCAGAAATCCAATCATCTAGAGGGACCAGGTGGGCGAATAAACCAGGGAAAGGGGCCCCAGTCATAACTGCGGTGCAGATACAGAGGCCCTGGCCGGCCAGGTCTGGTTCTCCAGGAAAAGTGGAAATTCCAGATTGTCAGGTGAAATCTGAAGATTAGATGGTGGGGAGTAGCTCATGGTTTGGAGAGGCATGATAAGGAAGTGGATTCACAGCACCTGGGCTCAATCCTGCCCTGCAGCCCCTCTCCCTCTGGGACCAGGGACAACTTACTTTACCCTCATCTCTCGGAGATGGGGACACCTTCCTCATCGCATTGTTCCGAGAGGTCCACATACGGTGTCTGCCCGCGGGTTTGCCACCCCGTATGCATTCGATAAAAGTATTTAAGCCCCGGTGCGGGCCTTCCAGACCCCCATGTGAGCTCCCCTGCCTGGTATGCCAATTTGTCATCATTTTCAAGGAAAAGAGTTTGAGGTAAACCCTTCAAATCTGAATCTGAATCCATTTTCACTCATTTGGGTTTAAAACAGCCACCAGGTTGGCTAAGGGAACGAGACTCTGAGTGCTATCTTTTTCTTCTTAATTTTTCAAGTTTTTCACATTGTCGTCAGGTTTATCTACTAAGATTTCATTCCTAAGTTCTTTTCCGGTTTTTTTTTTTTTTTCATTGTGGTAAAATATAGATAACCTAAAATGTGCCATTGTAACACTTTTTAAGTATACAGTTAGTTCAGTGCTACACTCACACTGTGGTGCAACCACCCCCACCACCCGTCTCTAGAACTTTCTTCCCAAACTGAACCTCTGTCCCCATGAAACACGGACTGCCCGCCCCCTCCTCCACCCTGTGCCCACCATCTCCTCTCTGTCTCAGCAAATGTGACTCCTCCAGGGAGCTCCTAGAAGTACAATTGCATGGTATTCATCTTTCTGTGACTGGCTCGTTTCACTGAGCTCTATGTCATCAGGATTTATCCGTGTTGTGGCCTGTGTCAGAATTAATTCATAAGCTGTTCATTCCAACATCCAAAGAAGCCGATGGGAGACCTTGCAGTGCTTTGGAGGGAGCTCACTGCCATTCACCCTCCGAGTCTTTGCTTGGCGTCACTTCCGGCAGGAAGCCTCGCTCAAGCCCAGATGATATGGAGAGTTCTCCTGGGCCTCCTCCGGGGTGTGGGTTTTTATGCTCGCATCTCCATCAGCCCCCTTGAAGGCAGGACAGAGTCTGTGCCGGGCAAGCCAGGCTGGGAGCGAGGGGACATTTGGTGGGGTAGGGGGCCTGGGAAGAGGCTGACCAAGGCTAGGGTGTCCCTACCTGGGGTGCCTGAGGGGCACTGAGTGAGCTGACCCCACTTTGCCCCACCCTCCCTCCTGACACCTGAGAACACCGAGGCCCAGAGGGAGGCGGACACCTGCCAGTGTCACTGAGCATTGCTGAAGCTTGAACCCAGGGCTCCTGCTTGGGTTGGAAGGGGAGAAGCTCATTCAGTCCCACCAGCCAGTCTTGCAGTCCTCAGAGGCAGGGCAAGAGGCAGGGAGCAGAGAGTCCCTCAGTGACCCCCGCTGATGGTAAGGACAGCCATGCCCGCAAGACCACTAGGCCCTCTTGATCTGCTCCTTGGCCTCTTTGCTCATGGCTTCTCCCCTCTGATTTTTTTTTTTTTTTTTAAGTCATCTCTATACCCAACGTGGGGCTCAAACTCATGACCTTGAGATCAAGAGTCACAGGCTCCACTGACTGAGCCCGCCACGTGCCCCTCCCCTCTGAGTTTTGATACAACTCATCCCAAACCTGCCCAGGCTGGGGACCAGGGCAGAACCACCCTCCCAGAGAGAAGGCTGCTGTTTGTCCAAAGGGTTCTGATCCTCTTGAGCCTTCAGCGCTCTGCCCACCAGTCCGTGAGCGAGCCCAGGCCGTCCTCGAAGCTTCCCAGAGCATATCTGCACCCCCGGCCCTTCCTCCTGGCCTTCCCCTGCCGCCCCTTCCACGTGGCTTCTGCCGGCTTCCTTGCCCACACTCTCCCCTCTCTTGCTCTTGGAGTGTGCCCTGGGCAGCCCCACTGAGGCTCCCCCCACCAACCCCTGGTCTGTTTCCTTCTCAACTGTGCCATTTGCATTATTTTCCTGCCAGAACTTCATGAGCAAAGCCCATTTCTCTTGTCCTGCCGTCTGGAACGGTGTAGGCAGTGTAGCATGGCCACTAAGGGGGGCCTGGGCCCCGGCTTCGCGGGCTACTAGCCGTGTGAGTTCACGCAAACGGGGTCACCCCTTGCTGCCTCAGTTTCCCCATCGGTGAAAGGAGGGCAAAATAGCCCCTTCCTCGCAGGTTCCCTGGGAGAATAACAGATTCGTCCACGTGCTGCCCTTGGAACAGGGCACGGTCCTTAATCAGTGCTCAGCAAGAAGTCAGGTTTCATTTTGTTTTGTTTTCTCCGAAGTGGCTTTTCCAAAAAAGTAGGGTTCCCCGGGACAAACCCCAAACTTACGTGGCTCTTCCTCAGGGTTCTGGTCCCTTCCACTTGCTGGGGTTGGCTTCCGGAGCAGGGAAGCCTGTTAACTCTGGGCAGGGGCGCTGTGGGATCAGGGTGGAGCCCGGTACAGCCTTTTGACATCATAGGGGACGGCAGCAGCCCCGGCACAGGACTGACAAGAAAGTAGCCATGAGGGGTCCGCTCAAGGTTTTGGCTTCAAAGCAGCCAGGCTCTGCCCCACAGCAGGAGACGCTGAGGAGAGGATAGAAAACAGTTTCTGAGGGGAAACTGGTGTTATCTGGAAGACGGCCCTCCTGCTCCACCTCCTTCGTGTGTTCCTGCGGTCCACTCTCCGGGCAGAAATGTTTGGAAAACAATGACTCATGTGCTGGACAGCCTCTGCGCCCACCAAGGCCACACCTCCAGTCCTGAGCTGCCCCAGGAAGGACCCAGTATCCCCAGAGACCAGGCTGGGGCTGAGGCTTCCCTCAAGTGGCTTCCTGTGGACGCTTGTTTTGTCTGTCTTCTGAGCCCATCTAGGACACAGGAGCAGGGGAACTACTCTCCCTGGATGCACAGGTTTCTCAAGTAGCATGGCCTTCAGGTGAGGCTAGATCCAGGGCCTCTGATGGTGTCCTTGAGAATCTGTCTTTCCCTGTTGCTTGGCTCTGCTTTCCTCTGTTTGGCATCATTCACAGACTCCACATGGGGACCAGACTGCTGCCATCAGCTCCAGACTTACATCAGCCTTGCTGTCTCTAGTTCTGGAGTTGAGGGGCGGGGAGAATTTCAGGAATTAATCACAGTGACTCTGATTGCTTCACACATGCCTTTCCCTGAATCAGTCCTGGTGACCACGGGTGTGTGGTGTTCTAATCGGTCAGGCCTGAGGTCATCAGGGGTGTTGTCAGCTCTGCTCTAGTCCTTGAGGACCGAGACTTGAGAGTGGGTTGGTTGCCCGGGACGGTTAGGGGAGTATTGCAGGGAAAAGAGGAACAGACGCTAGATGGGCAGCTATAAGAGATGCTCACCCTGGGCCTAAAAATGTGCCACAGGAACCCTGGGGAGGGAGCACACTGCTGCACTTTCGGGAATTTGGGAAAGCTTTACAAAGGAAAGGAGGTCTGGAGCTGGGCGTTGAAGGATGAGTAGGAGTTTGCCAAGTGGCAGCGCAGGGGCAATGCTGACCTTATGATCCAGTGGGCAGCGAAGCCGGTGTAGGCAGGAAGATTGGTTGTTGCTCATGCGCTCTATCTCTGTGTCTAGTGATGGTCCCTTCTGCCGGATCTGCCACGAGGGAGCAAATGGGGAGAGCCTGCTGTCCCCATGTGGCTGCACTGGTACGCTGGGGGCCGTTCACAAGAGCTGTCTGGAGAGGTGGCTTTCCTCGTCCAACACCAGCTACTGTGAGCTGTGCCACACGGAGTTTGCAGTGGAGAAGCGGCCCCGGCCCCTCACAGAGGTATGCTTGGGAGCCCCAGGTTGGAGCGGGCAGGGGGCAGGCAGACAGGCCTGGGGCCGGAGGAGGGAACTGCCCAGGAGGATCCTTCTCTATGGAGTGGACCTCCCCCCCGCCATGGTAGAGTCTGTGGATGGGGGTGGGGAACCAGGCCGGAGACCCCGTGCCCCCTCCCTGTTCAGTCACCCCTGAAGCTGAGACCTGAAGAATGAGGAGCCAGCAATGCCAAGGACCCAAGCTGGGGAACGACAGTCCTGGCAGAGGGCACAACAAGTGCAAAGGCCCTGAGGTCAGGAAGAGTTCGGCATGCTTGATGAAGCCTGGGTGGCTGGAGTGGAGCGAGTTACAGGAGGGGGAGAGTGGCCTGGAGGAGGTATTGGCAGCTACTCTGGGCTTTGTGGGCTGTGCTCAGGAGCTTAGACTTTAGCCTGAGTGGAGTGGGTCAGGCCCGAGATGAGCATTCTCGGGCGTGGTGGCTGCCGCACTGCTCTCCGGAGCCCTGCTGGCTGACGGGTGCCCCCCGGACTCCTCTGGGCCTGCTTGGAGGGGGCAGCTGAGCGCTGTACAGTCATGTTGCTGGGCTGGGGGTGGGCTCTTGGAAAGACCCCTGGCCCGCCCGGGGTGGCTGGGTGTTTAGGAGAACAGTACGGTGGGAGAGGCAGCACCCGCCTGCACCCCTCTCCCTTTGCCCTTGCCCTCCAGCCACATGGGCCTCCTCCCTGCTGTACTTTGCCCAGGCCACATACTCCCATATCAGGGCCCCACATTTGCTGTTCTGCAGCCTGGGGTGCTGTCTCCCCCGTTCTTTACATGGCTGCTTCTGCTCATTCCGTTCAACTCACGGTCCCCTCCTCAACAAGGCCGTCCCCTCCCCGACCATCCACCCCATTTCATACCTCTTGTACTAGCGTGGGAGCTCCGGGAGGGCAGGGACCCTTCTGTTCCATTGACCGGAATTACCATGAGCGAAGCCCACTTCTCTCGCCCCTTCATCTGCGGGGGCCCTGCGACAAGACCCCCCAGCCAGACCCCCCCCAGCTTGCAGTCCTGGCTCTGTGGGTGACGAGTTGTATGAGTTTGCACAAATGAGTCCGTCCCTCTGTGCCCTCAGTATCCCCTGTCTGCACAATGGGGGCACCTAGCAGGACCCGGGAGCTCATCGTAGGCTCAGTAAGTATGGGAGGGAAGGAAAGTACAGAGGGTGGCGCACGGCCGGAGGCTGGTCCTGCGGGGCCCGCCCATCCAGATGGGTGTCTGCAGGCAGAGGCGCGAGGCCTGGAGGTCCCGCACCCCCATCCCCAGGCTGGGGCTCGTGGGAGGGCGTTATGAAGCTCGCCTCAGCAGCTCCTCCCCCCACCCCCGCAGTGGCTGAAGGACCCGGGGCCTCGGACAGAGAAGCGGACGCTGTGCTGTGACATGGTATGCTTCCTGTTCATCACGCCACTGGCTGCCATCTCAGGCTGGCTGTGCCTGCGCGGGGCCCAGGACCACCTCCGGCTGCACAGCCGGCTCGAGGCCGTGGGGCTCATCGCACTCACCATTGCCCTGTTCACCATCTACGTCCTCTGGACGCTGGTGAGTGGCTGCCAGCTGGAGGCATCTGGGGGTCTCTGGTTCAGAGCAGGCTGGCCAGGGCTTTGGGCAGTGGCTTGGGGGCCTCCCTGCCTGCCTCTGCCCGGGTGGAAGTGATTCCCAGCATCTCACGGAGCTCCAGATTCTGAGCCCAGCCAAGGCCCAGGGAAGCTGTGAGTTGGGGGTGAGCCTCCACCCCCCAAGAGATGAGGACACCTGACTGGCAGTATTGAATGGAGGCCCGCCATCCACAAGCTCAGCAAGACTAGCTGGGGTTAGGGGATAGAGAGGGTGGGAGGGTGAGAGGAAGAGCAAGACCAGAAGACTGGGAGAGAAAGAGCAGGAGAATGAGAGGGACAGACAGACAGGAAGCTGAAGAGCTGGAGAGGGAAGGCCACTGGGATTGAGAGGGACTGGACTGGCAGCCATTAGGACCCTCGCCCAGAGAGGAGCCCCCCAGTGTCACCTCTTAGGTCTAACCACTGTTGTCTAGCTATGGGAGCATTCCCTTCTCAAAAAGGATTGGCATCCACTAGCAGGTTTTTTCTTTTCTTTTTTTTTTTTTTAAAGCACATAGTATGAAACCATAGGTACTGCTTCGTAGTCTGCTTGCTTTCGCTTTGCTGATGTCCTTTAAAAAAAAAGGCAGCCACCCAACAGTTATTCATGGTCTGGATGTACCATATTTATTTAACTAATCCTTTTTGATGGACACCGGGATTCTTTCCAGTGTTTTCTTCCCCTTCCTTTTTTTTTTTTTTTTTCCTGTTATGAACAGTGCTTTGAGCACCACCTGTGCAAATGCCTTCTTGGAACTTGCTTGATCAAAGACTATGAACCATTGACATTGGTTTTAAAAAAATTTTTTTATAGACTTTATTTATTGGGTCAGTTTCAGGTTCACAGCAAAATTGAGCAGAAGATACAGAGAGTTCTCGTATATCCCCATCCCCATCCCCGGCCTCCCCCGCCATCAACGCGGGATCAGAGGGGCACCTCCATTACAGACGAGATCGGGCGCATTCAGGGTGGTATGGCCATAGACGGGGCACCTCCATTACAATAGAGGAAACCTACATCGACACGTCACTAGCCTCCAGAGCCTCTGTGGCTTACAGTAGGGTTCACACTTGGTGCTGTACGTTCTGTGGGGTTTGGACAGATGGATGATGAATGTACCCACCGTTACGGTATCATACACAGTAGTTACACTGCCCTAAAAGTCCTCTGGCTCCGTCTGTTCATCCCTGCCCCCCCCCCCCCCGCCCAACTCCTGGCACCACTGATCCTTGTACCCTCTCCATAGTTTCATCCTTACAGAATGTCACAGAGCTGGAATCATGCAGGCTGTAGCCTTGCAGCCTGGGTCCTTTCCCTTAGTGACCTGCATTTGAGGTTCTTCCATGTCTTTTCATGGCCGGAGAGCTCATTTCTTTTTTTAGCACTAATATTCCCTGTCTGGATGTCCCACCATTTATTTGTCCACTCACCTCCCGAAGAACATCTTGCTGGCTTCCGAGTTTGGGCAATTCTCTGACCCGGTGACATTTAATCCCTTCCAAGAGGCTGTACCACTTCAGTCCCATCCTGGGAGAAACAGAAAGGGAGCTCCTTGCTCCCTGCCGCCGACCCCTATACTTTGCAGGGTCCCGAATGCCGGTGGGGAGTTTTCACAGGAGAGTGAATGGGTGTGTGTACACAGTCCGTGTGAGAGATATATGAACGCTGTCTCTGCTTCTGGAAGCATGAGCCTGGCCCTGGTTTGGGCCAGAGCAGGTGCCACCTGGGCTCAGTGTCCCTCCCCTGGGGTGGAGACCAGCGGCTGGCATCCCCACCCACCCCCACCCTGCCCTGCAGGTCTCCTTCCGCTACCACTGCCAGCTATATTCTGAGTGGAGAAGGACCAACCAGAAAGTTCGCCTGAAGATCCGGGATGCAGATGGCTCGGAGGACGCCCAGCACTCCTCACTGGCAGCAGGACTCCTGAAGAAGGTGGCAGAGGAGACACCCGTGTGAAGGCCGGGCCAGCAGGGCCAGAGGCAGCTGGTGACGCCCTGGTATTTGGAAGGACAAAACCGCCCGACCCTTCCTGCACGGCCTGAATGCTTCTTAGGCCAAGAGACACCAAGCGGAGCTGTTTTCTGTGATCCCACGTGAAGATATTTTCCAGCTGTTTTGCACACTGTGGTACATGAGGACAGATGGACGTGGCCCTGAGCTTCGGACAGAGCAGGCACCCTGATCTCGTTCTGAGGCCCCCCCGGCCCCCTTGGGGGCCAGCAGCCACGGCCGTAGGTGAACCAGGGCGCCCATGGGGCTGGGAGGTTCCGCAAGCTTCTTGCACTTCTCTGCACCTGACAGGCTCGCTTTCCTGGCACCCCTCGACTTTATAAAGTTGCACTGCGTTTCAAAAAAACCCACCCCGAATGAATAAAAGGAGCCCTTGCTGGACAAAACGGACTTGTCAGTTACATTTCTGAACCGAGGCCTCAAAGGGAGGCACCTGAGACCTGAAGGGAGTCAAGTTAAAAAAAACAAAACCAGCCCCTCAGCTAGTTTTGAGGGATCTGTTGTAGAAGCCTGGAAGAAGCAAAGCCTGGGTTTTTGAGTGAAGAGCAGGTAGCAGGGTTATATAATAAATGATTTAGAGTAAATACACGTAAGAAGAACAGTTTCCATTTACTTTGCATCTAGAGTGGGCCAGGTATCATGCTGGGCCCTTTATACTCCTAGTCACTATACTTAGCGAGGGTTCCCTGATTCTGAGCCTTCGCAGGTGCCCTCCCTCTGCCCATCCTCAGTGGCAGGAATGGCTGTTACCTCCAATTTACAGAGAAGATTGAGGCTCAGAGCAGGAAAGCCTTTGTCTGAAGCCCCACGGCTCCAGGAAGCAGAGCTAGGGTTGACCTCCTGGTCCACATGGCTCCAGTGTGGAGCGTTCTGTGTCCCCTTCCGGGAGGACTCAGGAAAAGCAGCAGAATATGGTCATGCTAGTAACAGCATCTACTTCTTGAGCTCTTTCTGAGATTTGTACATCTGAGGGTTCCCTGCATTGAGCCACATTTATTACTCAGAGCAGATCCAAAAGGTGGGTTCTGGGGTTCTCTTATGAATCCCATTTGCAGATGAGCAAACAGAGGCTCAGAGCACTGGGGTTACTCACCCAAGATTTCACATCCTGGATGGGTCTAGCACAGTGTCTGGCATGTTCTCTTGTTTACCGCATGAATGCCCGTCTGCTGTGTGGCTCACCCAGAGAGGGAGAAAAACCCTTTCTGCCCTAGATGAAGAACCTGGGGGAAGCCAGCCCGGCCACAGCAGGGCCCGGGGCGGGGGGCGGCGGAGAGCAAAGGGCAAAGGCCTGGAGGCTGGAAACTACGGGCCGGGGGGAGGAGCAGCAGAGGGCAGCTGAGCCATGCGTGGAGCCCTGAGATTCAGGGGCAGAGGGGCAGGGGACGGGCAGCTGAAGACATGAGCAGGCGTCTGCAGAACAGGATCATACCCAGTGCCCCAGCTCAGCTGGCACTCAGGGCCCTTCTCATGCTTGTGGCTTTTTACGCTATACAGGCCTGGCACCCACCTCTCCAGGCCAGCTTTGGAATATGCTGTCCCTGGAGAGAGTGCAGAGGCCCCAGGATCGTGAAAAGAGAAAGCTTTTTTTCCTTTGCATATCTCAGAAAACACTTTTATTTTATTTATTTATTTTTAAAGATTTTATCTATTTATTTGACAGAGAGAGACACAGCGAGAGAGGGAACACAAGCAGGGGGAGCGGGAGAGGGAGAAGCAGGCTTCCCGCGGAGCAGGGAGCCCGATGCGGGGCTCCATCCCAGGACCCCGGGATCAAGACCTGAGCCGAAGGCGGACGCTTAACCACTGAGCCACCCAGGCGCCCCCAACACTTTTATTTTTTAAAGATTTATTTATTTGAGAAAGAATGCATGTGCATGCAAGCTGGGGAGAAGCAGAATGAGGGAATCCTCCTGCAGACTCCCCTCTGAGTGGGGAGCCCCGATGCAGGGCTGGATCCCAGGACCCTGAGATCATGACCTGAGCCAAAACCAAGGGCTGGACACTTAACCACTTAACCGACTGAGCCACACAGGTGCCCCTCTTCTGACACTTTCAATTACAGTGAGGAGAAAATTGTAGGTTGGTGCTAGGCAGTCTTTAATGACCCTTAACCCTAGCAAAAGAGAGAGCAAGTCTTGGGTTCAGAGCTGTTGGCTGTGTACACAACTGAGTGGCATCATCCTCTTATTTTTTACAAGAAACTATTTACAGCAAGTTTTCGATATGTAGTGTTATGTAAGGCAAAATTTAAAAACCTACTTCTTTAAAGGAAAAAAAAAATGTGTGTCAAAGGAGAGTATGAAGAAAATCAGAGTTCAGGAGATGGCAAAACCCAGGAATGTGGGCAGTGTTGGGTTAAGTCAACCAGCCCGTAGGAACCTAGCCTGGAAGTTTGTCTCCTCAACCAGGGCCTGGCTTGTTCCTGATTTCCAGTCACACTCACTGCAGGGGAAGGGAGTGGAGAGACAGGTGGCTTCATGTCTCCACTGCTTTGCATTTGGACTCTTTTCCCTCATTCTGACAGACTGTTGTGGCCTCTTCCATCATCTCTGAGCCTTGCTGAGCAAGGGGATTCAGAGGTTTGGTGAGGCTCCTTCTGCCCCAGGGATCCCTCCAGTCTAGGAGAGGTCTAAGGGAGAGGAAAGTAAGCTTAGATACCAGTGCAGCCCCAGGAGAAGAGCTGGTGTGGACAGGGGAGGGGTTGTGGGAGGAGGAGGGCCTTGGAGATGGTTGATAGAAGGGAATTCTATGAGACAGAGGAGTTTGGGGAGTATGTGGGAATGGGGGCCTAGCCCCCGTGTCAGGCTGGGCTACTGGATTTCTTCTCTGGGCCTGGAATTCTCAGCCTGGGTCAGAATCGCCAGGCTGAATTAAGCAGCTAGGACAGTGTGGCAGATGAGATATTCCCCCAGAGCCTGATGATATGCAGCCATTCTGTGGGAGAGGGGGTAAAGAAAACTTTCCCTTTGTAAACCTAGAGGGAGTTCAGTGGTTGGATGGGAACTTCTCCAAGATTCAGTGAAGCCTTTCAAAGTTCCAGAGACACTGGGGAGGGGGGTGCTGTGGGGAAAGGGAGCTGGAGGCCTCTGAAGGCTTTCCTGGCCTCTGGCTTCTTCCCAAGGCCAACCTGGTTGCCCCAGGACGCAACCTGTAACAGCCCTTGAAAACCTGTTTCTGGACAGAGCCAGTTCTTCAGGACAAAGGGATCCAGGGGCAGACAGAAAGGAGCCCCCGTTAAGGTTAATGGGCTCTCCTGGCCTGTGACTCATTTCTTCTATCCTGTTGGGATTATTGCTTGTTCATTCACTCAAGAAACATCCGTGAGCACATACTAAGTCCCCAGCTTCATGTTTCGGTTGTTGGTTAATGGGTTCAGTGAGAGGAACTTGGGCCATGAGCTCTGCACTCAGGAGCTCCCAAACTGGTGGGGAGACAGGCCAGACGGAGCCCAGGTATTCTTGGTGCAGGATGATACTTGCTTAGGGAGACAGCATTTTGTACAGCAGTCCTGTCGAGCCCGGCCAGTGTCCTGCCTTCCTTGTCTAGCTAATTCCTTTATATCCTAGTAAACAAAACTTTCGCAGCCTCTCTGCGCCGGCTCTGATTACAAGAAGCTGGGAGTGAGTAGGTCCGTGTAGGGAGGTGGGGAGGTGCGTCCCCTCCCCGACTTCGAGAGTGGGTGGAGAATCCAATAGGTGCCTAACGCAAATTGGTTGCGGTAATGAATGAATAACAGCTGCGGGTCCGCGCTTGCGCGCGGCGGGGGCGTGGCCCGTGGCGGGAGGGGACGAGGCGGGAGCGGGCCGCGGCGCGCGCAGGCGTTACTGGTCGCGCCGAGTCACGTGAGCGCGCAGGCGCAGCGGCTCGCATCCCGCTCCCTCACACAAAGCCCAGACGCGGAGAAAATGGCGGCAGGGGTCGAAGCGGCGGCCGAGGTGGCGACGACGGAGACCAAAATGGAGGAGGAGAGCGGCACGCCCGGCGTGCCAAGCGGCAACGGGGCTCCGGGCCCGAAGGGGTGAGTATTCCACGGCTCCTTGTCCCGGGTCGGGCACCTTCGCGGCGGCCGCCTGCGGCTCCGTTAGGTCTGTTGGCGGCCTCCCACCGGCGCGGCCTCGGCCTGGGCCTTCCCCGCCGGTCCTGCCGAGGGTGGGGGCGGCCGAAGCCGTGAGGAGTGAAGCCGGGTGGCCCCTTGAGCTCCTCAAGGATCGCCGCCTCCTCCCAGGCCGCGGACCTCCGCCCCGCCGGCGCCTGCAGGCCGGGCCCGACGCCGAGGCCTGAGGCCGGGCCCCTGCGCACGGGGATGATGGCGCGGGCCCGGGAGCCGGGGAGTCGTCGAGTCCGCCGCCCGCCAGCCTGTCGGGTGACCTTCGGTTGAGTGGTTTCACAACTCCCCTCCCCTACCGCCCGGGGTCTCAGTTTCGCGATCCGTAAAGTGGGGGGAGGGGAGAGAGTGCGCGCGCAGAGGTTCGCGCGCGGTAAGCCCCGGTAAACGGCAGCCGAGGCAGGCGGGTAGGTTTCGGCGGGGACCGCGAGGCCCGTTCGGGGCGCCTCCTCTTCCTTTTCCCCTTCCCCCGCCTCGCGGGGAGTGCCTCGGTCGGAACCGCCGCTAGCCCTACGCTCTGGCCCCGGCTCGAGTCCCTCGCGGCGTCCCTTGCTCCTCCCAGGTGCGCAGGACGTAACCGTAGAGAGTTCGGATCTGCTGCTCAGTGTTCACCCTTGGAAACAAGCAAACAAAGAGGGCGGGTGGGGGTGGGGGGAGAAAGCTCCTCTTCCGTGTTCCAGGGAAGATTTTTCCTTTCTTAGGCGGGCTCGCCGACTTGCGAACTTCGTCACCTATTCTAGTCCAGCCTGGGGCTCTGTCTTGGGGTTCTTGGTTTTTCAAGTTTAATTAAAGCTTTAACGCATCATCGTGTGTCCCCATGAAACCCAGCCATTCTGATAGCAGTGACTTGAAAGACGCGGAGAGACGTTGTGTCTACAGCCAACAGCTGGGAGGAGAGGGGACTTCTGGGCGCACATTTGATTTCCTACAAATTTTTTAAAAATTGTGGTAACATACATAACCTGCGATTTACAGTTTTAACCATTTTTGAGTGTGCGATTCAGTGACATTAAGCGCATTCACAGTGTTGTGCAACTACATCCTATGTTCACGTCCAGAACTTTTATCACCTTCCCAAACTGGAGCGATTACACAGGAATTTACTCTGCCTCATTCCTCAGCTGCTGGTTACTTCTGTTACAGGTTTCTGTCTCTTATGAATTTGCCTTCCCACAAATTTTTTAATATGCATAACTAGAGTTTGTGGAGATTGAAAATGAGTGCAGTTAAATTGGCTTTATGTGAATGAGCATTCAATAAATACTGGCTTTGTTAAACTTTCTCTCCTTAGGTGGGGAGGAACAAAATACCATGGTTACTGGTCCTGAGAAATCAACAGAAAGGCATCCTGGAAGTATTCCCAACACTTTGCTATTGAAAACTGGAAAGAGATGTGCTCATTTGGACTTTTTTCATCATCTTTTGGGGGAGCCTCGTAGGATTTCTGAGGGCCATATTTGGGGGCGTTTAAGACACATTTTTTTTTTTTTTCTTTTAAAGCATTTATCACAGGATGAAATGTTGCTAGAACTGTTAGGTGAGAAGTTTGGTTATAGATTATAGCAGCTGGGGTACATTTTTCAAATTTCCCATTTTCCACTGTTCATTTTAAGTAGTAATTTTGTGACTGATTTATTTAACATGTGGATTATTAGGAAGAACCTGAAGGTTTTAGAGATAAAACGGCCCTTGTTGGAATAAACCCAGAGTCTAGGACTGCTTAATCGTGGATATTTTGGGGAGGTAGCAACAGATCTATTTTGTAGGGTCTGTAGAAATTTTTTTCTTTTCTTTCCTTCATTTTTTCTTTTCTTTTCTTTCGTATGAGGAAGCTCTCGAAACAGAGCTCTTTAGAATAAAGCCCTTGCCCAGAGGAGGAAGCACTTTACATTTCTGTAGTAGGGTAATTAGGCTGTGTTAGAAGTAAAAGGAGTTACCTGGTGGGGAGCTTGCAGGGGCCACCCTCCCTCCAACCTAACCTGCTTGCAGGGGCCACCCTCCCTCCAACCTAACCTGCTGGGGGCAGGGAGATGTATCTTTGGTTGGAGAGGGAAAGATGATGATTGGGGAGAGGCTGAGAGGAGAGTGTCCAAAGACTAGGGATTTGGGTGTATGCTTTGCGTATTTGTAAAAAATTGAAGCTGCTGTGGCACTTACTGCTAAAACACTGGGGGCCAGCTGGTGGGGCAATGAATTCCAGGCTAAGGAATCTAGATTTTTATCTTGAAAGCCTTTGAAGGATGGGAATTGAGTGAAACTTCATTCTTCTACCTGTCTGTACCAGGAGTGGAGTGTGCTGTAAACCAAAAAGGCAATGAGCAAGCAAGCTTGACTGAGGACCCCAGATAGGAAAGCTATTTTTCAGTTCCTTTTCTTCTGGGTGTGGGAGGAGGATTTGTTTTATTTTGATGCAAAATCTTCCATCTAAAGGCGATCAAGATTCAGAGTTAAGAGTATATTTAGTCAGGGAAGAAGTGTTTATTTTAGAGGACTATATAAGGGTTTAGGTGTGTGTCCGTCCCCCCCCCCTTAAGTAAAGGTTGTACCATATATTTAAAATCAGTGACTTAACCTTTTCCTTTTCTAAATCTTGTGGCTGAATCAGAAAATTGAGAGATGGAGATTATTTAAAAATAAAAAATTATACTTAGTATAGATTGGCAGGGAGGTAAAATAGTGATAACTCTTTTTAGAACTGAGAAAAAAAATTTTTTTAAGCAATTGAGGAAACTCCAGTTAAGGAAATTGACCCAGAGACTAGGGATGACCATCTAGACTCCAAGGCCCTATTTGCTTCCACAGTACTACCCTGGTAACCTCTCTAAACACAGTCATTGAAAGTGTTTTATTTAAACCACATTCTCTGGTTTGCAATGATTTGAGTGTTTGCTGTACTTTAAAAAGTGACTGTATACTTGATAAAAAGGATTTTTTGAGGCACATTAGATTGTGAGCTTAACTTTAGAGGGGGTTCTGGATTATTTAAATGCATGCTGCCAGCTCTTGACTTTCACTTTGCTCTTTGGTTTTATTCATGGCTAGGCAAAGAGATACTAGTCTGCAAAGAATAGGTTGTTTCTTTTTGGGGTTCTCAGATGGACTCTCCCATGATCATGTTTTACAGTCATGGAGTTGAAAGCTGAATCACTCCTTTGGGTAGTCTGTAATGAGTACAGTGCCTAGGCATCCTCAGCCACCACCCTGGTGGGCTTGTTTTAATCACTATGTAACGGTAGAAGGCTAGGAGTGAATCAGTCTCTCTCAAGAAAATTATTGGTACAGAAATATATCAGTGCGACAGTTATTGTGTGCCAAATCTTCTTTAAACCTGTAAGTGTGGATGGTAATATCCTTTTACAAAGGAAGGCGCTGAGGCCTAGCAAAGACCCTGGCGTTGTGGTTCAGACCTAGATGTGTGGTGCTTAGTCACCTGTAGTGCTGCTCCTTTGGATATTGTACTGGACATTTACCAAGCTGCTTTTTGTTAGGTTGTTTGTTGATTCTCACAGCATCCCTGTGGCCTACTCTGGATACAGGTTATGCTGGTTTTGCTGGTAAAGAAACAGAGGTAGAGAGCTTGAGTTGCAAGGATAGTTGACAGGTGGATCTGGAGCTAGAATAGTGCTATGAGTAGTGCTCTGTGCACTAAATATATTAGAGGAGCTCAGGCCCTAACATAAGGGATGATTCTCAAGGGGCTTGTGGGGGGAGGAGGAGTCTTCTCCCTCAGAGACGTGATCAGGATTTCAGGGTGTTGGAGTTGCCATTTCAAACTACACTCTGAAAAACTGAAAGTAATGAGGGTATTGAATGCTGTGAAGCGTAAGAGAGGGTAGGGATTCGGCAAATGGAGCAGTTTTTTGTGGAGCAGGCTCTGTCTTCTAGTTGTGGTGTTTAGGTACAGTATAATTCTCGTTTGGTGGAGCAGTGACATGAAAAATGATAATTCTCAAAGAATACAGTGAGTGAAACAGTTCCCAAGCCATATTAGACATACTTCATTTTCGTGACTCGGAAGTTACTTAGAGATATTTTAGGCTTGTTTTTTGACGTATCGTGAAATAGGTTGATAGAATGTTAGAAAAAATTTTTATTTATATTGGGTCTATTTAGACCGTAAGGTGGATGATTGGGTGCCAGAATAGACAGTGTTCATTGGCAACCTCAGCACTACCTGGGAATTGAGAGCCAGTTAGCAAGGAGAATATTTTTTTTTTTTTTAAAGATTTTATTTATTTATTTGACAGAGAGAGACACAGTGAGAGAGGGAATACAAGCAGGGGGAATGGGAGAGGGAGAAGCAGGCTTCCTGCGGAGCAGGGAGCCCGATGCGGGGCTCGATCCCAGGACCCTGGGATCATGACCTGAGCCGAAGGCAGACGCTTAACGACTGAGCCACCCAGGCGCCCCAGCAAGGAGAATATTTGTAAGACATTTAGCTGGCCTAAGTAGGTCTCTTACTGTGGTTTCCATTTCTTTGAAAGATTCCATATTTGATACTTTATGTTGGAGTTACAAGTAAGTTACTGGAGTTAGATTTGAAATTTAACAAACATAAGTAGGATATTGCATTATTGGCACAGTAAGCTGCACATATTAGAAATGTGCAGCATAAGTGTCAGTATTATGAATCCCTCACTAAGTCAAGGTAACAAATACGTCCATGACCCCCAGCAATTTTTTTCTCACCTCTGTAATCTTCTAAGTCCTCCCTTTCTCCACCCCCAGGCAACATTTCTGTCCAGGGGACATTTGGAAGTGTCTTGAAGATATTTTTGATTTTTACATTCAAGACTGAGGGATTGGGTTGCTGCTGAGATCTCTTGGGGAGAGGTCAGGGATGCATGTGGAAGCCCCACATAACAGCTTTTGTCCCAGAATGTCACTAGTGCTGAGGTTGAGAAACCCTGCTATGGATTAGTTTGCCAGATTAGATTTTATCAAATATAAAATTTTGTATGATGGAATCATACTGTATTGTAACCCTTTGGTTTCTTCGAGTGTTTCTTGTTGCATGTAGTTCATTACTTTTTGTTGCTGAGTACTATTTCAATTTATGGATCTACTACAGTTTGGTTTTTCATTTACCTGTTAGATAAATTTCCGGTTTTGGGACATTACAAATAGTGTTGCTGTGAACACTTAGGTACATATTTTTATATGGATATATGCTTTACTTTCTCTTGGAAAAGTATTGGCTGTGGACGATTGGGTCATATGGTAGATGTATGTTTAACATTTTTAATGTCTATAAATTTGGGGTATTTGGGATTAAGCAGTTTTGTCAAGTGTTTTCAAAATACAATCCATTTATAAAAACGTACTTCTAAAAGGTTTTTGAAGGTAAGTGTTTACAAATATCTTAGGGCTAGAGAAGACTACTCCCCTAATTTTATCCTGAAGATAAGTGAAAAAATGGGATTGGACATTTTAAAAATGAATTTTTCAGGATACCACTCTTAAAACTCTCACATTAGCTATACCTGAATATGTACCTTGAGTGAGATTTCTTTGAGGGTGGTCTACAATTCTTTTTTTTTTTTTTTAAAGATTTTATTTATTTATTTGACAGAGAGAGAGAGCGAGAGCAGGAACACAAGCAGGGGGAGTGGGAGAGGGAGAAGCAGGCCTCCCGCCGAGCAGGGAGCCCAATGTGGGACTCAATCCCGGGACTCCAGGATCATGACCTGAGCCGAAGGCAGACGCTTAACGACTGAGCCACCCAGGCGCCCTATGGTCTACAATTCTTTTAAGAAGCGTTGATGGTGTAGAGATTATTTAAGAAAAAATAAAATTTTAGAAGGGGGCCCTGGCTGGCTCAGTCGGTAGAGCATGTGATTTTTGATCTCAGGGTTGTGAGTTCAAGCCCCACGTTGGGCATAGAGATTACTTAAAAAAATAAAAAAAGGGTTGCTGGTGATCATTGGATTTATGAAAATGTCAATTTTTTAAAGTGACGAAATAGTTCTAAGCCCATTTACTTAGGATGAAACTTCTCAGAGAGTGGAAATGATTAGCCAGAGAAGGATTTGGGTAGAGTGCTGTGCTCACATCTTGGACATAATCCGTATGAGCTGCTTTCTTGATGGTGAGCCATGTGATGTGGATTAACCCCAAACCAAATACCCAGCTTCTGTGGTTCGACTGGGTAGCTAGCCTATTCTTAGCCATAATCATCTGCAGAATATGGGCTGGACACTTGTTACCTGCTTTGACTGTAATTAGTTATTTATACATTTTGTAACTAATAAGATGAGCTAAGCAGGTCTGTGAAGACACAGACTGGAACTATTACTGTGTCATGGACCTTGTGTCAGAATAATGTTTTTTAATGTAAATTATAGAGTGTGTGGGTTTCAAAAGAAACCAGTTATATTAAAATACGTTTCTATCCGCAGACCCTGTCTGGAGGTCCATGAATGGTGCTCTACATTTTATGAAGTTTTACTAACATTTGCCTTCTTAACTGCCAGGAGCAAGAGACACGTTGGCAAATACGCTGTTTGGCATACTGGTGTGGGACTTTCATATGGAGTAGACAGGTGGCCTCTGTGATGGTTGAGGGTTTCCTTTGAGATCTGCTTGTGGTGTGCAGCCAGCTTCTGGAGGATCTGTTATTAACTTGGGGTAGACAGTAGAATTCTAGGAATTTTGCGGATTAGAGTGGCTATACTCCATATCTGCTAGCCTCTGTGAAGGAAGTCTATTTATTGCCTGTTGGTATATTTGAAATCATGGAGGAAACTGCTTTTCTTACTTTTGCCGAGGAGGATACCTTCACTGGGTTACCACTTGGCACCTTGTGTTTGGATAGGAGGGACCAGCAGGGGAAAAAAAAGAAACAACTTTGGGGCTTCAAAAAGTTGCTAAAATTTCCAAGTGGAGTGGCTGGCTGACTCAGTTGGTAGAGCATGTGACTCTTGATCTCAGGGTCGTGAGGTAAAGCCCCACATTAGGTGTATAGCTTACTTAAAATATTTTTTAATTCCAAGTAAATATGTTACAAGAACAAAGTCCTGTAGCTGTCCTCTGGTATTTGAACCTTACATCTTCCACAGAAGGAAGACATATCCTAGAATAAATATCAGCCCTTTAATTAAATAAAGGTAGGTTTATAAATCATTAATACCATAATCTTGTTTTTTGCTTTTTGTTTTTTCCATTTTTGTCATGGATCACAAAGTCTCTGCTAGACTGTGTGGTTTGGGAGTTGCTGGATTTTCACTGGTGGGAAGCATAGGACTCGGTAAGCAGAAAGTGCGGGACACAGTACAGGAAGTAGAGGAACTTCCTGTCTGCCGGATCCCAGTTGTTCATGATCACCTCTCTCAGGTGTCTGCCTGTGGTCACAGGGGGCTGATATTTGATATATGAGTGGGCAGCTCATGGAGTAGTTTCACTTGGCCAATGCATGGCGTCCTGGCTTACACACCGGTCTGTTTCTCTTTGCTGTGGCCAAGGCTTCCAGCCTGATGTCTGGTTCTGTGCTTTTGGAAGTTTGCTTTTTTTCTGAAACTTATGTCCTAATCTAAGCCGAATTTGTATCTGTAGAGTTTAGAAATGAAGTGTTACAGTGTGGAGATGCCTGACACACAAAGGTAAAGAATATTACAGGAAAAGCCATGCCAAAAAAGCATTCACCCTTTGCTGAAGGTGGGATCTTTTCCTGTATTGTCTTTTACCTACCTGGGTTGCTCAGACTTCGGTTTTCCTAGGGTTGTATAGAAAATGGCTTTTTTCCGGTTTAAAAAAAAAAATTTTTTTTAATTGTGGTGAAATATATGTAAAATTTGTCATTTTAACCATTTTAAGTGTATAGTTCAGTGGCATTAAGTGCTATGTTGTGCATTATACCACTATCCATTTTCAGAACTTTATCATCCCAAACAGAAACTCGCATCCATGAAACAGTAACTCCCCATTGCCACCTCCCCCCAGCTTCTGGTAACCTCTCTTCTGTCTCTATGCCTGGCTTATTTTGCTTAGCATGATGTTTTCAGACTTCATCTGTGTTGCAGCATCTATCAGCATTTCATGCCTTTTATGGCTGAATAATATTCCATTGTATGGCTATACCACATTTTGTTTATTCCATTTCTGTTGGTGGACACTTGGGTTGTTCCACCTCTTGGCTATTATGAATAATGCTGCTATGTGGTGTACAAGTATCTGCTCCTTCCTTTCACTTCTTTTGGATCTGTACCCAGGAGTGGAATTGTTGGGTCATATGGTAATTACGTGTTTTAACTTTTTGAATGACTGCCAAAATTTTCTATAGTGGCTGCACCATTTTATATTCCTACTTAAAAAATTTTTTTTTCCCACACAACAAAAAGATAGTTTTCTTTATGAAGTTAAAGTTAATTGGGCCTACGTGCACCAGCTCATTTCTGTTCCATGAAGTCTTGCAAATCTTCTCTTTTCCTGTTTCTGGCGAAATTGAAGCACCTTGGGCAGGGAGTTGGCCTCTTGCTCCCATCTCTGTTAAAGCTCCTAGGAATGTATGAAGGCATAGGAGAGCACAGTTTCTTGGGAATGGCTTCTTGATAGGTGGGTTTTAAGGAGGGCACTACTGTACCTTTCTGTTCTACGAGCACTTAAGTTTGAATGTGTCAGATCAAAGTCAGTATTAGTCTTGTGTTAGATGTAACTGTGTGGAATTGTAAACCTGGCAAATCAAATACTGTCTTTCATATTGTGCTAACATATGGACCCTTTTTTTCCCTTCGAATTCAGTGAAGGAGAGCGACCTACTCAGAATGAGAAGAGGAAGGAGAAAAACATAAAAAGAGGAGGCAATCGCTTTGAGCCATATGCCAATCCAACTAAAAGATACAGAGCCTTCATTACAAACATACCTTTTGATGTGAAATGGCAGTCACTTAAAGACCTGGTTAAAGAAAAAGGTAATGGTACTGGTGGTCGAGTAGGGTAAGAAGGTTGATGTGTCATCTTTTCTGTGGCTAATTCCTTGGTTTTTTTTTTTGTCAGTGGAAGTTGATCTGGGTAGAGCATGTATTCTGTCCAGGCTTGAGAGTTAAGCCGCTTTACCCACCCTACTTTTTTGTGTGGTCATGCACCTGTGTGTCAAACAGGGTGGTTTGTATGGTCTTTTGGCCTGCAAATGATTTTACTGGCTTAATATGGTTAATAGGGCTTTGATTAAGCTCGAGGGGAGCCTCTTTGTGTTGAGGAAATTTTTTGATTTCTTCATACTAGGTGGGAGAGGTTTTTCCTTTTCTTTAAAAAATTTTTTTCAAGCTTTTTAATTCTGGAGGGAAGGTAGTTTGTTTAAATTTTGTGGATGTCTTCCTGGGATCAAAATTTGGTAGTTGGAACTTGTGCTGCTCAGATTCTAAATTCTAAAACATTAGCTTGTTATTTAAACTGTTAGGCTTTTTTCCCCCTGGGAAGAAACCGGGGTTAGATTGGCAATTGGAGAGCTCACAATAAGGCATCTGCTACGTAATGCTGTGCTTTCAGGCGCACTTCAGTGGCGCCCAGTGTCCAGATTCTGGCCTAGGGCAGGGGAAGCAACTGAAGCTCTGCTGCCACCAGGAGGTCCTAGGAGGTTGGTTGTCCCCATGGTCCTCTGCCTCACCCCCCTGTGCACACCATATGTATCCTCTTTCTTTCCACATTCTTGTTCTGTGCTTTTGTCTTCCTTTCTTTTCTGATTCTTGGCCCTGCTGGTGGCACTCAGGGCTAAAGAGATTGCTCAGCCCTGGTTTAGACAAAACTACTGATAGAGAACAATGTGTCTGATGCCTTGAGGTCTCCCCCAAGGGAAACCTAGAATCAAATTACCCTTAAATGGAGTCTCTTTGAAGGACTGAAAGGTATTGGTTTTCTGGAGCATTTATAATGAAAAGAGATTCAAGCTTGAATTGTCAAATGATCAACATTTCAGTGGCAGAGATGCCACTTGGAGAGGCCATTTTGGTATGTGTACTGGTGCTCCCAGCATTGGGTTTTGAAATTATGACTGGCCCACTGCCATCATTGTCCCATCACTTAATTTGACCATGACATGCCAGAAGCACTAGGCACCGTGAACTTCTCTGTACATTCATGTAGGCTGCTCCCATGTAGTAGTTCTCCAGATAACATGGATGGAAAAACGTTCGGTGTGAGATTTGTTTTCCTGCCTTGATCAGCCAAATCATTCCTGCCAATGCTCCTAGGGCAAGAGTGAAGTTTCTTCTTTTTGTCTGAAGGGCGTGTCACGTGGCATCCCAGATGCAGTGTTCTTGGTTTTTGGGACTGCTGCTTCAATACAAGCTTAGAATTTCTGTACAGTACAGTTGGGTCTCATTCGAATTAGTTTTTGGAATAACCCCCAAATTTGTGTTCTCGTGATTTGGTTGAACCGCTGAATTGATACTTCCATTGATAATAAGGTATAGTAGTTCCAAGAACCAGGAATGTGGCTTTGAAAACGCAATTGTTAGAATTTTGTAAGAGATTGCAGGCCAAATTATTTTTTTATTTTTAGGAGTGTGTGAACCAGTTTTGGGACATGATGGATAAAGTAGGTGACATTTTTACTGCTTTACCATTCAGTAATTCAGTTTTGGAAGCCTTAAAGCTGGTAGCAGCAGCAGCCATGACGTTTCTGGATGTAGAAGCAGTTCACCTCAATTTACTATTTTGCACTGTATAAGTGTGGGGCCAGCCTGGTGGTTTATTTGGATACTTCCAAACTGGTTCTCATATTCCCCTGGCATACTGCTACGAATGCCCTGGCTCAGCCCTTTCAGTGTATTTTTTTGGTGGTGTAATTTAGAATTACAGGTGTGCAGTAAATAAGTTATTTTAAACAAATCTTAAAATGTTCTTGTTTAGAGCTCCCCTGTATAGGTTAAATTAATTATTTTTCTGTTTAAATTACTTGTATTGTGGGTGAAAGGGTTTCATAAGAGGAAGATAATTTTTTTTTATGGTAATGCTTCTGTTCAGCATGTGAGTCTGAAGAAATTTACTGTTCACATATATAGGTCTCAAAAATGTTATTTTTATTATGAGGTTTAAAATTGCGTTTTTATTCATGTCTTGGTATACTGATAATATGTTTAGGTGGTTATTTGAAATCTGAAGTATTGACTTGAAACCTGTTGCGAGTAAGTTTTCGTTTTTTGAAGACTTGTTACTGCAGCTAGGGGCACTTAACACCCTAAAAGCATCAGTCTTGAGGTCACCTCCAGAGTGGGCCAACTGGAGACCTGGCTTATTACAACTCTGCCACTCTTTACTGGTCTGCATTTTAAGAGTTTTGTTGTTTCAGGAAACCAACGGAATAAGCTAGAATTAGTTGTCTTCAACTTAAAGGTCTGGAAAATGTCCTGTCACTGCCACACTGTCTAACTGCCGCCTCTCAGAAGTGGACTAGTAACTTTGAAGTGGCAAGACAGGAGCTTTTCTAAGGCTAATCATGCGTCCGATGCTTCAGGTACCCCTCCCTAATTCCTGATCTTTCCCCCCTTCTTGGCCACCAAGTGTATATACTCTGTCTTAAATTTGAGCATTTAGCAGCATTCTAGGAGATCCTGTTAATGATACATGTATTATGTGAATTGGTCACTTTGCTTTTTTCCCCTGGATGGGATCCCAAAGCTTGTTTGGTGCCCAGCTGTTTGGTGGCACTATCATGAAATCAGCATTGCTGAATTTAAAGAAAATGTATTGAGAGCTTTGCTTTATTCTGAGCCAGGCTGCCCCCCCCTTTTTTTTTGCTCCCCCCCACCAAGTTTGGGATGTGGATTAAACAGTTTTCACAGCCTGTAGAATCGTCTGGTGAACTTTCCCCTCTCTGCTGTAAGTGTCCTGATGGAACAAAGGAGAGGTTTCTGTTGTCCTTTTGATCATGCTGATTTTTTAACGGCGATAGTACATGGAACAAAATGGATTCTATGAACACCAAAGAGTTGCTGAATTGAAAAAAAAAAAAAATTGAGAGCCAGTGTAATAGGAGATCAGAATCGGAGATTATCACATAAGTTCGCAGATGCTTTCACAGTCTCACAACCTACCTGATTTTCATCACTGGGGACAGATTGGGATCACATGAACAGTGTTTTGACCATAAGGACTGGGTGAAAAAGGTGACCTTGGGAATTTTAAACTTAAATAGCGTTGTGCTACATTACTGCGAAGTCCTTTGTGGATGAAGAAAGCTCGTTATTGGGCTGCTTGTTCTCCTGGCCTAACCAGGGAGTTGGCACCATTGAGGTGGGGCATTTGTAAAGAGACAGGCCTGAGCTGAACCTGCAGTGAGTAAACATGGAGCACAGTTTGAGGAATAAAAGAACGTCAGTGATGGAGTTTACTCTCAATCAATCCGAAGTTTACCAACAGTCAGTTTAACTTGTGTAAGCAAAGATTTCTTTAAGCACTTAATCTTATGTCTTCATTTAATGGATCGCTTTTTTTTTTTTTAAGATATATTTATTTTGAGAGAGTGCGCTCGCTGGGGCAGAGGCAGTGGGAGAGAGAATTTCAAGTGGACTACACATGCTGAGTGTGGAATACTAATGTGGGGCCTGGTCCCACGACCCTGAGATCATGACCTGAGCTAAAATCAAGAGTTGGATAGATACTTAACCGTCTGGAGCCACCCAGGTGCTCCTGATGGATTGTTTTAAGTAAATTTCAAATTCCAGCTGACTGAAAACTGAGGCCCGGAGGGCAAGCGTAGTCCAAGAGAGTCTCCGTTGGCTCTTGAACACAACCTACATTGTGGGTTTTATGGAGCCAAACTTTATTTTCAGTTTAAGTAAAAATCCATATCCAGTCTATTTGTTCCTTCGTATTTTCCTTTTTTGGGGAAATTCAGCCTGCTTTTTGTGAAGACCTGTTACGCTAATGCATTTGTGTCTTTGGGCAAATTGGGTTGAACCCTGACAGTGTAGCCTGCCTTCACTTTATGTTTGCCAGTTTTTGGTTCAGTTAGAGAAGGTAGTGATCTCTCGCTCTTTTTTTTTTTTTTTTTTTTTTTTTAAGATTTTTTAAATTTATTTGAGAGAAAGTACAGAGGGAGAGTGTGAGGAAGGAGCAGGCTCCCTGCTGAGCAGAGACCCCCCTCCCCCCCGATGCAGGACTCGATCCCGGGACCCTGGGATCATGACCTGAGCCAAAGGCAGATGCTTACCCGACTGAGCCACCCAGGTTCCCCGAGAAGTAGTGATCTGTTGCTGTGGAAGTAGGAGCAAGAATGGGCTCAATAATTTTCTAACTCGTCCATAAATCAAGTTGTCCTTCTGTAGAATAATTATTTTGCCAGGTTTCAAGTTGTCTGTATATTAAAGGCACAAGCTTTCCAAATTAAAATATGCATCTGTTCTCTGTAAGAGTGGCCACCTGAGGGGTGAGTGTGTTTGATAACATGCCTGCTCTTTGGAGCCTTCCCCTTCCACCCTCGCCTTTAAATTACAGGCCTTTTCACATATGAATTCTCTTCAGTGAAGCTTTGGCCTCTGTCGTCCCCCCCCCCCCCCCCCCCCTTTTTGGTCCATTTCAAAGTAAATGAGAATACAGACAGAAGTATTGTTTGTGATAAAAAAAAAATACGTGCAGCTGTGCCTGACTTCTTTTTGGGTTGCTTGTTCATTCTGCTTATCCTCTTGATGTGTTTTATGCTTGAGGCAATGTTTATCATGTAAAAGTTGGTTAAAGGTGATTTGTTGAAGCATTTTAAAATAAAGGTAGGTGAAAACATTGGGCATTAGATGTTTCAGTCTTAGTTTTTTCATTTAGATGTTCTGATATTTAAAGCTGCAGTAGAATTTCCTAGCACCTCCTTTTGGGATTCCCTGGGATCCCATCCATGTTCAGGAAGGGAGAGGAGCAGCAGTGTTTTCCATCAATAACCTGCGAGTTCCATTTGGGCAAGACTGTTGCAGCTGCCAATTTATTAACTCTGCCTCTCAGTCCTAACTCATCTGCTCTGGTTGATTTGGTCTTTTAACTTCATTTCTTTGGATGTGACCAGACTATGCATAGGTGGCAAATTTTACCTTCAGTGTTTTGTTGCTAGTTGTACTGACTACACTAAACGGATCTTTGTTTTAATATTGTAGAACTAAAAGAGAGGTGGTCTACTATTATCTTCCTATAGGGAAGTATGAACTAGCACCTCTTGCAGATCCTGTAATCCTGATTTGCTTACATCTTTGAATTGATGTGGAATCTCAGGGTAGAGGTTGGGAATGTATGAGGGATGTGGTTTATTATTGATGCTCCCTTGGGAACAACACTACTCATGCTAGAGCCACAGCGGCTGCCTAACCTCTGGCTAAACTGATAGGATGGAGGGTTTTTTAAATGTAATTTTTTTGTTTTTACTAAACAACTATATCATTTGGGGAAAAACAAAAAGGGATATTTTAAGCAAAGTTTTGATGCTTAAGGATTGAAGTTGGATGTGTGCCATCACTAGAATGTTTACATGGAAAAAGTCCTAAATTTTAAACCTAGCTTTTTGGAAAAAAAGTTTGGTTTGGACTTGCTTGGTTTCTGGGTTGCAATGACAGCTTTTTGATAAAGTGTCTTTATGGACACAGACTAGAAACTTACTAAATGCAACAGTATTTGAATTCCAACAACATAGTTGCAGTTGTCTTGAGTTAGATATTGTGATTTATTTTTAAGGTTACTAGATGGTAGTTAAAGCTTGTAGAAAATAAATTTGAGGTCTCTTCACTGTCTTGACACTATCTGGCATTTTTATCAAAGTGGAGATAAGGCTGTTGGTCCTCAAATGGCTGCTGCTGTTGAAATGAATGGCTTTTTAAAAACATGGCCTCAGGAATGGCCACACCTTTTTTGGAATTGCTTTACTTTTGTAAGGGTAAAATAAAGCCAAATTGTTTGACTGTACCTTGGCTGTGATCATTTTCAGTTTGCCCCACTGGAGTGCATGCTCCAAAAGTTAAATTATACCAGTCCCTATTTCTTCATTTCTTTGCACTGATTCTCTCGCCTTCCTGTTTTGTGCAAAGTGCTGGTTTGGTTCTCTTTAACATTCCAAGAAAAGACAAGGGGAGGTGACTTTGAACACGTGGCCTTCTTGTTGTCAACTGCTATGCAAATACATTACTAATAAGTTTGCCCTTCAAATCGTTAATTTTTATTTTAAAAAGTTATTTTATCTTCTATTTAAATCTTTCTTTGCTATTATTTTAAAATCCTTATAATTTGAATATCCTTTGAGCAAAGGCATTAGCATAGGCAGGACTTGTTGAGGCCAGTAAGAGGTTTACTTGTACCCTTGTACTGTTAAACCAAACTTGATCACAGAATTGGAGAAGGCTTTACTATCATAAAAATAATCCTTTAAAAAAAAAAAAGGATATTCCTGAGGACAAAAGCACTTTGACTGGAGAGCCTGCTTAAGAGATTGTTTTCTCCAATTTTAAATTTCTGTTCTCCTTGTGCCATCTTCAAGTTCAGCAGCCATTTTGGTGGTTGTCTTCCTGATGGGTTCTAACATCTGGTCATGGTGGTCATGAATTGGCAATCCAAACCTTGAGGAAAATCTGCGGAATCTTTTGAAATGCTTTGTTTTCTGTCCCCCTTTGTGTAGTTCAGAATCACGTGAGTCTTCTGAGCTTGTTTAGTTGCAAACTGAGCTCTCAATTTTTCATTTATCTGTGTCTTTCAATGGGAAGGTTGAGAAAGCAGGAAGAATAAAGCTTGGCTTAATTCACTGAAGAGAATCCAGATGCTCTGGTTTATGATCGGATACTCGAACATCCTACTTCTGACAATTCTGGAGCCTAGTGCCATGTGCAGGACCAGCTACAGATTTTGTGGGGCCCTGTGCAAAATGAAAACAGGAGGCCTCTTGTTAAAATATTAAGAATTTCAAGATTAACATCAGAGCATTAAACTAAGCGCGCGGCCCTCCTGAGTGCAGGGCCTTGTGTGATTGCGCAGGTTGCACCTATGTGGCCGGCCACACCGTGTGTGTGCCTTTGAGCATATACACTCTTGCACGTCCTTGTACTTAGCATTTGAGCTCAGTTCAGTGGCATTGCAGCTTGTGCGCTGTTTACCTGCTTTCACCTGTGAGAGTGTATTGTGTAAAACTGTTTGCCTCCCTTCCCCAAAAAAGTGAAGCACGCAGACTTCTTTCCTATAGATTTGGATTGCCTCTAGTCATGAGTGAGTATTCCAGACAGGGAAATTGATATGGAAATCTGTGGAAATAGTTTGTTTGTGGTGGGAGGAAAATCAAGGACATAATTGTTAACGAGTCTCACCTACTTTTACTGCACACCTGTAATGCCTAGTTTTGGTGGTTTAGAGAATATGGAGTGTTTCTGGGCTTTCTTATAAGGCAGAGGCTCCATACAAGGTTGCTGATGATTGTTCTAAATTCCCATTGTTTTCTTGGCTTTTCTCCCTTGGTTTATGTGTCGTCTGGAAACTGATTTGTAGTTGGTGAGGTAACATACGTGGAGCTCTTAATGGACGCTGAAGGAAAGTCAAGGGTAAGTGTCTGAGAGAATTTCTTCTGTGGATTTACTACTTGAAAAATGTAACTGTATGGTGGCGTGGAATCGAATGAAATCAGGAAGGCAGTGAGTGCTCATGTTACAGTAGCTATGTTTGATTTTGCCAAACATTTGAGTGGGGTGGGAGGGGATTTGCAAACGGGAGTCCCGCTTTTCCAAATGGCTGGCCAAAGAGCTTTTTGGTATTCTGTTTGGATGCCCAATTTGGATAACTGGGGACCAATAGCAGCATTGTCTCTTTGTTAACAGAGGAATTGGCTGTGTGTGAATTATGCATGGAATTTTAGCGGTGGTATATTAATGTAAAACGTGTGTTCTTGTCTAGAAAATGTTACTCTTGGTCGTTTGCTGAATTTGAAAGTTGTGTGAACCAAAGATTCCGCAAAGTTGCCTTTGTGCCAGTAAATTGTAAAACAAATATTAAAACCTGAACGTTTAAAATTGGCCTAGTTTAAAGAGAAAATAAATTATTTTGTTGTGCAATAGAATGGCTTAGAATAATCAAAGGATGAGCTTTAATTTATGGAAGGGATGGATTTAGGAGGAGTATGATAAGGAATTGACTTGAGTACAGAGAGAAGCAGATCTAAAGTTTGTGTGATTTCTTGGAGAACCTGAATTTAGGTCTGCTTATTATAACTTCAGTAACTATAGTGCAATGCTGGTAATGCGCAGGCAGAGGAGATAATAAGGAGCCCAGCTTTTAATAAGGAAGGCTAGGCAAGACATTCCTGTGAGCTTCCCCTTAGAAGGGTTAATTTAAAAACTAACTTTGTTACATAAATCATATTTGTAATTTATATAACTGTCATTGATATTTACTATGTTTTTCTTTTCTTTTTTCCCCCCTTTCCTTGCTCTTCTGACTGGTCTGTGGCTTCCTTCAAAGGGATGTGCGTAAGTATTGTCTAGTTACTTATTGGCAATTGAGCCTTCTAAATTGTAGGACTGGTTTCACTCATCTCCTTTTGACTCTTCATAGCGTTGTTGAATTCAAGATGGAAGAAAGCATGAAAAAAGCTGCCGAAGTTCTAAACAAGCATAGTCTGAGTGGAAGACCACTGAAAGTCAAAGAAGTAAGCTCTTGAAACAATGTGGATACCATTTATAATTGTCGAGTTGTCCCTGTTTGGAATTAGGAAAAGACAGATATAGTCCTTGGCTACATTTTACGGAGCAGACCAACCTGTTGTTTTTAATGAAGAGGGTCGGTCACAGGCTTCAGTAGTCACTTCTGTAAGAACTTTGGAATAGTGGCTGAGCACATCCTGAGCAACTGCTGACTGCCTTCCTAACATCTGTGATTTGTCTTAGAGCAGCCTGCCTTGTTTTTTTCAGGGGTACTCAGACCGAGCCCATGGGGTGTGCGTGTGCGCATGTGTGTTAAGGGAATCTACGCCTACAGTCTTACCCATCCTGAACCCTATTCTTAGCCCACCTTTTTTCTTTTATAAAGTGAATTTATCATTAATCTACTTTCAGATCTAATCCAAACCAGATATCTTTTCTCCCCTGAGGAAGAGGGAAGTTTTTGTTGATTAGACTTCTCCCTGACTTATTTTGACTTCTTAGAGGAAGATCAATATATTCAGAACTCAGAGAGGAGAGCATGGTAGGGTTTAAGGTTTCTGTGTGTTGAAGAGACACATGAAAGGGCAAAGAGTTCAAGACTAGTGTCAATGCCAGAGTTTCACAAACCTCTCCAGACCTTAACACGAGTCAAACGCCTGAATAACGTGAAGGACCGGAGTACCTCGGTGATCTAGAACTGCGTTTTCAAACTTTCGGAAAAAATCACTGATGGGGTTATCAGAAATTACAAAACCCCATTGAAAATTAGTGAGATTCAACTATACCAAGCCTGTGAAGATCTTATTTCCGTCTGGAAGTGTTCTATGTTATATCAACTAATTCTGTCATCAACCCCCACCCTCCTTTTTTTTTTTAGTTGAGAGCTAAATTTTACGCTGTTTCTTTCTTCCTCATTCCTTTGGCTGGAATTCTTCCTAGCCTGATGGTTGAGTTCATTTGAATTTCTTGTTATAGATTTCGAGACATGCTTTCCAAACAACCTCTCAATCTCTGGAGTTTTGGGAATATCACTTTTTGTGAGATCATGGTTTTAGTTGTCACTGGGTCAGTTAAATGTAACACTTCTGTGCTTGTTTTAGGATCCTGATGGTGAACATGCCAGGAGAGCAATGCAAAAGGTGATGGCTACGACCGGTGGGATGGGTATGGGACCAGGTGGCCCAGGAATGATTAATATCCCACCCAGTATCCTAAATAATCCTAACATCCCAAATGAGATTATCCATGCATTACAGGCTGGAAGACTTGGAAGCACAGTATTTGTAGCAAATGTAAGTAAACGGAAACATTGTCTAAAGTAGAAAATCATAACTTTATGAAATAGTCTTGTTAATATGTCATAAAAGTAATTCTGATGTTTGAGAAGAAAAAACTTTAATTACCCTCCATCTTGTTGTGTCTGGGATGAAAGATAATACCCTTGTCATTTGCAAGGGGAGATATTTTTAAAGGAAAGTGAGTTGGGGAGGATGATGGTAAACCAAGGAACAAAAAGTTTTGCTTTTTTTTAAATGTTCACAAAGAAAGCATTAATTTGAAATGTATGAGGTGACTTAACCTGTTCTTTCAGAGAAAAGAATGAATAGCAGTTAAGGCCAGGCTTTGTAATCCTATCTGAAAAATTCTACTGCAGGTGATAAATTTTTGTGACATATTTATTTATTTATATTTTATTTATTTGCAAGAGCATGATTGGGGGAGGGGAGGGACAGAAAAGCAGACTCCCCGCTGAGCAGAGAGCCTTACGAGGGCCTCTCAGATCCCAGGATTCTGAGACCATGACCTGAGTGGAAGGCAGATGCTTAACTGACTGAGCCACTGAGGCACCCCTATTTATTTATTTATATTTATTATATATTATTATTTTTTTAGATTTATTTATTTATTTATTTTTATTTATTTATTTATTTATTTTTTAAAAGATTTTATTTATTTGCGAGAGAGAATGAGAGACAGAGAGCATGAGAGGGGGGAGGGTCAGAGGGAGAAGCACACTCCCTGCCGAGCAGGGAGCCCAATGCGGGACTCGATCCCGGGACTCCAGGACCATGACCTGAGCCGAAGGCAGTCGCTTAACCAACTGAGCCACCCAGGCGCCCCCCCCCCCTTTTTTTTAAGATTTTATTTATTTATTTGACAGAGAATGAGAGACAGAGAGCACGGGAGGGAGGAGGGTCAGAGGGAGAGGCAGACTCCCTGCCGAGCAGGGAGCCAGATGCGGGACTCAATCCCGGGACTCCAGGATCATGACCTGAGCCGAAGGCAGTTGCTTAACCAACTGAGCCACCCAGGCGCCCCTAGATTTTTATTTTTATTAACTACACTCTACACCCAGCATGGGGCTTGAACTCACGACCCCAAGATTAAGAGCTGCATGCTCTGTTGACTGAGCCTGCTGGGTGCCTAGTACAATAAAAATAACCTGACGTTATTTTTAAATGTTTGTTTCCAACCAAAGCATATTGCACTCATATAGTGAAAATGTTTTTTCTAAAGGTGTCTGCATTGAGATTTTTCTCTACTTTTTCTTGATTAGCTGGATTATAAAGTTGGCTGGAAGAAACTGAAGGAAGTTTTTAGTATGGCTGGTGTGGTGGTCCGAGCAGACATTCTTGAGGATAAAGATGGAAAAAGTCGTGGAATAGGCACTGTTACTTTTGAACAGTCCATTGAAGCTGTGCAAGCTATATGTATCCTTTTATCAGAATTCAACTCTTGGTGAACAATTTGGCCTAAATGTTGTATTAATAATACAGGTTTTTTGGGGGAAGTGGTAATTTTGTGTGTTAATATTTCCTAAGTGACTGGAGGGAATGCGTTATTGTGGAGTTTAAAAGTTGGTTCTCTGTGATGGAATTGATTCAGTACTGCATAGAGAGAGAAGAGGCACACGCCCATGCGTGGTCTTTTCCAGCCTTCTCTCTCAGAGAAGTTTGGTCTGAAGGGAGAAGTCTGTAAAGAATGTGCTTCTGGAGAGAAAATCCATTGTTATTTCATATATAATCTTTGGCCCTATTTCTCCAGTGGGTTGACCTCATTCTAGAAGAAGCACTTCTCTCTGACCGTAGAGTAATATCTTTGTAGTCACAGTGGAGAATGCCACACATGAACACGGTGACTAAACTCAGATAAGGCTGTTACTGTGTCTCTTATGCAGAAAACATAGTACTTCAAAAAATGGTGGGATACCTGGCCCAATGGACTCCTACAGAAAACTCATGCCAGTACTTAGGAGGATGGTCTGGTGAGAAGTTAGGGTTATACGAAGCTCTACACTTGAGGAATAAGCTGGCATTTACTCCCCTGCCTACCCTTGAGTTCTATTTATTGTTGCTTTTATGCTTATTGTAGAAACAAATATTTTAAAAGTATAATGAAAAATCAAAATGGTTCATAAGTTCACTAGGGGCCCTGGTAGTAGTTGGAGTATTTTTCTTCTGTATTTCTCTCCTGCTGTGCGTGTTTTTAGAATTGCAAGAAATAACCTTAATTGTAATATCAGCTATGTTTAATGGTCAACTGCTATTTGATAGACCAATGCACGTGAAAATGGTAAGTTAATAGGATCTTTTTCTGCATAATATATTCAAATAAGTCTAGCAAAAACATAGGATTATTAAAAGTATACTTTCAATAGGCACTCTATTATATTTATGGATCAGTCTACATTAAATGGGGTGCAGTATGTTGAGCAAATTTATGACAGAAACAACTTTTTGCTCACATGTGCAGCTCTTCAGATATTTATCCTTTACGCAGTTGCCTCTTTTTGGCATGGTCTGGTGGTCAGTTGAGTATCCTGCTTTAAGCAAATGATCAGTTTCAGATGGTTATATACATGGGTTTCCACTTTTCATAGTATCGCATTAGAACATTTAGCCAGTGTCATATCTGTTGTGAACATACGAAGTCTGATTCAGACAGCCTTTAAACTTCTTCTGAAGCACTTCAGTGATGAACTTTAGCCCTGCTGTGGCTCTGCCATGGGTAATAATGAATTAATACAAGCATGACTAACATGCTGAGGACAATCTAGGTAGGGCTCAAATTCACAAAGAAAATAAAAAAGGAACTGTAAAAGGGGGTATCATAGTTACCTTAAACATTCAGTTTGTTTTTTTGAGTAGATAATTGCTTAAGTGACTTAAAAGTCAAAAAGCATGAAAAAGATACAGTGTGAGAGTCTTGCCCTTACTTCATATCCAGGTCCCATTCATTCCCCATAGCAACATGGATGTATATTTTTATCCTTCCCTCCTTTACACAAAAGGTATTTCTCCGTAATTTTTTTTTACACTTGTGTGTTATTCCATGGCATAGGTGGGTCGTAATTTTCTAGCCAGTCCTCTGTTGGGAGTTGTTTCTATCTTTTGCTGTTGCAAAGCTGTGCTTCAAGGAAAGAATACTGAGATTTAGTCACTTTCTTTTTCAGGATGAAAGGGCCTTACCAAAGGGAGATTTTTTTCCTCCTGAGCGTCCACAGCAACTTCCCCGTAAGTATTCTCAATTTGGCTTAGGTTTTGAATTTGATCAATACTAACCAGAACAGGACACCTGGGTGGCTCATTCGCTTAAGCCTTGCTTTCGGCTCAGGTCATGATCCCAGGGTCCTGGGATCGAGCCCCGCATCGGGCTCCCTGCTCATTGGGGAGCCTGCTTCTCCCTCTCTTCCCTGCTTGTGCTCTCTTTCACTCTCTCTCAAATAAATAAAATCTTAAAAAAAAAAAAAAAATCTAACCAGAAAACTACACTTACCCTTGAGCTTGTGCCATGTTATTCTGCAGTTCCCTTGATCGTTCTTAAGGGAAAGCTTCAGAAAGGGTTTGGTTTTTGTTTGTTTTTCTATAGATTTTTCAGGGTGAAAAATGAACAGAGATTCACAACTTAGGAGAGGTTGTTAGGATTACTTTGTGGTAAGGCAGACTACATCCTAGAGGATGTAGTTGGGCGTTTTGAAAGTATCCTGTGGAAGGAAGAACCAGAAACTGCAAAGGAAATTAAAACCAGGTTGCACTTGGGTTCAGAAGAGATTGGTTAGTACTGTATGGCCCAACAGTGCCACTCTTAGGTATACCGCAAAGACCTGAAAACAACGTCCACGGAGAAACTTACATACGGATGTTCCTAGTAGCATGATTTCAGTTGATAAATGAATAAATGTGGTAAATTTATAGAATGGGGTATTACACATATAAAGGGACGAAGTACTGATAACTGCCACAGCATGGATGAACCTTGATTCCATCTGTAGGTAATGTCCAGAGTAGGTGAATCCCATAGACAGAAAGTAGATTAGTGGTTGCCTGGGGAGAGGGGTAAGTGGAGAATTGTTCTTGAGGTGATGACAGTGTTTCGGAATTAGATGGTGGAGATAGTTGTAATGCAACTCAAACTAAGCTAAAACTCGTGAACTATACACTTTGAATGCATCTTATGGTATATGAAGTACAACAGGGAAGGCTAAGTGACTGGTCACCTCACAGATGGAAATGGTGCATATCAGTGAAGCCCTAGGCACATTTTCTGGCAAGTGCACAGGGCTGAGTGAAGCCTGAGCATAGGCAGCGGTGAGAGTGAAGGCTTCTAGCAGCGGGAGGGCGGGGAGTCAGAAGGAAGACTGGGGGTTGAGTGGCAGGAGAGGAGGGCTTGCTTGTGCTATGTTGGGAGAACTGTCTACCAGGTGGGGCAGTTGGGGAGGATCTGTTCGGAGGACCAGGGACTGTCTCTGCTCTGGAGAGGGACTCAGGCCTAAGGCCCATTAGATTGAATTGAATGGGAGCCTAGACTAGAACAGAAACAAATGCCTTTGTGGTTTAATATTATGAAAGCATAATGGAGGCAGGTTTTGAGGGGAGGTCAGTGGCTTCAAGAGTAGAAGATGGCTTATCTGTTGAAAATAAACATTTTTTAGAGAAGAACCACATTTCTTTGTCCTAGTCAATGTGGCCACTTGGCAGTGATCACTCAGGATCAGGGCGATGGCTCTTGTTGACTTTTGTGCGTAGAGGAGGTGGGACGAGGGCTATTTGGGAGCCTTTGCTGGCACACACTAGGCCCTAGGGATCCCATTATCCATGACTTTTGGTCTCCTAGCACATTTCAGAGACTGCTTTGGGGAGTAAGTAACCTTGGTGATCTCTTGCTGTTGTTTCTGTCAATTTAAAACACAGGGCTGTTAAATAGATAAAATATTTGGGAACTGGTATCAGGGTTTGTTGTTGTTGTTGTTGTTTTTAATGAGCTTCGTTTCCATTTAAAAATGTCTCACCCGGTCGTGGTTTAAACCTCAGACCAGGGTCACTCAGAGCATCACAGGTGTCTTACACTATCAGGTTTTGTTGGCTGTTTTGAGACTAGTCTGTATTCTTACATCCCTGCTTGTTTGTGGAGCATGGAGTTGAGAGTGGACTGGGTATTGATCCACAGGTTAGGAAGATTTCTGGGCAGAAGATACACTAGGTTCACTGTTAGGAAAATGGCCCACAGTGGAGTCACAGAATAGTGTATGCCCAGTGTGTTAATTGGTTGTTTTATGGCATTGTTTTTTCTTGGGGAAAGTCCTTTGGGCTACCAGGTTGGGAGGTGGAGGTTGGGCATATTTGCGCTGCTGGACACCCAATGTCCTTCATTGCCTATTTTATATTATTTTATTTTATTTATTTATTTATTT